>NC_037669.1:182385785-182707203 GCF_003255815.1 Theropithecus gelada
ACTGGTGATGTAAACCAATGCAATAAAGTATGGAGAAGCAATAAGGGATATAAAGATTTGCAAAGATTGAATAAAGCTGTCCTTCCCACATAATAAGATTGCATATATAGAAGAACCACCTAACTATAAAGATAAAATATCATAATTTATAAAATAAAAATCTCATATAACCAAAACACAACATATAACAGATTAAAATATGTACTTTATTAATTAGAGTAAAACATATGCAGCAAACATGTAAAAATAGAGAAGATGTAAATAATAAGTGTATGTAACTTACAAGACTAAAATATATTACATCTGTATCAATGATACAAAAGAACTTTTCAATCAAAAACAGTAAAAGTTTTGAAGCATATATAAAAGACCTAAATAAATGAAGCATACATTATGTTCAAGATGTATATTTCACTGATAACTCAATTTCATATACATGTTAAGACAACAATAAATTAATGTATTCATAGGGATAAAATAAAGGACCCAGAAACAGACACATTTATATATGAAAATAATGCAATGCCAACTGTGGGAAAATAATATTTCACCTAATACCACAAAGCAGACAGTTTTTAATCTCTATAAAAATAAAATTAGATTCTTATTTCACAAGAGGCACACAAATAACCTTGAGGTAAATTAAAATTCTTTAAAAAATAGCAAAGTCATAAAATGTTAGGAGAAACTAAAGCAAAATGTCTTTATAGCCTCAGGTTATTACAGATTTGTTTAGAGAGGACACAAAATCACAATAAAGCAAAGTTATTAATACATTTTGATTACCATAAAATGTAAAACTTCTCTACAAAATTTTACCATTGCAAGGTGAAAAGAAACACTATTAACTCCAAAAGATTGTGGGTGTGTATTCAAAATATAAAAAGAACACTTGTAAATCAATAAGAAAAAGACATACAATCCAATAGAAAGATACAGAACAGAATTGAACAACCAATTTATAAAATAGTAAACTTGATGGTGAATAAATATTGAAATAAAAACTCAATCTCACAAATGATCATGGAAATGACAATTTTAAAATTCTTATACTATTTTACTCTTAATCGCACTATATGTTACGTTACATGTTATGTTTTGGTAGTATAACATTTTTATTGTATACATTATGATTTTTTTTCTTTATAGTCATTTGGTTCTTCTACATAAGCAATCCTATTATGTGTGAGCAACAGCTTTGTTAATTCTTTGCAAATTCTATACTTCAGCACTTAAAATTTTACTTATGGAAGGACACCTAAGAATACCCCCTTGCACAGGCAAATAATATTCTCATTCATGAGAATATTTAATGGGCAGTGTTTTTACTTGCACAGGTAAATAATATTCTAGTTCATGAGAATATTTAATGGCCAGTGTTTTTAAAAAAGGAAACTTTGAGTCACCCAAATGACTCAAATGACCCAAAAAGAGTAGAACGGACAAATTATTGCATTAATAACATAAAATATGATACAACAGTAATATGAGTGAGCTACAGTTGTACATAGTACAGAAAAATCTCAAAAACATATATTTGTGATAAAATATACAAATAGAAGATAAATAAGATACATCAATTTGAAAGAAGAAATAATACTATATATGATTTATAAATATGAGTAAATACAGCATAATTAAAAACATGTAATAAAACATATATGTTAATAATTACCACTATATTCAAGCTAGGAGTTAATTCTGGGGAGACAAGGGTAAAGAATGGAATGGGTATATTTACACAAGAAGTTTCAAATAGATATGAAATACATGATTTCATGTAAAAAAAGATGATTTCACAAAAATAGATGGTTAAATACCTGATTGTTCGCAAAATTTATTCTCTATATTTCCCTGAAACTTTGACATTTCAAAATAAACATTATTTTAAGATACGTAGAACAAAGTATGCTGTGTTGTTTGTTTTAGTTTTATTTCTTCACCTCTGAGTCTTCACTTAAGTACTGGTGAATCTTCGTTATTGAGAAATATCCTACATTTCTTCTTATAAACATTATAACTTATTAAAGAGATAACTGTGTGGAGACTTGATAGTTGGTCCAGGAGCACTGCCAGCATTCCTTCCCCCGTCTTAGGAGAAATGTCGCCTCACGTAGTCATCTGAATACTAGCTAGATAGGCATAAAACTTTCTTAGCAGAGAAAGTAGAGGGAAAGCAATATTTATGAAAGAAAGAAGTGTGTGTGTGTGTGTGTGTGTGTGTGTGTGTTCACCTCAGGGTCTCATTTATTTGCTGAGTAAAATTATATTTATCATAACTTCCTGGGGCATTTGGGTATCATTGATACTTTTAAGTTTAGTTGATTTGAAATAACACTTCATATCTATTTTTATTATTGTTGCAAATAGTATTTACTAGATATTGAATACCAACACCGCAGTCTAAATGAAACAGATCATAGTAAAGGCTACAGATCAAAGACAATTGGATTAACTACATTTAGGATTTTTTGAAAATGCATATGCATCAGGGCCCTGATTACTCTTTTAATAACTACCAATATCCAATAGTGAAGCTGCTTGGGAGCCCTGAGTAACTTCTGCAATTTGAGGCAAAACAGTAAACGTTTCGGGCTTGGATTTTCTCATCTCAGAAGGTTATTATTAAGCTTCAACATAATTTATTTTTCTCCTTTACAAAAAATTTTGTACCACACTGTAGCAGTAGGAAATTATTGAACTGTAAACTTTTGCAACTAACAAAACTGTAGACAGCATTTAATGTTAGCTGAGGCCCCTTAGAGTAAATCTTGAGAGCTCATAGTGAAAGTGTCAGAATTAGAATTCAGATGTCCTGCTTTCTGTCTTAGTATGCATTCATTCTGAAGTGAATTTACTCCATTATTCTCCTCTCACAGGGAAAATAACACATTATCATTAGTCTCTATATTTTTTATTCACAATGCCCCAGTAAAATTATATATATATATACATATAAGATTCTCAAGAAAGAAAAAAAATCAAATAATAGAAGCAAACTCAAAGACAACTAAGACATAGGAGTGGCCCAGCACAGTGACTCACACCTCTAATCCCAGCACTTTCTGAGGCTGAGGTGTGCAGATCACTTGAGGACAGGAGTTCAAGACCAGCCTAGCCAAATGGCAAAACTCAGTCTCTACTAAAAATACAAAAAACAGCTAGGCATGGTGGTGTGCACTTGTAGTCCCAGCTGCTTGGGAGGCTGAGGCACAAGAATCCCTTGAGCCCAGGAGGCAGAGGTTGCAGTGAGCCGAGATTGAGCCACTGCACTCCAGCCTGGGCAGCAGAGTAAGACTGTCTCAAAAAATAAACAAATAAATAAAATAAGATACAGGAGTTAGTGAACACATTTTACACGACCATAATAAATAAGTTAAAGAAAACAGATTTTTTAAATGGTTGAAATAACAATTTTAATTAAAATTTGGAATCTATAAAAACAAATTAAATGGGCATTCTCGAACTGAAAAAAAAATATATGTAATACTGTAACCGAGACTTACTGGAGGGATGAAAAGAGACATTTAGCAGAAGGTAGGATTAATGTGAACTCAAAAACAGATGAGAAAATATCAAAACTGAAAGACAGAGGCACAAACATGATGGAAAGGGCAAAACAGCATAGGAAATATGTAGGCTGCAGATGGTCTAACATACATGTGATTGTAGACCCAGAAAAGGAGGACAAAGCAATGACTAAAGAGCAAATGGTCAAGGTGTTTTCTAACATGCTAAAAGTTATCAAAACACAGATTCAAGAAGCTCAAAAAAAAAAAAAACCACTAAACAAGATTAATACAAAGAAAATTATACAATTACGTAGTCTATTTGGGTGGAACACAGTTAGGCAGTTTATTTGATACCGGCTGGGGTCATTCACGGATCTGCATTCATGATAAACTGCCAAGTTGACTGACGGCTGGATGGTGCAAGCATGACCTAAGCTAGGACGGATTGTATCTGCTCTACATGGTCGTCTGTCTTCCAGTAAGCTATCTCGCTTATTCCTATGGTAGCAAGGCAGGGTTCCAAGAGAGGAAGAAGGCTGACAATTAACACAATGTCACTTCCACCACATTCTATTAGCCACAGCCAAACACAGGACCAGACTACATTCAAAATGTGGAAAAATAGTCTTAGTTCTTGATGGAATGAGCTGCAAAGCTACACTTTTAGGAGTGTGGATAAGGGGAGGGGAATAATTGCAGACAATTTTGCGAACAATTTACTAATGTAATCCAGGAAACTCAGAGCTCTTTGTACACACACGCCATTCCTTCTATTTCATGATAATAGTTTGGGCTATGTTTTATGAAATGAGAAAAATTAACAGAAAAGAATGTCATGTAAATTTAAAATTAAAAGGAGTGGTAGAGACTTCAATCTTTTATAATACACTGCCTTCCAAATGCCTGTCTCAAAACATTCATTACAAAATTCTAGATGTGTGATCACACTTCTAGCCACACATGTCTTAACATATGCTTCACTTGGTTATTAGAACATTTTCAGTTTTGCACTAGTTGCTAAAGATTTCAAGTAAAGTCCAAATTCTAATCTTCTCTTGAGAAATAGAAGCTCCAGAGCATTGAGATCATGCTGCTTCATCAGCTATTAATACATAAGATAATGTTTTACGCAGCCTCAGCATGCCTCCTTTACGTTACCAGCTTCCCTTTTTAAGGTTACCTTCCTAGCCTTTAGAAGCATTTGAGTTTGTAACCCCTTGCTCTATACTATATACTCACATCTCTTGTTAATTAAGTTATTAATTATCAATATTAGGCAGGATAATTAATGTATTTTTCTTAGTGTAGAAGAATGAAACATGAGAACAAGTTATATTTTCCCCATTCTCTGCCCTCTATCTCAATAAGAATTAGCAATGCATTGCATTAAAGATCTTGTAGTAATGCTAATTCAGACTCAGTGGGTCTGGTTGGAACTTGAGATTCTGCATTTCCTTTTTTGTTTATATACTTTAAGCTCTGGGATACATGTGCAAAACATGGGGGTTTGTTACATAGGTATACATGTGCCATGGTGGTTTGCTGCACCCATCAATCTGTCATCTAGGTTTTAATCCCTGCATGCATTAGGTGTTTATCCTAATGCTATCCCTCCCCTTGCTCCCCACCCCCGATAGGCCTTGGTATGTGATGTTCCCGCCCTGTGTCCATGAGATCCTATTGTTCAACTCCCACTCATGAGTGAGAACATGGGGTGTTTGCTTTTCTGTTCCTGTGTTAGTTTGCTGAGAGTGATGGTTTCCAGCTTCATCCGTGTCCCAGCAAATGACATGAACTCATTCTTTTTCATGGCTGCATAGTATTCCATGGTGTATATGTGCCACATTTTCTTTATCCGGTCTATCACTGATGGGCATTTGGGTTCCAAATCTTTGCTATTGTAAATAGGATGAGATTCTGCATTTCTAACAAGCTCCCAGGTGATGTCTTTGCTGTGTAAATCCCACACTGAGTTGCAAAATCCTAAAGAACTGCAAACTCCCTGAGCTCCAGGGCAACATTTAAGAGGCTTTTTTTCAAAACCTAAAGTTCAAGAAATAGTCCAGAAGGACGGTAGATTACTGTTTGGGCAGTGCATAGGAAGAATTGTCCAGTATTAAGGCAAGATTCCTAGGCCTGTAAAAGAGCTCCTGTAATTAGTAGGGATCTGTTTCCACTGAGAGCCAACCACACAGGGAACAAGAAGCTGGTAAGTTAACTAAAGATGACTCCGGTTCTGCCATAAAGAATAGTGGTATCAGGTCAGGCTTCAAGAACACAGGACCTGTGCAGTAACACAGAAACCTATGCTCAGAAGGCCCAGCACTTGGTTTAAAGATTTGCTGTTGCCATCTAGACATTCTTAATAAATTTGAACAAAGAGTCTTGCGTTTTCATTTTGCCCTGAGCTCTACAAATTAGGTAGCTGTTCCTGAGTACCAGTGAAAGTTACCTCAAAAGATCCCCATTTGAAAAGAAGCAGACGGAAGTCATCCATCTTTGAGAGGTGATTCCTGGGTTCAGATAATAAATACGTAAAATGTTATCATTATGATCTTATCTCTAAGACCATCTTACCCCACACCTCCATACTCCCCATTCCCCCATCACATTTGAGTGTCACTTAATGTCACCTAAGTCTCAATAATTTTCTGCTGCCCCAGAAAAGAGAGTCCTCAAACAAGATTGAGCTTGAATTTTTTTGTCACAGACGAGTACAGACTCAGAATTAAATTTACTTTGATTTACATAATGTGTGTGTGTGTGTGTGTGTGTGTGTGTGTGTGTGTGTAGATAGGGTTTCACTGTGTTGCCCAGGCTGGTCTTGAACTTCTGGTCTCAGCAATCCTCCAACCTTAGCCCCCGCAAATACTGGGATTACAGGCATGAGCCACAATGCACAGCCTAATATGGCATTTTTAAATTCTTGTGTGGTGGATAAAGGAACATAACCACTGCATATGTTTAGAAAAGCAGATCAATCTGATTAAGAATTTTACAGGCAGTCAAGAACAGTTACAAGTATATAAACACCTAGCCAAAAGGACACGGTGTCAGTTAAATTGATTGACTGCTAAATAGAGGGTAGCTTGTGATTACATCTCTTCTACAGATTTTGTTGTATCCACATCATAATAGCAGTGTTAGTGTGGGCCATGAGCCAAGAAGGGAAGAGAGCTGCGTTACAGGGACCAGGCATTCTGGTGGCATTCATTAAAATCAAATGCTGTCAGGCATCTTGAGTGATGAACTGGAACAGAAAGCAATTGACATTTGTTCAGATCTTTCAAGGGAAGCTGGATGTGTGAACAAGAAGAGTTTGAAGATCTTCATTAGTCATGAAGTGATGCATCAAAGCTTGCAGGGAAGCTTTGATGCCCAGAGGCCCAAGAAAATACATGTGTCAAAATCAGAAGTGAAGTCCATGTTGATTTTTTTTCTCCTTTGACATCAATTGCCTCGTTCATGTAACATTAATATCACAGAGTCTATTTATCCTGTATGATTAGAAATTAAGACACAATTGAGAATGTCTATATAATCTAGTAAAATTGAACTATTTTTTTCCTTTATAAATGAAGCAGGTAATTTATCAAATACCTACCACTGAGCAATCCGCTGCTTAGTGCAAAAGGCTGTAAAAGAATACAAAGAAGAAAGCCTTGGGCATGGGCAACCTAGTTTAAGTATAAATACTATAAAAAGTATTTTATAGATGGATAAGACATGGACAAAAATGAGGTAAAAAGTGATGTCATGTGAAGGATACTATGAAAAATGTTTACAGTTATTGTGAATCCAGGAGCTTTATTCCTTTTGGGGAAGATTGAAAGGGAAGATTAAGAAACAGTTGATAGAAGATGATCCAGCCTTCTTGCTCAGTTTTAAGAGATTGGTCGAGGTTGACTTTTTATTGTTAATGGGAAGGTTTTTCTAGGTATAAAAAGCAACCTGGATAAAGATGTGGAGGCAGAGAAGAATGAGCATGTATTAACTCTGAGAGAAAATTAGCAGGCTAATGTGAAAGATAAGTGGAGGGCAAAAATGCAAAAGTGGGAAAGCTCTAATCCCTAGTTGGTTCTAATGCTTTCAATTGTCTGTATATTGGTTTATGTATTAATTTTTAGAGAATGTTTTAAAGCTATAAACATTCTTATGCTCATATTGATTCCAAAAATGAAGACACTACAGAGTTTGCTATTTTTTAAAAATACATTTTTAGAACAGTTTTAGATTTATAGAATTATTGTGAAAATAACACAGACAATTCTCATATATGCCACAGTCAGTTTCCACTATTGTTAATATCTCACATTAGCATGATACATTTGTCATAATTTGTAAAGTAGTATTGTTACATTCTTATTAATCAAAGCCTGTATGTTTTTCAGATTTCATTAGTTTTCACCTATCCATTTTTTTTTTGTTGTTCTAGGGTTTCATCAAGGATACCACATTAAATTTAGTAGCGTTGTCTGCTGAGGCTTCTCTTAATTGTGACGGTCTCTCAGACTTTCCTTGCTGTTGAAGACTTTAATAGCTTTTAAGGTTGATACTCAGGTATTTTGTAGAATGTCCTTCAAATAGGATTTACCTGATGTTTTCTTCGTGATTAGGCTGGGGTTGTGGGTCTCGGGGGGACATGACAAGGTAAAGTACGATTTTCATCACATCATATCAAGGGTACATCATGTCAATATGACTTAAGACTGTTGATATTAATATTAACCTTAATCACCTGGCTGATATTTTATGTCATGTTACTCCACTGTAAAGTTATTCTTTTTTTTTTCCACATTTCTATACTCTTGGAGGAAAGTTACTAGGTACCATTCATACTCCATGAGTGGGGAAGTTCCACCTTATATGTTCCACATTAAGGGCTGAGTATCTACAGTTGATTATATTTGTGTGAGACTATTTCTGGGCTCAGTATTCTGTTATATTGGTCTATAGAACAGATATTCTATTAAAAATGCTATGCTGTCTTGATATCTATAAACTTATAGTAAGTCTTACTATTGGTGATAAGTCTTCCATCTTTGTTCCTCAGTGTTTTGATGCTTAGGTCCTTTGCCTTTCTATTTAACTTTAGAATCAGGTTGTCATTATCTACAAAACATTATTTTACTGAATTTTAATTGGAATTTCATTAAATCTGTGCATCAAGTTTGAAATAATTAACATTTTAGCATTATTGATTCTTCCAATCAATTAACACAGAATATTTCTCCATTTATTTATTAATAGATCTTCCTTGCTTTTAACAGTGCTTTGTAGTTTAAAGCACATAAATTCTGTATGAATTATATTTATTAATATCTAATATTTCAATTTTTGTGGTGCCATTGTAAAAAGCATTTTTTTATTTCAAATTTCAGTTGTTCATTCTATTATATAGAAAGCAAATGGATTCTGATCATTAACCTTATATCCTATAATATTGCTATGTTCGCATATTAGAAATGGGAATGCTTTTCATTGATTCTTTTGGATCTTCTACATAAGCAATCATGTTGTCTGCACATAGAAATGGTTTTATATAACAATTTCCAGTCTACATACCTTTTATTTCCTTTTCTTATTATATTGCAGTAACTAGCATATTGCATACACTGTTTGACTGGGGCTGGAGAAAGGTATGTCCTTGTCTTGTTCCTGATCTTAGGGGGACAGTTTTGAGTTTCTCACCATTAAAAATAATGTTAGCTATATGTGCTTTTGTAGAAGTTCTTTTCAAAATTTAAGAAGGCTCTATCTAATCCTGGTTTGTTGAGAGTTTTTATCATGAATTGGTGTTGAATATTGAAAAATATTTTTCTGCATCAGTTAATACGATCATATGATTTGTCTTCTTCAGGTTGTTGATGTGATGGATTAAAGTGATTGATTTTCAAATGCTGAATCAGTCTTGCATACCTATAATAAATACTATTCAGTTGTGGTGTATAATTATTTTTATACATTGTTGTATTTCATTTGCTAATATTTTGTTGAGAATATTTGCATGTGTGCTTATGAGGATTACTGGTCTGTAGCTTTCTTTCTTTAATGTCTTCATCTGGTTTTGGTACTGAGGTAATGTTAACCTCATAGAATCAGTTAGGAAGTATTATCTCTGCTTCTATTTTCTGAAAGAAATTGTGAATAATTGGCATACTTGTTTTCGTAATTATTTGGTATAATTCAGAATTAAAATAATTGGGCTTGATTCTTTCTATTTTTTGGAAAGTTGTCAAGTACTGCTTTAACCTTTTGAATAGATATAAGTCTGTAGTAATTGAATGATCCCCTCCAAAATTCATGTCCATCCAGAATCTCAAAATGTGACCTTACTAATATTTGAAAATAGGATCTTTGTATATGTAACTAATATAAAGAATAAGATAGTGACATATTAGATTAGTATATGACCTAAATCCCGTGAGAGTATCTTTATGAGAAAAGGACACGTGAGAAACAAAGAAAATGATATGAAGACAGAGGCAGAGACTGGAGTGATGTATCTACAAATTAAGAAGCTTAATGTGTCCACAAATCAAGAAATTCCTGGGGTGGGTGGTCCTGCCAACATCTTGATTTTAGACATCTGGACTAGAAATTACAGAAAATGAATTTTTATGTTGTTAGCCACCAAGTTGGTGGTAATTTGTTATGGTGGCCATTGGAAACTAACACAGGCCTATAAAAATTATATTATGCTCCTATGCAAGTTTTTGAACCATGTGTCTTTTGAGAAATTGATCCATTGCACCTAAGTTATTATATTGTGGGCATATATTTATTAACAGTATTCCTAAAGGAATTATTGTTTTAATGTCAGTGGAATTTGTAGTGATGACCACTTTTATTACATTGGTAAATTGTATCTTCTCTCTTTTTCTTGGTTAGTCTATCTAGAAGTTTATCAATTTTATTTATCTATGTTAAAAAAAAAACCTAGATTTTTGTTTCTTGGATTTTCCTATTGTTTTCCTGTTTCAATTTTATTTTATAAGTAGTCTGATTTTTATTATTTCATTTCTTTGCTTGTTTTAGGTATAAACTGCTCTTGTTTTATCAAACCCAACCACATATCATTAAACTCATCAAACTTACCATTTGGCTATTCTGACCAGTTTACAGCTTTAACATGAATTGGTGTTGGATATTGAAAAATATTCTGACCAGTTTACAGCTTTAACAGCATCTGCTCCATATAAGCAGACGTCAGCTGTGACTCTCTGGGTATGCCTGTTTTTCTAGATGTACAGTTGACCATTTGCCCTGAAACTTCATTTATTTGATGGATCAAAAACAAATCATTGATTTCACTTTGTCCAGTTTTCATTGTTGTAAGGACAGGAGAGATAGCTTCCAAGTTATTTCCGTGCTGAAATTAAACTGAAAACGTCTCAGTTCTTTTAATTTTTTAATTAAGTAGTTAGTATCTGCCAAGTATTATTTAGGTATTGAGGGTTTCACAGTGACTAACGCCTCAATGAGCTTACATTACATTGAGAAAGGCACATATACACCATGGACTACTATACAGCCACAAAAAAAGGATGAGTTCTTGTCCTTTGCAGGGACATGAATGAAACTGGAAACTGTCATTCTCAGCAAACTAACACAGGAACAGAAAACCAAACACTGCGTGTTCTCACTCACAAGCAGAAGTTGAACAATGAGAACACATGGACACAGGGAAGGGAACATCACACACCAGGGCCTGCTGGGGGTGTGGGGGGCTTGGGGATAGCATTAGGAGAAATGCCTAATGTAGATGATGGGTTGATGGGTGCAGCAAACCATTATGGCACATGTATACCTATGTAACAAACCTGCACGTACTGCACACGTATCCCAGAACTTAAAATATAACAAAAATATTAAAAATATAAGCAGTAGAATTCCTTAGTTTCAAGAGTGTAGTAAGTTTACGTGAAGATATCTTAATAACTTTGCCTGTGATACAGGGGAACAGGGTAAGGGAAAAAACAAGACAGAAATAAGCGAGTAGATAAAATAAGATAAAATAATAAATAAGGCAATTTCAAATAGTGGAGGTAATGGATAGTGATAAAGAGTGATGGGGGCTAATTTTGCAAGTGTGATAATGGAAAACTTCCTTAGGAGCTTCATGTGGGAGAACCGAATGAAGAGAAATAGCTAGTGCTGTCAAGTTCAAGAACATAGATTGCCAATGAAGACACTGAAGAGTGAAGGGCTCTGAGCAGGGTTGAGCTTGCTTTATTTTGGTAATCCCAAGAAAACCAATGTGGTTATTGCTGAGCAAGCTGGGTTAAAGCTGTAGGAGATGAAGTTGGATGATGTTTGATCACTAGGCAGGGATTAGAACATGTAGATGCTGTTGGGAAAGGATTGTAGGCTGAGTTTTAGAGAGAGGTAGCCTCAGAGTCACCCTGGACACTTGTTTGACAGAACCTCTGCAGGCACCCTAATAGTGGTTGAAATTCACATACAACATAATTTTTTGCTACTGTGTTCACATTGTTTCCCACTCTTTCTTTCTTTGCAGTAATTGTAAAAGTAGGCTAGAAAACATGAAAGAAAATAATTCAGGCCGGGCGCGGTGGCTCAAGCCTGTAATCCCAGCACTTTGGGAGGCCGAGACGGGCGGATCACGAGGTCAGGAGATCGAGACTATCCTGGCTAACACGGTGAAACCCCGTCTCTATTAAGAAATACACACACAAAAAAAAAACTAGCCGGGCGAGGTGGCGGGCGCCTGTAGTCCCAGCTACTCGGGAGGCTGAGGCAGGAGAATGGCGTGAACCCGGGAGGCGGAGCTTGCAGTGAGCTGAGATCCGGCCACTGCACTCCAGCCTGGGCGACAGAGCGAGACTCCGTCTCAAAAAAAAAAAAAAAAAAAGAAAATAATTCAAAGATTTTCTTACTTTCCAACATAAACCAGATTTTCTAATAACCCTGAATACCTCCCTCACCTGTAGAGGGGCAGATTAAACTACAAAGCAATATGCATCCAAGTAATCTGAGATTTCTTCATGCTCTTGGACTTGTTTATACGCAGTTTCTTTGTCTCTCTCCCTGACTCTCTGTTGGTCTCTATTTTGTCTTCCTTCTGTCCTCTTTTTCTCCCCTCCTTCTTTAAACCTTGTTCTGTCTATCTATCATCATTTATCTATTTAATCTAATCTAATCTGATCAAATTCAAGGATCTGCAAAGGTAAATCTGTTAGCTTTGCAACATTACCTTGACTAGAGAAACTTTATGCTTCAACAATATAGAATTATTTGCTATTCTCCAAACTAATTCTGCCTCCTCTGCTCATACTGTTTTCCTTCCCTTTGGTTATATCCACCCTCGCTCTCTCCTACAGAAATCCTACTCTTCCTATAGGAATCAGTTCAAATATTATCTTCTCCACAAATGACTTATTGAGAATCAAAATACTAGAGATGACTTTTGGCCTGGGGAGTGTTGAATCTGAATTATGCTTTGGGAAAATTACTCTGATATAGGTACGCAAAGTAGGCTTAAGATAAAGAAGTAAAAGGGAATATAGTTCAGGTTGGTAAGGCTCAGAAAGCATTACTTTTGTTAGACTGCAAGCTATTTTCCTCAACTCTCTGCAGGTTTTGTACTTTTTCCATAGTCATACATGTCATACCTGTCAGTGGCACAGGTGGTCAGTAATTTTATTACTTAATGAGAACAAATGAGTTCTGGATGTTTGATGGAAGAGACTGAGTCTGTGTGATGATGACAAAATCAGTAGCTTTATCTCTGGAGTTGAAAGAATACTATGTAAACATGGCTGTGAGTCCCACATATTCAATTTAGGCAATTGCATTTGGACATATGATGATTCTATCTGAAAATGGAATCAGTCAGGGAGAAAAATGGACTTTGTGAGGCTGAACAAATAAGTCGCTCACCAAAAATTGAAATTTTCATTTTATCCCTGAGTTCTGAGATAAAGCTGTCCATGTCACTGAATCTCAAGACACTTCTCTTTTTTCTCCCTTGTGTTAAATAAGATGAAGTGTTTGAGTGTGTGTGTGTGTGGTGTGTGCACAAGTGTGCACATGTACATGGATGTGCATTTACCAAAGGTCTACAATGATCCTGATGTGTTTGGTGCACAGCAAGATGCAAGGCAATGTAGCTATTGCTGTATTTGCACATCTGCAGCCTGTATGGCATGCTTTCTCTCTCTCTCTCTCTCTGTCTCTCTCTCTCTCTTTCTCTCTCCCCAGCCATCCCTCTCTCCCCACCTCCCTTGTTCCCTCCTCCCCCTCTTCCCCCTACCCCTCTCTCTCTACTTTCTCAGTCCAAATAAAAATGAACAATGATAATAAGATGTGCCTTGACAAGCTAATTGCACACCTGAAACCAAATAAAATAACACTAGGGTTCTTTGGGAATCTGAGTTAACTAACTTTATATCTTTATGTTTGTAAAACTATGATTTCTACTTCCCTTGTCCTTCGGTCAGAGCTAATCTGAAATGTGCATTGTCATTATTGTTTCTAGTGGCATATAGCCGTTGTTTATGAGCAAGACCATCCTCTAACATGCCTTAAGTTACTGAGGCAGCAATTGTAGGTCAAGACTCAATCTTCAGAACTGTATTCCATATATTGAAATAGTAGTAGTAGTAATTGTAGTAACACTATATATCATTTATTTGGCAATTATTATGTATCAAGCATGGTGCTAAGCATTTGATATATAGTATTCAATTTAATCTTTTCAGTCATCCTCTGCAATAGCAATTATTATTTTTATTTGGCAATGAGGGACTTCAGGTGTTTACATAGAGCACACAACTTGGAAATGTCAGATCCTGTATTCAATCCCAAGCCTACTGAATTGTTATCCTAAGGACTTGCTATGCCACCGCTCAGAACCCTTAAAAGGAGAAGTTCTTACTGCTAAGACTAGGAGATATATATATATATATATATATATATATATATATATATATATAGTTTATATAGCGTAAATATAAGATATGTATTTATATATAGAATATGTCTTTATATATATTTTTTGTAGGCAATATAAGAATGAGAATGGGGCTAACTTTAGGGGACCACTGCAATGGCACTTTCTGCACTGAATAAAGGAGCAAGAACACATGTAAGGTGGAGAGGAAAAGACACACTGAAGTTGCTAAATGAAATTCAATCAACGAATATTGATTTCTACTAAATGCAAGGTATGGATATGCACTAAACAAAGGATAATGAATCTGACCCAGTCTTTGACTTCAAGCACAGTCCAAAAGAAAAGAGGCTCAAATAAATAACAGTTAAGGCCAGATTATTTTAATGTGCCTTAACAAAGATATTTAATACATAAAAGTGCATAAGTTATTACAGAACTAAAGACCCCAATGTCTAGGCTAATGTTCCTATGTCTTTTATGATAAGGGGCTTTCTTAAATCTCTACCCAGACAGCAGTTATCAGCACAATCACCTTCCAAGGGCAGGGGGCAAGGGGTTTGAAAGGCAGGCTTTCTTCATTATCTCCTGGAGCAACTCTCAGAGGACAAGACAATCAGATGCCAACATATGAGATAGTGTTCCTTAACTGCGCTACACTTCATTGACTGCAAAGCCCCAAATACCCTCTGACCCACAAGAAAGGGAAATTCAGTTGCCGCCCTTGTTTATGCCATGGTTTTCCCTCTCAGTCCACAATTACCTGGTTGTGCTAGGCAGATTGAAATGACAGTAGAGTGCAGCAGTTAAGGGTGTGGTGGAAGCCAAACCCACCTAATTCCACCACTTATCTCAAACAAATCACAGTTTTCTCATTCTCCAAAACAAGGATAATAATAATAATTGAATCAAAGCTTGTGGTATGATAAAAGTGAATTAATATGCATTAAACTGGTATATTGCACTAGCTACACAGTCTCATTTTAGCCTAAAGAATATGCCGACTTGAGCAACGTCCTATTTCGTGTGTTTGTGCTTCTTTGCACAATGCTTCCTAATTATTCAAAACACTAGAAGTTGCTTCTCCCCATCCCCTTCTATTCCATACAAGCGTATGTGGCAACCATTAAGGCAAATTCACACTCGTCTTTGAAAACTAAAGGCAGATGTTGCCTCCTTGAAGCCTCTCTTGCAATCTCCCAGCTATTTTTATTGTGCTTTTTACATGCCTCATTCCTGCAGTTTTTTAAGTGTCTATGTGTGTTCCTTATAAGTGTTGGAACACCACAATGGCAGTCTTTGTCTTTCTTATTCCTCTCAGCTCAGTATTTAACTTGGTTGCTAGCACATAAAATTGCTCAATAATGTGAATTAATAAGTGAACATATGATCTGGTATCAGAATCTGTGGCATTGCAATCTTGTATGAGTCATCTAACATCCCGATACTTGAGTACTTCTTTATCTCTAGCTAAGAGGAAGTTACCGCTGCTTGTTCTTGTCTGCTCCATGCTACTTTTCTAAAGTTTAACCAGTTAATCATCAAAAAGCACTCATAAGATAAGGGATATGGAACAATGCCACAGGGTATCAAAATGCTAAGGTGACCCAAAGAGACCTACCAAGCAGTGAAAAGTCATGGAATGCAGCCTCAAGCACCAGAAACTCTAACAGCTGCTGAATCTTGTCTGCATTTCATTCTGGTGTCAGGGATCCTGGGGACCTATCTATGAGACCTGCCGATTGAGTCTCAGCTCTGTTCACACCTGTTTGGTTGAAGAGTTCACACCTGTTTGGTTGAAGAGTTCACACCTGTTTGGTTAAAGACCATTGAAGAGTGAACCATGTACCGCCACTGCATTTGGCTCTGATATTCAATTTCACATGTGTTCTTTATGTACTTAAGGCAGTCACAAATCTTCTATAGTTGTGAATTCTAGTGTCACAGGAACTCAAGGCTAGGATTATCTAAAGTGGGCTGGAATTAACCCTGGAATGCAGCAGTTCATTTTTTCATCCTTTCCTGGATTCTGTGGCATGCATCAACTTGCTCCTTAAAGGTTATCTCATTGCACACTTTCAGCTTTGTCAGATATACTGGGTCAGTTACCACTTGCCCATATTGTTTCCAGCATCTGAAATTAATTAAATTAACATTTTAAATTGGCTGTTATCTCCTCACTAATTCTCAGATTTCCTGCTTTCTTCCTTTACCGTATCTACCTCTTTATAGTACCAGCATTTTAGTGGAGTTTAGAGGAAGCGAGGCAAATGTATTGGTTTTCATTAACATATTTAACTGAGAATCTTTGTATATATTTGGTTCATTACCCTCAAACATTCTCTGGAGGTGGAATCAGAAGCCAAGAGTGGACCAAAAAAAAGTGGGGTTCTGGGAAGAACAACTCTTTCCAGTCTGTATCCTGGACTGGATCATTTGAGAGAAACTCTCCCATTGTATCTTCCTACTCCTTCCTTTTTGCTAAAAAGAATAACAATTCCTAGATGATACAGGCTAGCAGAATAATCAACCTGCGCATCTTATAAAAACAGGTTCTTCAAGATGTCAGTGGCTTTCTTTCATTATCCTCCTCCTCCTTCTTTTCCTCCTCCTCCTCTTCCTCCTCCTCCTCCTCTTTATTTTTTTTTTTTTATTTTTTTTTTTTATCTTTTTTTTTGAGACGGAGTCTCGCTCTGTCGCCCAGGCTGGAGTGCAGTGGCCAGATCTCAGCTCACTGCAAGCTCCGCCTCCCGGGTTCACGCCATTCTCCGGCCTCAGCCTCCCGAGTAGCTGGGACTACAGGCGCCCGCCACCTCGCCCGGCTAGTTTTTTGTAATTTTTAGTAGAGATGGGGTTTCACCGTGTTAGCCAGGATGGTCTCGATCTCCCGACCTCGTGATCCGCCCGTCTCGGCCTCCCAAAGTGCTGGGATTACAGGCTTGAGCCACCGCGCCTGGCCTCCTCCTCTTTATTTATCCTTCTTCTAATACTGATGCCTGGTTTAACTGAAATAAGGTTTTTCAAAGAGGATCTTAAGTCCATTTAAAGCTTGAAAAATATAAACACGCAAGGTAGTTTTAACTGTTGCAGTCTTAGCGGTAAAAATTAAATGTACTTTTAAGACTTGACTCTTCTCTCGTTTCATATCCTCCTGTGCTTTAGAAATCCCGAATTGATTTGTCAAGACAGATCAAAGAGAAAAGAATATTTTCATTGGGCTTATTGCTTCTCAGGGTGAACAAAGGACAGTGAGTTACAGGCAAGAAAAAAAAAATGCATGTTAACCCATCCAGCTCCATTACATTTTATGAGGGCGACTAATGATGAAATTTACTATTCTCCTATTAAATAGAAGCTACAGTATTCCCATTTTGCCCCAATATCTCTGAGATATATTATAGTCTAATACCATGGCTTTATTTTGAAAGTCAAGAATTCTTGCTATTTCTAATGTTTTCCTCCATATCACATAATAGAATGCATTGAGTGCTGTGACCTCAATACCACTTAAGTCATCATGGACACTCTCTTTTAACCTTATTGTTCTCTACCACAAAGTGAGGTAACAATATTCTACCCAGGTATAAGTTTACCTAGACTTGGAAACAAAGAATTCTGTGTCAACCTCACTCCAGTTAGCTTACTTGTCTGATACATTTGACTGTGTGTATGTCTGTGTGCATATGTGTGCAAACAGGCATACCTCAGATATATTTGGTTTTAGATCACCCCAATAAAGCAAACATCATAATAACACAAGTCATACACATTTTTTTTGTTTCCCAGTGCATATAAAGGTTATATTTACACTATATTGTACACTATTAAGTGTGAAATATCATTCTGTCTAAAAATATATACTTACCTTAATTTAAAAATACATTACTTCTAAAATTCTAATGAGCATTGGAGCATCATTGTAATCTTCTTGCTGGTGGAGGGTTTTGTCTTGATATTGACAGTTGCCGATTGATTAGAGTGGTGGATGCTAAATGTTGAGATGGTCATAGCAAATTTTTAAAATAAAAAAATAATGGAGTTTACCTCATCAATTTACTCTTTCGTAAAAGATTTCTTTGTAGCATGTCATGCTGCTGCTGGAAAGCATTTTACCCATAGTAGAACTTCTTTCAAAATTGGAGTAAATCCCTTAAAACCCTGCCACTGCTTTATAAACTAAGTCTATATAATAGTCTCAATCCTTTCTTCTCATTTCAATCATGTTTCCAGCACCTTCACCAGGAGTAGTTTCCATCTCAAGAAATCACTTTCTTTGTTCACCCACAATAAAACAATTCCTCCTCCATTCAACTTTATCATAATATTGTAGCAGTTCAGTCACATCTTCAAGTTCCACTTCTAATTTTAGTTCTCAGGCTATTTCTGCCACATCTGCACTTACTCCACTGAAATACTGAATGCCTCACAGTCATCTATGAAGACTGAAAACAGTTTCCACCAAACTCCTTTCAATATTGATATTTTGTTCTCCTTCCATGAATCATGGATATTGTCAACAGCATTTAGAATGATGAATCATTTCTAGAATATTTTCAAGTTACTTCACTCAGATGCATTAGAGGAATCATCAACTATGGCAGCTTTGGCCTTAGAAAATGTACTTATTAAATAAGAAGATTTGAGGTGTCAGTCTGCCCCTAGTGGGGGATGTCTCCCAGTTAGGTTAGGCGGGGGTCAGGGACCCACTTGAGCAGGCAGTCTGTCCATTCTCAGATCTCAAACTCCATGCTGGGAGAACCACTGCTCTCTTCAAAGCTGTCAGACAGGGACCTTTACATCTGCAGAGGTTTCTGCTGCCTTTTGTTGGGCTGTGCCCTGTCCCCAGAGGTGGAGTCTACAGAGGCAGGCAGGCAGGCCTCCTTGAGCTGCGGTGGGCTCCACCCAGCTTGAGCTTCCTGGCCTCTTTGTTTACCTACTTAAACCTCAGCAATGGTGGGTGCCCCTCCCCCAGCCTCACTGCTGCCTTGAAGTTAGATCTCAGACTGCCATGCTAGCAATGAGGGAGATTCCGTGGGCATGGGACCCTCCAAGCCAGGTGTGGGAAAATGGATCCCTTCCTTACACTTTATACAAAAATTAATTCAAGATGGATTAAAGACTTAAATGTTAGACCTAAAACCATAAAAACCTTAGAAGAAAATCTAGGCAATACCATTCAGGACATAGGCCTGGGGAAGGACTTCATGTCTAAAACACCAAAAGCAACCACAACAAAAGCCAAAATTGACAAATGGGATCTAATTAAACTAAAGAGCTTCTGCACAGCAAAAGAAACTACCATCAGAGTGAACAGGCAACCTACAGAATGGGAGAAAATTTTTCCAATCTACTCATCTGGCAAAGGGCTAATATCCAGAAACTACAAATAACTCAAACAAATTTACAAGAAGAAAACAAACAACCCCATCAAAAAGTGGGCAAAGGATATGAATGGACACTTCTCAAAAGAAGACATTTATGCAGCCAACAGACACATGAAGAAATGCTCATCATCACTGGCCATCAGAGAAATGCAAATCAAAACCACAATGAGATAGCATCTCACACCAGTTAGAATGACAATCATTAAAAAGTCAGGAAACAACAAATGCTGGAGAGGACATGGAGAAATAGGAACATTTTTACACTGTTGATGGGACTGTAAACTAGTTCAACCATTGTGGAAGACAGTGTGGCAATTCTTCAAGGATCTAGAACTAGAAATACCATTTGACCCAGCCACCCCATTTCTGGGGATATACCCAGAGGATTATAAATCATGCTGCTATAAAGACACATGCACATGTATGTTTATTGTGGCACTATTCACAATGGCAAAGACTTGGAACCAACCCAAATGTCCATCAATGACAGACTGGATTAAGAAAATGTGGCACATATCCACCATGGAATACTTTGCAGGCATAAAAAAGAATGTGTTAATGTCTTTTGCAGGGACATGGATGCTGCTGAAAACCATCATTCTCAGCAAACTATCACAAGGACAAAAAACCAAACACTGCATGTTCTAACTCACAGGTGGGAATTAAACAATGAGAACACTTGGACACAGGAAGGGGAACATCACACACCGGGGCCTGTTATGGGGTGGGGGTAGAGGGGAGGGATAGTATTAGGAGATATACCTAATGTAAATGACGAGTTAATGGGTGCAGCACATCAATATGGCACATGTATACATATGTAACAAACCTGCACGTTGTGCACATGTACCCTAGAACATAAAGTATAATAAAAAATTTTAAAAAAAGAAGATTTGAAAGTCAAAATTGCACTTTTATCCATGGGCTTCAGAATGGATGCTGTGTTAGTAGGTGTGGAAATAACATCAGTCTCCTTGTAAATCTCCATCAGAGTTCTTGAGTGACTATGAGCAGTAATATTTTGAAAGGAATCTTTTTTGAGTAGAAGGTCTCAATAGTGGGCTTAAAATATTCAGTAAACTATGCTCTATACAGATGTGCTGTCGTCCAGCTTTTTTGTTCCATTTATAGAGCACAGGCAGAGTAGAATTAACGTAATTTACCAGCGTTCTAGATTTTCAGAATGGTAAGCAAGCATTAGCTTCAACTTAAAGCCACCCAGCTGCTTTATCCCCTAACAAGAGTCAGCCTGTCTTTTGAAGCTGTGAAACCAGTTATTGATGTCTCTCTAGCTAGGAGAGTCCTAGATGGCATCTTCTTCCAATACAGTATAAAACTGCTTTGTCTTTATTAAAAATATGTTGTTTAGTGTAGCCACCCTCATCAATGATCTTAGCTAAATCTTTTACATAGCTTGCTGCACAGCTTGCTACTTCATCTTGCACTTTCATATTATGGTTTCTTTCTTTAAAGTTTGTAAACCAATCTCTGCTAGCTTCAAACTTTTCTTCTGCAGCTTTCCCACCCCTGACAGCCTTCATAGATTTAAAAAGAGTTGGGATCTTGCTCTGGATTAGGCTTGGGCTTAAAGGAATATTGTAGCTGGTTTGAGCTTCTATCCAGAACACTAAAATTTTCTCCATATCAGTAATAAGGCTGTTTTACTTACTTGTGTGTTCACTGGAGTAGCACTTTTAATGTTCTTCAAGAATTTTTTATTTATATTCACAACTTACCCAGCTGGTTGGCACAAAACACTTAGCTTTCACCCCATCTTGGCTTTAGACATGCTTTCCTCACTATGCTTAATTATTTCCAGCTTTGGATTTAAAGTAAGAGACATGTAACTCTTGTATTCACCTGAACACCTAGAGACCACTGTAGGATTATTTATTAGCCTGATGTCAAAATTGTGTGTCTCAGGGAATAGGGAGGCCCAAGGAGAGGAAGACAGACAAGAAAATGGCAGGCTGGTGGAGTAGTTAGGATACACACAACATTAATTGACTAAAGTCCCTGTCTTAAATGAGTGCAGTTTGTGGCACCCCAAGACAGCTACACTAGTAACATCAAAATCACTGATGACAGATGACCACAGATATAATAATGAACACATTTGATATATTGTGAGAATTACCAAAATATGACAGAGAGATACTAAATGATCACATGCTGCAGGAAAAATGGCACCAATAGACTTAACTCGGGGTTGCCACAAACCTTGAATTTACAAAAACTGCAATATCTGCAAAGTACAATAAAGGGAGATACGCCTATTTTATATATACATATACACACACACACATTTATTTACATCTGTGTGTGTGTGTCTGTGTGTGTGTGTGTCTGTGTGTATGTGTATGTATGGGGAGGAGAGAAAAAAAGAAACAGAGATTAAAGAGCAAAGAAATAATATAGAAAGGAGAGGCTTAGGATCAATATTTGTGCCTATGCTTATATCTGTTTAGTTGTGTATACACATAAACATACCCACCTATAATTTCACTGTGGCAGAAAACCAAAACCAACAATGATTACACCAACATGGCAGGAAAATGTTCTGCAAAGAAACATTTTTTCTTTACCTTTACCGGGGCACAGGGTGAAAAAACACAACACATTTAATCCAAGAATATCGCCATTTGTTTGTTCAATGTGAGCATCGCATAGAAGGTAGAATATACCACACGAACATTTACCAGTTTGATCTTTGCACAGTACAAATGTTTCATGAATTAATGTCAACTCTTGTTCTTTTCCAGATGTTGTCAAATTCCTGTCATTAAAAAAAAAAAAATTCAGCTATTTAACGAGGGGAAAAACACTGTAGCACAGGGTATAATTTTGGAAATAAAAACAGCCCTTAATGATAACTGTGGGGTGTGTGTGTGTGGGTGTGTGTATGTGTGTGTGTGTGTGTGTGTGTATGGGAGAGAGACAGAAAGAGGTGCAGGGAGGTAAAAGATGAAGATTAATCACATTAAAGAGAATTTCATATCATGAAAATACGTACCATTTTTGTAACAATAGCTGCCTGATTTTGAGGCCTCAGAAAGAGATTTATTTGAAAGGGTCTAGACTGCAACAAAACAAATGCATCAAGTTGTTTGCTGCTCCTTAATGCTCATTGAGTAAAATGAGTCAGCTTTAGGGCAGTTGATCGAGAGATTTAAAAGGCATTTGTCTTATCTCAGGCAATATAAATCTGTAGACAATGTAAAATAATATTAGTAAATATTTTGTTGACTTTAATAACATTTTCCTTTGGGAATCATAATCAGAATCTATCATTTACTCTATAAACAGAAGGATAATCTATTGAGGTACTTATTTATATTTTGTTTTCATTATTATAGTAGGTGAAAAATAACAGTATCATCTCTCTCAAATCCCTCTGAACTTTCTGGAAGAGCTTTTGACTTCTCACTATAAAAGCAGCTCATAATGTATATTTAAGACCCAAAGCAGTCACTGCCAGGCATGCCAAATGTAGCAATTCATGGAGGCTTTAGTTGCAAGGGAAAGGGAAGAAAGAGATCCTCGGATATGGAACACAAAGGTGAGCCAACTATGGCAGGAGAACATTTTTGATGGTTTCTGTAAGATTGAGAAAGAAACAAGTTTGATGGGTTTTCTGTGAATGGGAGGCACAAGACCAAGTCCACTGCAGTGCTTCTTCAAGGTACAGGACCATTTATGGGATGACAAAGTAACCCCAAGTATAGAGAGAAGAAGTGGAGTCACCAGAAATGGCCAAGTCCCTGGGACCTGGGGTAAAAATTCTCCATAGTTGAGATCAGCCTAAAAACAGCTGAACTTCTCTCTATATGAAATTATAAATACTGGAATTTTGAGTAGATCATTGCTGTCAAATATGGAATGAAGATGGATGCCCCTTCCTTGTGCGTTCTTGAATGCAGAGCCCATAAAATTTGAATATTCTTGAATAGGGGAAGAGATTCTATAGCTCACTTCTGTGATTGAATTTTCCACTCACTGATCCATTTGGGATATCTTACCTGCTTTATGTGAGTTAATAAAATAAAGGACTGTGACATTTTTCACAACTGAGATGTGAAGTAAAATTTATAGCAGTTACAGCATTTATTTTGCATCCAAGCAGATTTATGAGAGTAATGCTATAAATTAGATGTTCCCTTCACTAAAGGAGTTTACATTGTAGTGGAAGATGAATCATCAATTGCAGTATTGACCTATTGGGTCACTAATAAAACAGGGGTCAGTCCAAAGAGCTATGGAGTAAGCTGGAGACAGGTGAGGAAGAAAAGCTTTCTCAGGTGAGGCAACATGAGATGAATCTTGAGAGATGACTAGATGTATTGCAAAGTCATTCATGGGAGTAAGAAATACAAATCTTGAGTAAGCTAAAGTAAAAGATGATGAATTCTGCTTTGGGCAGTGGAGTTGAAGTTGCTTTTGGTTATACAGAGAAGGATCTTCAGCAGTCAGGTAGGTGTTTAGGTCTGTAGGTCAAGGGAAAGGTGTAAATGGAGCTATGGGTGAGTTATCAACGTATCCTGTCAATATCAAGAATATCAGTGATGCTGGAAGTCATGAGAGTACTTGAAGTGGTCCAAGCAAAAGGGACCACTGAGAAATTTCTCCACTGAGAAACTTCCCTGCGGAACACTTACACTCAAAGATTATAGTATTAGGTGCCTTGACACTCTGAGAGTCTGCAGGGTGAACTGAATCTCTTCACACCTTTGTCCAATTTTGCATACATTTTAGCTTGTGTTTTTATCCTCCTTGCCAAATCCTCCACTGCTTTTATTTTTCCACATCTTATTGAAATTTCTTATTCATGATGTTCCAATTCAGATTAGTTTAGATTTACAGGTTGATACTTTTTACACTCCTTTATGTAATAAAAAGTCTAAGGGTTTTGTTTGTTTGTTTGTTTGTTTGTTTGTTTGAATTTTTGAGGACAGCTTTTAAGCCTCATTTCTCTTTGCCTTCTGCCCCACATCTGGACAATATGGTAAGAAAGCCTGGGTGTTCCCTTCTTTGCCACTGAGGTGAAGTCCAAACCATGTGCAGGTACCCTAACCTCACTCTCACTCTTAAACAATAAAAACTCCAAGCCAGTCTCCTTTTTCTCATCTCTTAAGCCACTTTCAGATCACTTGGGAGCCACCTTGATCTCCTCTGAAAGTCTCATTATGTAAGTAAAAAGGCTTTTCATACTCTCTTAGTGTGTGTGTGGTGCCGTCAGTGTCAATATCTGAACCAGGTTTTTGGAGTTGTCCATCTTGTCGCAATGGAGCAGATAAAATACTTCACTAACATTTTAGTCAGGTCTTCGTATAGAGAGGAAATACATTCAGATGCCCAAACCAGCACTTTAATGGATGCCTTTCTGATGCCACTAATTCCAGGTCTCTGGGTTGTGATTGAAAAAATAATGATGCAAGAATATTTGTTCACCACCTAACACAAAGCTTTATTGGGATTCCCGGCAGGCAAGAGTCACCATAAATGTATGTTTTCGCATTATAGTTTGATCAGTGGGAAAGGCAGTTTTCTCAATTTATGGGCTATACAGATGAGGTGAGAGTTCAAATAAGAATGTGAGAAGGGAACATATTCATAGGTTAGGATGATCAGCTGCTATGTGTGCAACTCTTTTTCTTCCAGATATTTTTTATTTGAAGGAGTTACAGACTAATCAGTATTGTCCTGAAATGTGTTCTGTAGGCCCAAGAAGTTACACAACATCTATTCTTTATCCCCACATTGACATTATACCTAACAGAATCCAGTATGACCAGGAGGCAGAGAAATATGCAGAGCTAACACATTTAGAAAGGTGTTCATGGGTTGGGTGGGACTAAAGCAACTCAGAACTCAAACATATCCTTGCTATTGACAGTTTCTCTGCAATGCCAGAATGATAGACTGAGGCGTCCCAGACTTGGCTCGTTAAACCTGTCTAAATGTTCACATCCTCTGACAGGTATAATATGCTACTCCTTTTGAAAAACTTTTTTTCTAGAAGTGCAAAGTTACAAATATAGCTGTGGAATGTCTGAAGAGACTCAGTACAGTCTTGGGTAGGTATCCCATTCAGTCTAAGTGGTACCAGATGCACCGGATGTTCAGATTCAACCCACATATAAAAGGGACAGTAATCTTGCTCTCATAAGCACTGTATTGCAGCTAGGGTAAGCTAACCAATCTGAATTTCCAAATTATGTATTTCCCAGGTCCTTAGAACCAAGACTCTACTGTGGGTGTCCAGATTAAGATAACATCCTATGATAGTAATGAGTATGCTTTATGATGATCTAACTAGTTGCATTCATAGGGGAAAGCATATTGGAAAATTAAAACCTATTGAAAGAGAATCTCAATAAAAGCGAGGTTATGTGGGGTATCACTAAGGGATTATGCCCCAAATCTCACTTAATGTGGCCATTATTTTTCATAATGAAGTCTACAAATTTAAAGCTAGACGAAAGCTAGCTTAGCTTAAGACTGGTACAGGGATGAGAGAAAGGCAGAGCTTAGTCTAAAGAAATAGGAAATAACAGATTGCTAATGGCCTTGAATGTTAGTTTTAAAGGTTTATAATTAATTTGTAGCAAATGGATGGGTGGAGAGTAGCTTAAAAACTAAAGTAAAACAGTGGCATGGTTAGGATAGAATTAAGAAAAATGACTATGTTGCTCCATATAAAATACCTGCTTGGAAAGGATTGAAAGCGGAAGCCAGGAGATCAGATGCGTGCCTCTGACAACAATCAAGCCAAGAGATGTTGAAGGTCTGACCCAAGGCAGAGGCATTGGGGATGGTATGGAAGGGTGAATTGGATATATATTTGGCGAGGGGTTTGACTTGAATTTGACTGTGGATCGTTGGCAAAAAGAGCAGTATGAGAATGAATTCTAGATTTCTGGCCTGTAATAATGAGTGGACAATTATACCACCAATAGAGAGAAGAGGGGAGAGAGAGAGAGAGAGAGAGAGAGAGAGAGAGAGAGAGAGAGGAACTGGTTTATTTTTAAAAACCTAAAAATAATAGTTACCATATATCAAATGATTTTGGGTGCCAGACAATGGGTAAAGTCTTTTACATAGTTACTTTCATTTAATCCTCACAATATCCCTGTGGGGGATGGATTATATCCCAATTTTACAGTTAAACTAAAGTTTAGCAAGACTGATTACTTCCCTGAAGTCATCAGTTAATATATTGTATATACAGGTTTCACATACAAATTTGTCTGATTTTAAAGCAGTTTTGATTTCTGCAATTCCATCAGTGATAACGAGTTATTTTTATGAGTATGTAGCAGAGGCACTTGTCCTGCTCTAACTGCTGCTCATTAATTAATTCATTTATTCAGCAAAATTCATTTATTCAGCAATAATTACAGCAAAAATATATAGACAACATCTTTTTTCAGACTATTTTAACTAGGGAAAACAGTCTTCTATTAAGTTGTCATATTTTGCCTGCAATATCCATTCATTAATGTGCTTTCTACTCTGTTCTGATGAATTATTGCAAATCAATGTGGTAGTAATAATAGTAGCATGTGTATTAGTAATAGACATCCAAACCTGAGTGTAATACTCATATTTAATATTTCCCATTTATAGTAAAAACTATAAATCCTCTGTAATATCATCTTCTAGTCCATATTGGGCACTAATATGAGGCTCTGTAACAGTGAAGACGTGATTTCTCCAGAGCTGCATGCCAGATCAGCGACATCCACAACTCCCAAAATCTATTCCAGATTACTTTTAGGGATATCACAGACCTAGTTAACTTCACAAGAACATCTGGCAAAGAGGACGAATTGCAGCTGAAATCTACTCCAATTTCCCCAAGTCCATAGTTCCTTTTCTACAGTTTCATTGTTCCTTTTTCAGTGTCTGTTCCCTCAAGCCACACGTCGATGCAGCTGTGTCCCACCAAATGGAGGGAGTGTTATTCCAAATTCCCACAAAATTGCCTTGTAGGCTAGGGGTGACCACAGCTGGTTTGGGTGCCTACCTGTGGACCCTGACTACAGTTTCTGAATGAAGGAGTACAGTCAGTACTGCAGTTTACCCTAGATTAGCTTTTTAAAAGAAAACATTCTAAGTATGCATAAAAATACATTTGCCTTTTGGCTATCTACAAGTTTTCAGGTGTAACTAAATGGATAGGGCTGAAAAAAAAAATAGAATTAAAGAGGCTGAATGAAGCATGTTACTCTACATCCCATCACATTTCTCCTAATTATTATTAATAATAACAACAATGTCACACTGTTAAGTCTGTTCTCTGTGTATCTCTAATATCTTTGCTACTATTTAGAGACTATAAATGAATCATGGCTTGGAACTTCACAGTGGGAGAATGGTGAGGGCTTTATCACATCATGCCCTGAATGAAAAAAAAAAAAAAATTATTTCATCTTATTGTTAAAAAAAAAAAAAAGCGTGCCTAAGTCTGTCTGAATTCATGTTCTCATGGCAACATATTCTGAGACTAAAGGCACCAAAATAGTACAAAACATCTGGAGGTGACATTATAAAGGGGTCAGTGTTTGACCACCACCAGCCAATGGAAAAAAAGTTATATATATAGAAAATATATTCTATGTATCCCATTGGATGTATTTTATCCTTTTACTCATGCCTCTCTGCTGGAGTTCCATATTCCTGATTTTCTCTCTGCTGCCCTTCATGACCATGAAACCTTTGTTCACCCATCCATTCAGCATGCTTCCCATTTCTTTCAAGTACCTCTTTGAAGTTTATTAAAGCCACTTCTCTCACAGTCTTTTTAGGCTTTCCCTTAAGTAGCCTCTAAATCCAAAAGTCCCTGACCTTGGTCATTCTGGTTACTCTAAAGTGGCGCCTGTAGATAACAGATATTCCAATGACTATATCTAGCTTAATGATTCTCAAATTATTCACATGGGCAGTCAGTATCATGAGGTCCTTGGGGAGTCATCATGAAGATGACTAAAAATTCAAATAAATGGTGAGAGTTACAATTCGGATGTTTTAGATGGATCTGATGTGAATGCTTTAAGCTTGAAAAGTCATGCTCCTATGGTTAATGGGGAAATTGCTCTTTTATTAGATACCATGGAGACTGAAACTGGGGAGATTAGTGACTTTTGCTTCTGGTGATGGCAATCTAAGAAAATTAGACCAACCATATTGCTGAGGACAATTAGAATCACTGGAAATGAAGCCTGTTTAAAGATACCGGATTGATAGCAAGGCTATGAAGAATTCCCAGGAAAAAAAGACCTAGAAAAACATGAAGCCCAGAGAGGTCAGATGGCCATTTAAGGTTGCTTTTCTTCTAAAGTCCTCTGTAGAATTTAGAGGACAGAGAAACTGAGAAGGTGAGCAGTACATCTGACAACCTCATGGGTTTCGGGGGGAGGTGGGGGCAGGAATAAAAATTGGATTACCAACTTGCCAAGCATAACATTTCACATTTTGGACTAGAATAAAGGTAGACAAACTTTGTCTATAAAGAATCAGGTAGCAAAAATTTTTGCCTTTGCAGGCCATACCATTTCTGTTGCAACTACTCAATTTTGTTATCGTAACATGAAATTAGCTGCAGATGATTAATAAACGTGTGTGCCTGTGTCACAATAACACTTTATTGCAATGCCAGGCCGTAGGGCTTCTTCCCAACAAAGAAGTATAACCTAGGAAGGGATAACTGGAAATAGAAGTGGTTTTACACAGACTACATCTCAGCTTCAATTCATATCAATCCCTGAAATTAGACTAAAGTGATCATGATTATTGTTAATCTAAGCACTTTCCAGATATAAATTCAAATCATATCTAGAGGAAGATATGATGCAATATCACAATGTATTTCTATATTTTTAATGACTTATTTTGAGATAATTTATTTTCGCATGCAGTGTTAAGAAATAATACAGAGAATGCCATATAGTCTTCACGGTTTCCCCCGATGGTAACATCTTGTATGATTATAGTACAATATCATAACCAGGAAATTGACAATGTTACAATCCACTCACTTATTTAGACATCAACAGTTTTACATGCACTCATTGTGCATGTGTTCATTTATCATGTGTGTCATTATAATATTATCACATGTGCAATTACATGTGACCACTGCCATAGTCAAGATACAGAAAAGTTCCATCAAAAGGATTTCTCATACCATCCTCCTATAGGCACAACCACCTTACTTCCTGACTCCTCCTTACTCCCTGGCAACCATTAATTGTTCTCCATCTCTATAATTTTGTCATTTGAAAAGATGATGTGGGTGGGGTCATATAGTATGTAACTGTATTAGGTTTTCAGGGCTGTCATGACAAAATACCCCAGACTGGGTAGCTTAAACAAAATAAATTTATTAGCTGACAGTTCTGGAGGCTACAAGTCCAGGACCAAAGTCTTGGCAGGTTTGAATTCTCCTGAAGCCTATCTTCTTTGCTTGAAGATTGCTACCTTCTAACTGCGTTCTCATCTCGTCATTCCTCTGTGCACGTGCACCCCTAATGTCTCTTCCTTTTCTTCTAAAGACACTAGTCATATGGGATTAGAGTCCCACCCTAATGGTGACATTTTAACTTAATCACCTCTTTAAGACCTTATCTCCCAACAGGCTCACATTTTGAGGAACTGGGTCTTGGGACTTTATCATATACATATGGGAGGGTCACAGTTCAGCCCATAACAGTAGCTTTTTGAGATCTGCTTTTTTACTTAGCACAATGACATTGAGATCCATCCAAGTAGGTGTGTGTATCAATAGTTTGTTCCTTTTATTGATGAACAGTATCCACACTATGCGTATATCACAATATTTTTGACCATTCACCTCTTAAAGGACATTGGGTCGTTTATAGTTTTGAGCTATTACAAATAAAGCTGCTATAAACACTCAGTGCATGTTTTGGCAGGAATATAAGTTTTTATTTTCCTGAGATCAATATCCAAGAGCAATTGCTGAGTGTTTGTGGTAAGCACATGTTCAGGTTTAAGAAGCATATTTAATGGGTAAGAAACTGTCATATTCTTTCCCAGAGTGTCTGTACCATTTTCCATGTCAAATAGCAATGTTTGAGTGATCCGGTTTCTCCAAACACTCACCAAAATGCCATGTTATCACTGTTTAATTTTGTAATTTTGCCGAGATATTGTGGTTTTAATTTTTTATTTCTTGAATGTCTAATAATATTGAACATCTTTTCACATGATTACTTGTCATCTGTATATAGTTCAGTGAAATGTCTGTTACTGTATTTTGTTCATTTCTTATCGGGTTGAGTTTTTATAATTCTTTATGTATTCTAGACATTAGTTCTTTGTTGGATATGTGGTTTGCAAGTATTTTCTCATTGTTAATAGCTTGTCATTGTAACCTCTTCATGGAGTCTTTTACAGAACAAAAGTTTTAAATTTTGATAAAGTAAAATGTTACCAATTTTTCTTTTTCTCAGAACTTGTTTTTCATGTCAAATGTAAGAAATCTTTCCTGGGCTCTGAAGATTTACTCCTGTGTATTTTTCCAAAAGTTTTAGTTAGTATAAAGTTACATTTTACATTTAATGGGATCTATTTTGAGTGCATTTTTGTGTAAGATATGAAGTTCAGTTTAAGGCTCATTTTACTACTGTGGTTGAATTTATACCTGCCATTTTGGTATGTGATTTCTATTTAGCTCTTGTTTTTTTGAGTCTCTCTCTTTCTAACTTATCTCCTGTTTTGCATTAAATACATTTTTTAGTGTACCACTTTTATTTCTGTTGAGTTTTACCATGTTTTTGAGCTATTTTCTTATTGGTTGGTCTAGAAAATAAAATATATATCTTAATTTATTACAATTGACTTCAGAATACTAGCAACAAATCAGATAAAATAGAGAATTTTTTCTCCAATATATCTCCTTTCCTTTCCTATACTTTGTGCTTTCACTGTCACTGCCTTCAATATTTATATGTTATGCACCAACAATGCAGTGTTATAATTATTGCTTTATATCATTTTATGTATTTTAAACAAGGTATAAATATGTAAGAAAATGTATTTGTAGAGTTTTAAAAAGTTATTTACATATTTTTTGTTTTTCATCTGTCTTCATTATTTCCCGTGGATACAAGTTATCATCTAGAGTCACTTCCTTTAAACCAATGAGCTTTTCCTTCCATTATTTTTAAAACAAGTGTACTAGCAACAATTGTTTCCATCTTTGTTTATCTGGAAAAATCTATAGTTTGTCTTCATTATTGAAGCATAGTTTTGCTATTTATAGAATTTTTGGTGGTTTTTTTTTTTAAATCTTTCAGAACTTCGAGTATGTCATTCAACTGCTTTATGAACTGCATTTTTTCTGACAAAGTCAGCCCTCAATAGTCTTTTTATGACTGCATTGAGTCGTTTTTCTCTTGCTGCTTTCAAGGTCATGGTTTTCGACAGTTTGACTATGATCTGTCTAAGTGTAATTACTTAGTTCATTCTTCTTGGAGTTCACCGAGCTTCTTAGTAGTATGGATTATTGATTTTCATAAAATTGGAAAGGTTCTGAGTAATTTTTTTATATATTTATTTTTTGTTCCTTTTTCTCTCTCTTTATTTCTGGTATTCATATTACGTATATGTTGGTATGCTTGATTGTATCCCACCAGTCTTTGAGTCTCTATTGTTCTTCAATATTTTTCTTATGTATTTTTCATATTGGATAGTTTTTGTTAATCTGTTTTATAATATATTAATTCTCCTGATATTTCAAATCTGCTGTTAAGCCACTATAGTAATTTTTCTTTTCAGTTATTACCTTTTTCAAGTCCTTAGTTTCTGTCTTTTAATTTTAACTTCTTTTTAAGATTTTCTATTTGTTGATGCATTGTCACTATACTTTCTTTTACAAGTGATTTCCTTTTTTCATTACCATATTTATAATATCCGATTTGAATTATTTGTCTGCAAAACCCACTATCTGAAAACACTCAGAGGTGGTTTCTGTTGACTCTTGGATTTGTTTTTTGGTTTTTACTGAGTATAGATTATGCTTATTTCTTTGAGTGCCTTGCAGTATTTTATTAACTACTTGACATTTTATATTTATTTATTTGTTTGTTTGTTTCTTTGTTTTTTATTTTGAGATACAGTCTCACTCTTTCGCCCAGGCTGGAGTGCAGTGGTACGATCTTGGCTCAGTGCAACCTCCACCTCTCGGGTTCAAGCAACTCTCGTGCCTCAGCCTCCCAAGTAGCTGGGATTACAGGTGCACACCACCACAACCAGCTAATTCGTCTATTTTTAGTAGAGACAGGGTTTCAGCATGTTGGTCAGGTTGGTCTCGAACTTCTGACCTCAAATGTTCTGCCCATCTCGGCCTCCCAAAGTGCTGGAATTACAGGTGTGAGCCACTGTGTCCTGCCAATACTTGACATTTTAGATAATATATTGTAGAGATTCTGCATTCTTTCTTCCCACCCCCCACAAGGATTGATGTTGTTTTTGCTAAAGTTGTTGTTTGTTTAATAACTTGTGTGAACAGAATGTGTGATGACTGTCTACCTTATGATATCTGGCTGCTAGTGTCCTTGCTCATTTTTTAAAAACACCTTGTTTTTATCTTTAAGACTGCTTTCCTAGTGGTTGTCCTTGTGACAGTAAGACTTAGTGTTCTGCAAAAGGTTGGTCAGGAATTGCACTCAAATATCTCAAGTCACTAAGGCTTCCATTCTCTACTGATGGGTTTGTTTGTAGGTTGGGAAGTGCACTCAAAGTTCAGATTATTTTCAAGCCTTCCCTGGCTTCTGGTCTGTGCTGGCCTTTTATGTTTAAGAAGCACAAGTGCAGGCTCTGTCAGTCAGGAAAATATGAGTGACCTGGGTTCTGACACTTTCTCCAGTCATTTTAGGAGATATAGTGAGTGTATTAGGTCTCCCATAGGGCTGTCTCACATTCAGGAATTCTTTGTTAAATCCCTGGCAAGTCCGATGATCTGTGTTTTTTACCCCAAGGAACAGCAATTGACCATCTTTCTCACTTGTCTCTGGGATGATCACTTAGACTGATAATGCTTCAATTCAAATGCATTTCCATCTGGCAATGACAGCGAAGCTTATTGTTTTATAGTTCACCCCCAACAATAGAAAAACCGTACTGACTGCTTGGTGGAAGATGGAGGCAGCCCCAGGAAATAATAGCATGTACCTATATTCTTTATACCCAAGTTCAGTAGTTTTTATGAGTAACCACTTAATCAGTTTGTTGTATGCTTTTGGATATATTCTGGAGCATTAAAACAGTTGTTTTGGGCCATTTTGTCCAGCTTCATAGCTGTATTTTGGGGAAGTGACTTTTTAAACTTTTCACCTCATCATGCCAGAAGTCAGAAGTACTACAGGTCAGAACCCACAAAGTGCTACAGGGTTTTGAATCATTCTTTCTGTGATGGTGTGTAGAAATTACTTAGCTCATTAACACTTCTATACACATTTTTTCCTTTCTTTTACTATGGATCCTTCTGTTTGTCCTTATGTTTTACATATGTCTCTATATACTTCATATAGCAATAATTATTTGGTATCTAATCTTACAAACATGTCTTTTAATTAGCGATTTTTTTTTTTTTTTTTTTTTTTTTTTTTTTTTTGAGACGGAGTCTCGCTCTGTCACCCAGGCTGGAGTGCAGTGGCCAGATCTCAGCTCACTGCAAGCTCCGCCTCCCGGGTTCCCTTAATTGGCGATTTTAATGCAGTTTTATTATTGTAACAATAGCAACATTTGCATTTTTCTATCTTTTTTCCTTCAGTTTTTCATATTTTTTCTTCCTTTTAATATATTGTGGGTTCTTTTCTTCTATTTTCCTTCCCTCTTCACAGGTTTAAACATTTTAAATTTACGTACATTTCTTTAGTAGTTACTTTTGAAATTATAATGTACATACCTTTTTAAAAATCAAATTAATAATGGTTATAATCCTCTCAAACAATACAATAATCTTACACAGTTTAGACCCCATACATTGCCTTCAACTTTTTTAGCTTGTGGCATTTTTGGTACCTATGATTTAGATGTTAAAAGATATGTACTTTTGGTATTTTTGTAACCCTGTAAATTAGACATTAAAAACATTATCCTATGCTGTCAGTGCTTGCTAACATTTACCTATGATTTTCTTTGTTCACAATTCCTGTTACATTGCAGAGTAGTTTGGGGATTATTTTTATTTTATTTTGAAGCTCTCTGGATAGAAAATTCATTTTCGTTTTTCTGGCATATCTTTATCCTCTTTAAACAACTTCAGGTTTATTTCAGCCACTTTTATGTTACTACTGACATTTTTGGAGTTCTTTTGTCACTGCTGAGAAATCAGCTGTCTTATTTCTATTTTTAGACAATCAACTTTTTCACTTGCTATGGAGAATTTTTTTATTTGGTTTCATGCAGTTTTACTATTATATGCTTTGTTGTTAATATATTTTTCTTCATCATGGTGGAGATTTCTTGTGCTTTTTAAATTTGAGGTTTTATGACTTAAATTCCTGAACAATCTTTACTACTCTCTTTTTATATCATGCCTTGCCCATTATTTCCATAATAGTCTGATTAGAGATATATTTTGGGTCTTCTAGTTTATCTCCAATATCTCTTAACTTCTTTCTTGTTTATAGTTTCTAACTATTGCAATCTGTATAATTTCCTCAGATTCTTCTTCCCATTTTCTCTTTGTCCTTAAACTGTGTTCAATCTGTTAACTCCTCCTTTGCATTACTTCAAAAAATGTATCTCTAATCTCTGGAAGTAGCATTTTTGGTCAAATATCCCTTGTCAAAGTATATGTGACCAAAAATGGTACTTCCAGAGATTAAAAATGTATTTTTTGAAGTAATACAAAGGAAGAGTTAAACAGAGTAAGGTGTTAGCCTACAGAATAGAAGAAAATAATTGCAAACCACTTAACTGACACAGGGTTAACATCCTCAACATAGAAGAAATTCCTACAGCTCAACAACAATGAAATAAATAATCTGATTAATAAATGGGCAAAGTTTTTAAATAGATTTTACTCAAAAGAAGACATACGAATGGCCAACAGCTGTATATAAAATGTGATCAATGACCATAATCATCAGGGAAATGTCAATTAAAACCATGAGATATCAGCTTACACTTATTAAAATAATTACTATAAAACAAAACCCAAAAGATAACAAGTATTGACAACGATGTGGAGAAATGGAACACTTGTATACTGTTTACTATTGGTGGGAGCATAAAATGGTGCATTTTATACTGCGAATAGCAGTATGAAGTTTCCTCAAAAAAAACAGAATTTTCATATGATCCAGCAATCCAACTTTTGGCTATTTATCCAAAAGAATTGAAATGAAGATCTTGAAGACATATCTGCATTCTTATGTGAAGCATTATTGCTTATATGCAGCATTATAAGCAATGGTAAAAATTTGAAAACAACAAATGTTCATCAACAGAGAATGGATATAGACTACAATGAAATGTTATTTAGTTTTACTTTCTTTAAAAGAAGAAAACTTTATTTGCCACCATAGTTGAACCTGAAGGATGTTATGCTAACTGAAATGACACAGTTACAGAACTAACACTGCACAATTCCATTTATATAAGTAATTGAAAATAGTAAAACTCACAGAAACAGAGAATAAAATGATGATTACCAGGGACTGTGGGAAGAGAGAAATGGGGAATTGGTATTCAACATGTATAAAGTTTCAGTTATCCAAGAAAAATAAGCTCTAGAAATTTTCTGTATAACAGTGTACCTATTATTAACAGTAATTTATTATGAACTTAATATACATCAAGAAAGTAGATCTCACGTTGTGTTCTTACCACAATAAAAAATAACAATTTTTTGTAATAAATAGCACATTCAATGAATCATAAAATAACCCTACAGAATAACTTGCAACAAAGGTGACATTACAGTAAAAAAGAAATAGGAAAAAAGTCTCTAAGAATTAAAGTCAGCAGAAGAAACAAGCAACAGAAACAGACACAAGTGAAAAAGCTACTAAAATTATACGATGCAAAAAAAATTTTACACTTGTTTTATAAGCAAAATCTGTATAGTATGTTTTAAAGAAGTAAAGGGAAGAACCAAAACCATAACTAAGAAAAAAATATACTATCCCTTGTCTTCTTTTGAGAAAATTCTATTTAAAAACTTTGCCCATTTATTAATCAGGCTATTTCTTTCATTGTTGTTGAGTTGTAGGAGTTTCTTCTATATTGAGAATATTAACTGCATATCAAATTTGTGGTTTGTAGCTATTTTCTTCTGTTCTGTAGGTTAACACTTTACTCTGTTCATTGGTTTCATTTGTTTGTTTGTTGTTTTGGTTTTTGCTGTTGTTTGTTGGATTTTTTGTGTGTGTTTTGTTCACAGAGCTTTACAGTTTGTTGTAATCCCATTTGTTCATTTCACTTTTTTGTCTGTATTTTTTGTGTCATAAAAAATCATTTCCCAGACCAACATCAAGAATCTTTTCCTTTATGCTTTCTTCAAGTACTTTTACAGCTTCAGGTCTTATGTTTATTACTTTAATCCATTTTCAGTTGATTTCTTAACATGGTGTGAGATAAGAGTCTAATTTTATTCAATTTATTCACATTATTTATTAGTGTTAAAAATGTTTGATTTACACATACAAATGAATAATATTATCATCTCCTCAGAATGTGTGCTTAGCATCTTTGTCAAAGATCTATTGGCCATTTATGTGAGAATTTATTTCTGGGCTCTATTCTGTTTTATTGGTCTATATGTTAGTTTTTACACTAATACCATGCTGATTTTGATTACTATAACTTTGTAGAATATTTTGAAATCAAGTAGTGTAATGACTTCAACTTTGTTCTATTGCTTAAATTTCTTAGGCTATTGGGGTCTTTTGTGGTTCCATATTTATTTTAGATTTTTTTTTATTTTTCTATAAATAATGCCATTTGGATTTTTATAGAAATTGCATTGAATCTGTAGATTGCTTTGGGTAGTATGAACATTTTAACAATATGATATCTTCCAATCTATGAACATAGAATATCTTTCCACTTATTTTTGTCTTCTTTAATTTTCTTCATCAATGCTTTCTCACTTGCAGTGTACAAGCTTTTTATTATTTTATTTAAGTTTTATCTTTGGTTAAGTTTATTCCTTAGTATATACATATTTTTTTGTTTCATGAATGGGAATTTTTTCTTAATTTCTTTTTTAGATGGTCCATTGTTTTCCTAAGAAAAAAAAGTAAATTTTTGTATGTAGGCTCTGTATTCTGCAAATTGATTGAATTCATTTTTTAGTTCTAACAGTTTTTTTAAACTAGTCTTTAGGGTTTTCTATTATTAGATTATGCACACTGAAAACAGAGACAATTTTATTTCTTCCTTAGCAATTTGAATGTATTTTATTTTATATTACTATTGTTAGTTTGCCTAATTTATCTGACTAGGAGGCCAACATTATGTTGAATAGAAATGGAGAGTGTGAGCATCCTTGCCCTCTTCCTGATCTTAGAGGAAAAGTTCTTTGTTTTTCTCCATTTAGTATGGTGTCAGTTGTGAGCTGTTCATATATGGACTTTATTATTTTAATAATTTCTTCTATATCTAGTTGATTTAGAATTTATATTGTGAAAGGATATTAAATTTTGTCAAATGTTTTTCAGCATCTATTAAAATAACCATTTGATTTTTATTCTTCCATCTGTTAATGTGGTACATCACATTGATTGATTTTCTTATGTTAAACTATCCTTGCATTCCAGGGAAAAATTACTTGGTCATGATGTATGATTTTTTTAATGTGCTGTTGGATTCCATTTACTAGTATGGAATACTAAAAATTCTGTTGAGAATTTTTACATCTATGTTCACCAGAAATATTGTTTTATAGTATTCTTTTATTATACTGCCTTTGTCTGGCTTTAGTGTCAAGTGATGCTGGCCTCATAAAATAATTTTGAAACTGTTTCTTTTTCATTTCTTTGGAAGAGTGTGAAAAGGATTGATGTTAATCCTTCATTAAATGTTTGCTAGCATTCACTCATGAAACCATCTGGTCCTGGACTTAACTTTGTTCCTAAGTTTTGCTTACAGATTCAATTTTATTACTAATCATTGGTCTGTTTAGAATTACTATTTCTTGGTCAGGCACAGTGGTTCACGCCTGTAATCCCAGCACTTTGGGAGGCCAAGGTGGGTGGATCACCTGGGGTCAGGAGTTTGACCAGCCTGGTCAACATGGTGAAACATTGTCTCTACTAAAAATACAAAACTTAGCCGAATGTGGTGGTGTTCACCTGTAATCCCAGCTACTTTGGAGGCTGAGGCAGAATAGCTTGAACCCAGAAGGCAGAGGTTGTAGTGAGTGGAGATGGCACCACTGCACTCCAGCCTGGACAATGGAGTGAGAACCCGGCCCAGAAAAAAAAAAAAAAAAAAAAAAAGAATTTATATTTCTGATTCAGCCTTGGTCTGTTGTAATGTTTCTAGAAACATATCCATTTCTCCAAGGTTATTTTGTTTGTTGGCATATAATTGTTCACAGTAGTCTCTTATGATCAATATTATTTCTGTGGCATCAATTGTAACATCATTTTTATTTCGTTTTAGATTTTGAGTCTTCTCCTTTTCCTAGTCTAGCTAAATGTTTTTCAAATTTGTTAATATTTTTGGAAAAACAGTTCAGTTTCTTTGATCTTTTAAAATTGTTTTCTATTTTCTATGTTTTCCCTCTATATTTTATAGAAACAAAATTGTTTTCTATTTTCTATCTTTTCCTTGCTTTCTTCTGCTAGCTTTCCACTTTGGTTTTTTTAAATTGATATAACATATTTTTCATACTTAATTGGTATAAGTTAATATTTTTTACATGCACAAAGTGTGTAATGATCAAGTCAGGGTATTTGGGGAATCTATCACTTTGAGTATTTATTCTTTCTATGTGTACATCATATTTCAAATACTCTCTTCTAGCTGCTTTGAAATATGCAGTACATTTTTGGTGACTATATCACCCTACTCTGCTATGAAATATTGGGGCTTATCTCTTCTATCAAACTATTTCTTTATATCCACCAGTAAACTTATATTTATATTTTGCTCCCATCCACACAACCTCCATGGCCTCTGATATCTATTATTCTCTTCTCTATCTCCATGAGATCAATATTTTAGCTCCCACATGTGATTGAGAACATGTAGTATCTATTTTTCTGTGCCTGGCTTATCTCCCTTAACATAATGACCTACAGTTCTATTCATGTTGCTACAAATGACATGATTTTATTTTCTTCATGCTGAATAGTATTTCATTGTGTACATATACCACATTTTCTTTATCTGTTCATCCATCCAATAAACACTTTAGTTGATTTCATATCTTTGTTATTATAAATAGTTTGAAGAGATGAACATGCAAGTGCAGGTATCCCTTTGATATACAGATTTCTTTTCATTTGGATAATTACCTAGCAGTGGAATTGCTAAATCATGTGCTGGTTCTATTTTTAGTTTTTTGAGAAATCTTCATACTGTTATCCATAGTGGTTGTACTAATTTATATTACCAGCAACAGTGTATAAGAGTTCCTTCTTCTCCACATGGTCACTAGCATGTTACTTTTTATCTTTTTAGTCATAGCCATCCTAACTCAGGTAAGGTGATATCTTATTGTAGTTTTGATTTGTATTTCCCTGATGATTAGTTATGCTGAGCATTTTTTCATGTGCCTGTTGTTAAACTAAAATTTGACCTGAGAAAATCTTCATATACCATACTTAAGTCTTTATGGGCTTTATACATTCAGGTGCTTTAATGTTTGGTGCAATATATGCTTATAATTATTGCATCTTACTGACTAATTGACCCTTTTATAATTTTATATTGACCTTCTTTGTTTATGGTGCCATTTTTGACTTAAAATCTATTTTTTTCTGATATACATATAAATTGGTTACCATTTGCATAGAGTATATTTTTCTATTACTTCACCTTCAGCTTATGTGTGTGTGTAAACAAAAGTGCATCTCTTACAGACAACATGTAGTAATATCTTGTTTTTTTTCAAATCTATTCATCTAGTGTATTTTTTATTGAGGAATTTAATCCTTTAAATTTAAAGTAATTGCTGATGGAGAATAACTTATTATTGTCATTTTTTAATTGTTTTATGTTTGTCTTGTTATTTTGTCCCTCCCTTTCTCTTGTTGTCTTTCTTTGTAATTTGTTAATTTTTGTAGTGATATACTTTGAATTTTTTTTATATTCCAAGAGGTATATAAAGGTTTATAAAGGTATACATATATATGGTCCTGGGCTTTACTTTGTTCCTAAGTTTTGCTTATAGATTCAATTTTATTACTAATCATTGGTCTGTTTAGAATTTCAATTTCTTGGTCAGGCACAGTGGTTCATGCCTGTAATCCCAGCACTTTGGGAAGCCAAGGTGGTTGGATCACCTGAGGTCAGGTATTTTCCTTGTGATATTTTCCTTGTGGTCACAATGATGTTTACATAAATCATCTTATAGTTAGAACAGTCTATTGTAAGCTGATATAAACAACTTCATTTACATACAAAAACTCCACACTTTTACTTCTTCCTTACTCCAATACTTTGTAATTGATGTCACAGTTGACATCTCTTTATATTGTGCATTTATTAACATGTTGTATATTTTTAAAATATTTTTCTATATTTACTTTTATACTATAATTCAATGTGACATAACTACCACCATTATCATATTACAGTATTCTGTATTTGTCTATATATTTCCTCCTACCACTGAGGTTTATACTTTTGTATGCTTTCCTGTTGCACTTCAGCATCCTTTCATTTCAACCCGAAACCTTCCTTTAGCATTTCTTACAAGATAGGTCTGGTGGTGATGAACTCTCTAAGCTTTTTTCTTCAAGTTTTATTTTCAGTTCAGGGTACTGAACTGTACATTCTGTGCAGGTTTGTTACAAAGGTAAACATATGCCATGGTGGTTTGCTGCCCAGATCATTCCATTGCATTGGTATTAAGCCCAGCATCCATTAGCTATTCTTCCTGATGTTCTTCTTCCCGCAAGCCCCACTTCTGACAAGCCCCAATGTGTTATTTCCCCCTATGTGTCCATGGGTTCTCATTATTCAGCTTTCACTGATAAGTGAGAATGCATGGTGTTTGGTTTTCTGTTCGTGCTTTAGTTTGCTAAGGATATTCCATTCATATCCCTGCAAAGGACATGATCTTGTTCCATTTTATGGCTGCATAGTATTCCATGGTATATATGTATCACATTTTCTTCATGCAGTCTATCATTGATGGGCATTTAGGTTGATGCCGTGTCTTTGCTATTGTGAATAGTGCTGCAATTAATATACATGTGCCTGTATCTTTATAATAGGATGATTTATATATTTTGGGGTATATACCCAGTAATTGGATTGCTGGTTTGAATGATATTTCTGCCTCTTTGTCTTTGCAGAATTGCCACACTGTCTTTCACAATGATTGAACTAATTTACACTCCCACCAATAGTGTAAAAGTATTCCTTTTTCTCTGCTACCTCACCAGCAACTGTTGTTTTTTGACATTTTAATAGCCATTCTGACTGACATTTCTCTAATCTTTTGTCACAAATGTCTTTATCTTTTCTTCATTTGTGAAGGACAGTATGCCTTTTGCAAGATATTATATTATTCATGGATAGCTTTTTTTCTTTCAATACTTTAAATATACTATCCCACTCCCTTTTAGCCTATAAGGTGAATGCTAAGACATCTACTGAAAGTTTTATGGAAACTCTCCTATATATTACAAGTAGCTTTCCTCCTGCTACTTTCCTCCTGCTTTTAAAATTATCTCTTTGTCTTTGACTTTTGACAGTTTGATTATAATGTACTATGGTGTGTCCTCTTTTAGGTTTAGCCAATTTAAAATCTGTTGGACTTTATGAACCTGGAGGTCAATTTCCCTGCCCTTAGAGAAATTTGGGGCTGTTCTGTATTTAAATAAGTTTTTGCTCATTTCTCTCTGTATTTCCCTTAAGGCATTCCCATATTGTATCATTTATTCACTTGTTTGATGATGTCCCATATTCCCTTAGGCTTTCTTCACTCTTTCACATTACTTTTTCTTTTTCATAATCTACATGGATAATTTCAAATGACCTGTCTTCGAATTTGCTGATTCTTTTTTCTTTAAGTCTGATGTTGAATTTTTCTAGTAAAATTTCCAGTTTAGTTATTGTATTATTCAGCTCTAGAGTTTCTGTTTTTTAAATGAATATATATATATATATAGTTTCCATGTCCGTGTTTACATATAGTTTCTATGTCTGTGATATTCTCATTTTGTTCATCTTTTGTTTTCCTGATTTTTGTTTTGCTGTCTGTGTTTTCGTAACACACTGAGCTTCTTAAAACTCATCATTTTGAATTAATTTTCAGGTAATCCATAGACCTTTATTTGTTTCGGGTCAGTTGCCAGGTATTTATTTTATTCTTTTGATTGGGTTAGGTTTTTGAGTCTTTGTTTTTTCAGCTTTGCATTAGTATCTGTGCATTTGATAAAATAGCCACCTTTCCCAGTCTCTATAGACTGGCAGAGAAAGATCTTCCCCAGTCAGTCTGGATAGAGATTCTGAGCATCTCTCAAACATTTTCTATGGATGTGTCTTCTCTGTAGTGTGCACATAGATTCCTAATTAGAGGGATTTATAATTTTGTTTCTCAAGAGCCTATAATCTTTTGCTTCCCCTGGTGTCTGACTACTATATTATGGCCTGGGATGTTGGAGGCACACTCTACTCCTGTAATTTCCTTCCTGGAAAGAAACTCTAATTTGTGTGTCTTCTCCAAATCTTGAAGAGCTGAGCATGCTACAATAATACACCCACCCTTTTCCTTTGTTTCATGTTGCTTCCAGGCATCCAAACTACATCATTTTCAACAATGGTCCTGGCAAGGTAAGGCAAGATCCAGTCCACTGGGCAACACACTAAAAGGCTGGGACGTTGAAAGACTGCTCAACTTTTCTCCCTTTCTCCTGGAAGAGAAGCTTTAGATTCTACATCTTCTTTCAGTTTTGCACAGCCATGTTTTCTGCAGCTATTTGCCTACCTTTTTCCTTTTTTTTTTTTTTTTTTAGTTGCCTAAAGTCATTCAAACTATGCAGTTGCCATCAATGCACAAGGTGAGATGACACAGAAACCGGTCCCTTAAAACTCTTGTTATTTAGTGTAGCCAACTTCATCAATTATCTTAGCTAGATCTTCTGGATAACTCGCTGAAGTTCCATGATCAGCACTTGCTGCTTCATCTTGCACTTTGATATTATACAGATGGCTTCTTTTCTTAGACCACATAATCCAACCTCTGCTTGCTTACAACTTTTCTTCTACAGTGTCCTCACCTCTCAGCTTTCATATACTTGAAGAAAGCTAGGGCCTTGCTCTGGATTAGGTTTTGGCTTAAAGGAATATTGTAGCTGGTTTAGTCTTCTACCCAAGCCACTAAAACTTTGTCCGTATCAGCAATAAGGCTGTTTTGCATTCTTATCATTTGGGTGTTCACTGGAGTGGCATTTTTAATTTCCTTCAAGAACTTTTACTTTGCTTTCACAACTTGGCTGTCTGCTCAGCTTTTGAGGCCTACCTTTTGTCCTGTCTTGGCTTTCAATATGCCTTCCTCACTAAGCTTAATTATTTCTAGCTTTTTATTTAAAGAGAGAGGCATGTAACTTTTCACTTGAACATTTAGAGGCAATTATAGGGTTATTTATGAATGAATTGATATTGTTGTGCCTTGGGAAATAAGGAGGCCTGAATGAAGAGAAAGAAATAGGGTAATAGGTAGTGAAGCCTTCAGAATGCACACCATTTATTGTTTAAGTTCACCATATTATGTGGGCATAGTTAGTGGTACCACAAAACAATGAAAATGGTAACATCAAAGATCACTGACCACAGATGAACATGATAGACATAAAAATAATGAAAAGGCTCGAAATATTGTAAGAATTACTGAAATGTGAGGAGACAAGGAGTGAGAATATACTGTTGGAAAAACGACACCAATAGAAACTCGATGTAGGGTTGCCACAAAGCTTCAATTTGTTAAAAAAAAAAAATGAAGTATCAGTGAAGTGCAATGAAACAAAGCACCATAAAATGAGCTAGGCCTATACAAATTAAGAAACTCATGAAGTGACAGTATATTATCTTTATCTTGATTTTTATTCATTACATTATTCTTCTTTCCTATCTGAAGCTTCCACCCTTCTCCTGTTTTTATTTATTTTTATTTTTTGAGAGTTTTTTTAAGCCACTCCTTAATGGTCAATGTGCTAGCAACAAATTCTCTATTTTTTTTTTTTTAATTATACTTTAAGTTCTAGGGTACATGTGCACAATGTGCAGGTTTGTTACATATGTATACTTGTGCCATGTTGGTGTGCTGCACCCATCAACTCGTCAGCACCCATCAACTCATCATTTACATCAGGTATAACTCCCAATGCCATCCCTCTCCCCTCCCCCCTCCCCATAGTAGGCCCCGGTGTGTGATGTTCGCCTTCCAGAGTCCAAGTGATCTCATTGTTCGATTCCCACCTATGAGTGAGAATATGCGGTGTTTGGTTTTCTGTTCTTGTGATAGTTTGCTGAGAATGATGGTTTCCAGCTGCATCCATGTCCCTACAAAGGACATGAACTCATTCTTCTTTTTGGCTGCATAGTATTCCATGGTGTATATGTGCCACATTTTCTGGGCAAATTCTCTAATTTTTATCCATCTTAGGATGTCTTGAAGGATAGTATTGCTGGATATAGGCTCAACCTTGACGTTCTTTGTCTTTCAGAATTTAAAAATCTGTGCCACTTACTTCAAACCTCCATGATTTTAGATGAGAAATCTGCTATTATCCAAATTGGTGTAACTCTGTCGGTAATATCTATTTTTATAATTTTGTCTATCTAGCTGTTTTAATTTTTTTCTTTGTTTAATTTATTAGCGTGTAATTATGATGTGTCTTGGTTTAGATTTCCTTAGGTTTTCCTATTGGGAGTTAACCCGATCTTTGAAATCTGTAGATTTATGCCTTTCGGCAAGTTTTGGAAGTTTTAAGTCATTATTTCTTCAAATATTTTTCCATCTCACACTCTCTTCTGTTCTCTCCTGACTAATCAACAGTGCAAATGTTGAACTGGTTTTTATTGTCAGGTTCTTAAGGCACTGTTTTTTTGTTGTTGTTTTGTTTTCTACTTTTTCTTTGAGTAAATTTTATTGGTCTGTCTTCAAACTCAAGGATGCTATATTCTGTCCTCTCCTCTCTACTATTGAATATCCAGATTGTTTTTTAAAAAATTGGCTATTATATTTTGTAATTCTGTTTTTTATTTGATTATTTTTATAATATCAAATTTTAAATGAGATCTCTTTTTCATCATTTTCAATAAATTTCATAATTGCTTATCGAAGAATTTTATGATGGCTGCTTTAGAATTCTTGTCAAACAATTTCACCACTGATTTACTTTAGTATTGACATCAGTTGATTGTCTATTGTCATCCAACTTGTGATTCTTGGTCCTTGGTTCTTAGCATGTAAGTATATCTCATATCATTTGCTCATTATATTAGAACACTTTTGATCCTTTTTCAGTGTTGTATTTTAGCATGCAGTTGCCTTGTTTATGTTTAGCGTGGCTTTAGTTTAAGTTTTGTTCTGGCATAAATTCTGGTTTGCTTATGTGAGCTACAACCTCAGTGTATTTAGATTTCAGACCCATTGCAATGCTATTATAGAGGTTGAGGTGTTGGACCTGCGTCTCATTATAACACTAGGTGGAGATGCTAAGCTTCTCTGATACTACGTTTTTGGGCTGATGACTCTACCCACAAGTAGCTGGTTATGGAGCAGGGATTGGGTAGTTGCACTGTGATTTTGCTGCTGCTGCTGCTCTTGTTGCTGTTGCTGCTGCTGTGGTAGAATTAGACTGCTTGCTGGGGATCTGGCTGTGGAGTGGCCAGGGGGCTCACTGCCACTGTGGACTTTGTTTGCTCCACTGGAGATTCCCCTGTGACTTTATGGGTAGATTGGAGATCCTGCCAGCACGTGGTTGTGAAGAAGGGGTTGAAACACCCCACTGGCTCTCTGATGTGCTTTGGCTTCTCATTCTTTAGCCAGCTTTTCTTATTTGTTTGATCATTTTGTCTACAACTGTTAGTGGTTTTGGATTGCAGCCCTCTTCAGTCTCCAATCTACAATACAAATAAAAACCAAAAACTCAGAGAACTCACTGTGTTCTTTACTTAAGTCCTGATATCCCTAATAAGTTCACTTTCTTCTTACCCAGAGTCATATTTTGGTTGTCTGTTGAATTATTTATAGGGCTTTCAGTTGTATTTAGAGGAGAGCAGGAGGGAAAGTGAATCTACGCCATCTCATTTCAGAACCAGAAGCCTCTAGTTATGTAATTTTTAATACTGCAAAAAACTTATCATTAGGACGTATGTCTTCATATGCCATCAATGCACAAACGGCCCCTCAAAGTGCTATCTCCCAGTAATATCACCTTCATTGATATATGATCACTGCCTACTAGATATCTCTTAAATGTTCAACAATCATCTCAGACTGAACATATCAGAACAAAATTCTTATTTTCCTCTGAAGTCTTCCTGCTTTCTGTAAATGCCATCATCATAATATCATTACCTGATTTCATAATATCATAATATCATTACCTATCATAATACCATAATATCATTACCTGCCCCCCCCCCCCCCCCCCCCCCCACTAAAGAAGAATTATTCTTGGTTCCTCTTTTTTCTTTCACTTTCATATCAAAGCCGACCTATCTGCACTAGATAAAGTAGATCTAGCTACACTATTTTCTAAATATATGTTCAATCTAACTGCTTGTTATCATGGTCACTTCTACCATGATCTACTCTGCCTGAATTACTAAAACAACTTCCTCACTGATCTCCTGCTTCCATTCTTGGTGCGTATATAATGGTCCCTTCTAGACTTGTAGCTAGAGTCATTTTTTATTAATATAATTGACAATATTTCAGTTCTCTTTTAAAACCATCAGCTGTCTGCTTCTGCAATTAGAATAAAATCTAAATTTTTCATCACATATTTCCAGACTCTACAATGTAGAATCTATACAACCAGATGGCTGGCTACTTTTCTGAATTTCTCATAAAACTTTCTCCTTTATTTACCAAATTTCAGCCACTGTAGCTTCTTTCTGTTCTGCAAACATGCCAGACTAATTTACTCTTAGCATGCTGGCTTCTCTGACTGCCTGAAACATTCTCCCTAGTACTTTGTATAAATGATCTTTTAATCCCTCAAGTCAAAGCTCAAAGTCTTCCCAAAGATACTTTTCTGTCCACTCAATTTTAAGTATCCTCCTGTACATCTACCCAGTCTACCCTTTTTTTCCCCCCCCTAAGATTTGTAACTACCTGTAGATATATTATGTAGTTTTTTAATTGCTTGGTTACATGTTTATTGTTTCTCTTTCTTTCTCGTTTGAATATAAGCTCTCACAAGCAGAAAATCTATTGTTTTTGATCCCTGCTATTTACTCATTAATAAAAAGACAATCTTGTACTTAGTGGGTGTAATAAATATTTGTTAAATTAATGAATGGGTAATCTCTCTTGATTTCTACCCAGCTATAAGCCATTAGCAATACAGGGCTTGCTTTACTTGCCTTCACTCTGGTGTATCGCAGATTCTCTATATCACATAAATCAATCATTTTGAAATACTGATAGTTTTTGCTTGATTAATTGTTTGATACTTGTCGTTCTTGACTGTTGTGCAAGGACATGCCAATAATTTGAGTAGAGACAAAAATGAACTTAAAAGAGATTATAAAAGGCTTGCTATAAATTGATTCTCTTTAGTCTTGTCAATGAATCTATGCCAAATCAGTGTTATTCTTCCCCCAGATGTAATTTTGGCATTGTCATCTAAACCCCTCTGTTTTCGACCCTTACCTTCTGACTCTTTTGCCTTATTCTACCTCTTTTTTTTCTTTTTCAGTTAATTCATAAAGTGGGGTGTCAAGGGCAGCTGGATCCATATAGCTAAGCAGGTGCTCTAATGCTACAGGTGCTCTTCATGACTGAGCCAATTATATTTATTATCTCCAGGGAAAGACAACTTCAGTGTCACTTTTAGCCTTCTTGGGGACTTTAAGTGATCAAAGCTTTCTTCTTTGAAGTAGAAAGCTTTATTTATTTAAATAAAATCAATAGCAATATGATAGCAAAGGGACTCATACATTCTCCAGTTCGCACATAATCTTCCTACGTTTTAGGAAAAGTTTACTGGTTGTAGGATCTCAATATCTACAAAAGGGAGACCTCAAGAAGCAAGGAAACATAAATGAGAGTTGACAGTTCATACCCACTAGTAGATAGCTACAAAATGTTATTTGACATGAAAAATGGTTTAAAAGTGAGTTTCTCCTTCATTGGAGACAGAATGTTTTGGTATATTGCCGAGTCAAGTGCTGTCTGAAGTATTTATCAATGAAGACAAATCTATTTTTAGCAAAATGCTTACTCTAGACATTCACTCTTCATCGTTAAGTAAAATCTAGTGTAATTCCCCCTTTTCCCATAAAATGTCCACATGGAAAATCTTGTCTTTACTGAACTCACTGTATAATTTTACTAGTTCAAATGCTACCTACTCTGTGAAATCTTACTTGTCTCAATCTAAGTTGTGAGGAGCTTCCTTTAATCATATGATATTACAATAATCTGTTTAGATAGCTATCTCTCCCAGTAGAATCTGGGACTGTACTGAATCTCAGTGTGTCTTCAGAACCTAGAGTTGTGGCTAGCTTGTCTTATTCACTAAAGTGTATTTAAAATGAATTTAGGTACATGCTGAGTTTAGTGTCTCATTACTCCTTGTTTTTCTATACCAGGAGATGATTTCCCCCAAAATCGTCACTCACAAACCAATTCTGAATAGATAAGGGCCAGAGGTTGAATGCCTTCATCTATTAAGCTGCATCCCCTTAAGAGTAGGAAATTATGTCTGTATTTTCTCTCTAATGCTGCACCTAAAGATATGTCTGATGCAGAAGAGGCACACAGTAAACATTGGCTGAAATATAAATATAACTTTAAAAGGAAGATTAGTAGTACAAAATTGAATCTGTAAATTTGACTTCTGAAAGTAACAGTGTAAGTTTATGCTGTATTTGTAAAGCATAAAGAAAAAAATATAGAATTACTCTTGTTCAATTTTTTCCCAGACAAAAATTTGCTGAGCTATGTTGATGCCACAAGTAGAAGAGGGGGGAAATCCAAGTTCCAACACGGACTGAAGCTATTTTTAGAAGTTTTAAATTTTCAACCTAGATATAAGCTGTTATTGAAAATAATGTTTTCTTTAATTCCCTAAGAGATTGAATATTTGCTGAATATCTTTGTACTACTTTCTCTCTAAGTTTTGGCAAGAGAAATTGTTAGACTTTGTGTGTTTTGGGTGTTTGCTACGTTGCTATTTTTAGCCCTCATTATCAACTGAGCAACAGAAAAACCAGGACTGGAAGTAGTAAATTAGGATTCGTTTTTGAGCAAGATCCATCTCAGAGAGTGGTAGGTCCCCTTAAAATTCTTAGAGGAGATTCTTAATTTAAATAGATCATTGCATTTCCATTCCTCATCTAAAGCATTATTTTTAAGCCCTTGCTGGGAAGGGTCTAAACATCAAATGAATTTAGATGTTTTAGCCACACACTTCAGTAATTTAAGATCAAATGTAGCTTTTTTATGGAGGGGAAAAAGAGTTATCTGAGAGTTTCTACTTGTAGACGAATAGAAACTTCTGACCCATGTAAACTGTACCCATGAATGCCTCAATGCATGAATCAAATGATGCATGAAATAATCCAGGCATGAAAGAATCAAATCATGGAGATAGGAAAGGAAAATATGATAGAAAAACAGGCAAAGACACAATGTAGAGTATCCATTACATAGTTTAATTTTATTTTATATTTTAAAATAAGAATGAAGAAACATGTGCCCCCCAAAATAATTACTTTCCTGCCTTTAAATTTCTAAATGTAGAAATTTGGAAATACTAGAAGAATAGCATAATGTCATTCTGGTTCTTCATTCTAATCTAACGCCAATAGCAAAGACAGTAGATGGCTGACAGAAATAGTTAACTTAATCTAAAATATACATGAGAAGACCAAAGCCAAAAAATAGTCAAAATAACGAAGGAAAATAACAAGGTGGGAAACAAGATACCAAGATTTATTAACAAGATACAAGGATTTGTTTTAAAGGCTACCGATGAAAACAGTGTGATTTTGACTTAGTGATAAACAAATAGACCAAATTGAAGAAAGAAGAACTCTAAGAACAGACTGATGGCAATGTAGGAATATAATCCTTGTTACATCCGTCATTGCAGATAAGTGGGTAGAGGATGGATTACTCAATGGGCAGTGTCTTCTACATTTGTTATCCATATGGGAAAAAAATAAATTACAATTCTGACTTTTCACAAAAATATTTTGTGGATAAACTGCTTAAATGTGCAGGGCAAAACTATAAAACATTAGAAAAATATGAACTATTAATACATGTATAACATAAGAGAGAAGTAGTTCTTAAACAAAATGTAGAGAAATAATAAATATGACTACATTAAAAGAAATAAATGCCACCTCTGAAAACGTAACACAAACAAAATTAAAAGACATACCACAAACTTAGAAAAAATATTTGTGGTATATTTATCCAAAATAGTATTCTTATCTAAAATTGTGAGACTCTCAATATGAAAGAGATAAGGAATACAGTAGAAAAATGGATAAATGACTTAAGCAAGCACTTTACAGAAGAGTAAACACAAATAAACTGTGTGAGTGACATAAAAGTAATTAAATCATGTATTTAATTTAAAGTTGTTTTTAAAGTGCAGTCCCTTAAGGCACCTTATGAGAGCATTTGAAAGTTCTCTATTGAAAAACTCACATTATTCCAGGCCTCAGAAAATGTGCATGCATATAGTTACAGGAAAAATTAGCAGCTCACAGGAAGAAAACTCACAAAATACCCAGAAAAATAAGGCATATAAGCTTGTCAGCAGGAACAATTGATATCAAAATCAGAGCCTAAAAATTAAAGATACTGAACTTAGGAAATGCCAAAATAAAATGTTCAGTCTTTTATAAATAATTCATTTGAAAGGCTACAAAATACGAATAAGGAATACACACATTTTTTAAAAGAACTTTAAAAATAAAGAAATAGGTAATTGATGGATAGTGCAGAAATAATGTGATGAGATGGAAGATTTTAGATGCAAGCAGGAATAAAAAGCAAAGAAAGCAGTACATATGGATGTATAGAAACAAACAGTAACTGGTAAAAAATAATAATTCTACTTAAAGTATTGTTCACAAAAGAGTAAGAAACATGATTAACTTTAAAACATAAGTATTCATTTTAAGATGTAAAGTCTACACACTGAAATATAAAAGGAATATATAATTTACAACAAATGTATCGAAAAATACAAAAACTATGATAAAATATTAAATCATTCTAAAGGCAATGAAAAGAGAAGAGGAAACATTTTTAAGAGACTGGTGTTGACAGAATGTAGAAGATATCTAGGAAAGCCTACAGAGTGTTGGCATTTCGCAAAGTGCAGGAGTGTTATCAACACGTTAGGTGTGCTGTCAAAAATAGTCCAGGGTCTATGTGAGGTGGAATTACACGGGTGATCCTCCTGGTGATTCTTCCTCAGGGTGACGTTTTAAAAATCACAAAGGACAGCCCTGAACAAGATAAAATCAATCAGGGGAAACATGTGCACTGGCCAGTTATATCTTAGAGAAAGTCTTGGAGTCAGGTTGAGAAGAGTACTCATTACTTATTTATTCATTATCTATTTATATTGGTAAAGGGTGATGCACAGGGACAGATATGGATTGAAAGTGAAATGAATTTTACTGAGCTTTCAAGTTTAGAACTCATGTCTACCATATATCTCCCATTGATAAGGATATAGTCAGCAAAAATAATCAAAATATTTTTAATATATTTCGGTTTATGGGTGTAAGCTGGGACCACCACCACGGCTCGTAAGATGCAACCCAGAGCAACTCCTATATTGAGTTGGAAGAAAATACAACAGCTTTCTCTTCCATGACAACACAGAGGCCTACACAGAGGCCTCATTTCTTCAAGGGTGCCTGAAGAAATGAGGATAAGTAGAAGGAAGGGAAAGATTCTTTCTTCATTCTCCAACTCATTGTATGTCAGTCCACTTTTCTTTTAGTGTTGCTTGTGTGATATGAAACAGTTTAATCTCCTGAGTTCAAATATTGTTGTCCACATCTTACCTGTGTGGCCTCACGTCAGTTATTCAGTGCCTTATTTTCATCATGTTTGTTCATCATCATAGTTATACTACTCACCATCTAGCCCTATTGTGAGCATTACATGGCTCACAATATGGATGGTTTACTTATAACAGTGACTGGCCCATAGAGAGCACACAATAAATGATTACTCTTTTTGTGGCTTACAGACAGTAATTTACTATTTCCAGCATAATAGTGACCATTCAAGTACATGAATGCAGTTTGACCTAACTCTCAAATGTGTGCATTTTATGTATCTGTCGCCTATTTTATCTTTTCACTTATATAAAAGTTACAATCCAACCCGTTAGTGGATAACAAAATCAAAATTTAGCTGGTAAGTACTTTGCAAATTATTTATTATGAAATTTAACACATTTAACTTCATTTATGCTTTTTTCCTTGATGTTATAAAGACAGCTTTAAGCTGGATACAAAGGTTAGAAGTGACCAAGTCATAATTAAGTTATTAAGGTATTGTTTTCCAGGTAACAAGTATTATTAGTTTTTTGCCTTAAAATGCTAGATTTTTGTTTCTTTCTCTCTTTTTTTTTTTCTTTTCTGAGACAGAATCTCGCTCTGTCACCCAGCTGAAGTGCAGTGGCGTGATCTCGGCTCACTGCAACCTCCACCTCCCTGGTTCAAGCCATTCTCCTGCCTCAGCCTCCTGAGTAGCTGGGATTAGAGGTGTGTGCCACAATGCCTGGCTAATTTTTGTATTTTTAGTAGAAGCAGGGTTTCACCATATTGGCCAGGCTGGTCTCGAACTCCTGACCTTCAATGATCCACCCACCTCGGCCTCCCAAAGTGCTCGGATTACAGGTGTGAGCCACCGCACCCAGCTTACATTTTTGCTTTCAACTTTCAGCTATGGTTTCTTGTAGAAAATCTGAACTTTGAAACATCTCAGATCATTTTAAAAGATTATTCAGAAGGCAAGTAGCTCTTACATGGATAAAAGTATTCACTGGCTTCATCTGAACTTACTATTGTCATACTTCCTTCCAAATAATCAAACTCACCACTCCAGTGCTTTAGTCATGGCTTGGTTAATGAGGATATACCTAACAGAGATCTTGAAAAAGAGATATATTAAGTTATTCCAGAAATACATTTTCACAAAACCAAAAGGAAAACAAAAACCAAATGAAAAACAAAAGACAAAAGTACATTTATTTCTATTTATTGCCTGAATTGCATTTAAGTTACACACATTTTTTTTAACAGGATGTTAAAAAGGAAATTATTGTTCTAAATAATTTCTGTCACACAGTATCTTAATGCCTTTGGGAAAAATATTAGGTATTAGTTACCTAACAATTTTTAAAGCAATTATTAAACAAAAGATCACTTAACCTAGCTTCCGATGATTTAATTATTGGGATTCAGTGAGGTCCATTGTTGCGTATAGTATCTTATCATTATGACTAGAGTCTAGTTAACGTGTAATTACTTGGTTCTGTGCAAACACCGGAAAGTTTTTCCTTATTGTATGCATTAGGAATTCTTTTAAAATATTGAATAAAGCTAGAGTCACCTCTTCTGGGGGAGATGGAAGATTCATTCACTAACCATATGTTCTATACTTTCCAGAATAACTTCCTGCACTACAGAAACTGAAAAGAAATGAAAGCTACAATTGTTTTTGTAGTTAGAAGTCTGCATACAACTTAGTTTCTATCAGTTACATATACTTGCTCTGACTTGAATTAGAAATAAGTTGATAGCAAGCAAGGTGTCCATTTTGCAAGTGCTGGTTAAAATGGGAATGCCCTGACTCAGAAGATAAACACGTTTTGTCGTAATTTCTTGTAACCCAGTGAGGCAGGAAAATAGGGTCTGGAGGCAATGAACGTGGGGCTGATTCATGCTGACTTCCTAGAACTAAATCAAAAGGAAAACCCCAACTTTCCATGCACAAGTAACAAAAGGACCAGAGGCTACTCCCTTTGCAAACCCCACCCCACTTTACTGCATGGCAGATAAAAATATTGAAAGTACTTCTGATTGGTCCCGTCCCCAAACCAATCAGACTGATGGTAGGTCAATTCTTCATTTGCATAGGAGTATAACTTTGTAACTTCAGCCTCAATGTGACCAATCAGACTGATCACAGGCCATTACTACATTTCCCTAGGGTTTAAGTCAAGTAACCAATGGGAAACCTCTGGAAGGTACTTAAACCCCAGAAAATTCTGTAACCAGTGCTCTTTAGGCACTTGTTTGGCCCACTCCCTGCCCTGTGGAGTGCACTTTCATTTTAATAAATGTCTGCTTTTGTTGCTTCATTCTTTCTTTGTAAATTTTGTCCAATTCTTTGTGCAAAATGCCAAGAACCTGGACACCCTCCACAGGTAACATCAGATCACTCATAAGGTGACATGTTTCCAAAACCAACTGTTCTTGTGATAGTTTTCTGCTACCCAAATTTAGCTAAAGTGATTTGTTTCTACAAATTGGCGCAGTTGCTTTGTGATTTTGAGCTTCCTGGCTGAGGCAGAGGAAGCAGTTTTCTTTATGAGCTAGTGTGTTGTGTTATTCTAAGAGTCATCCACAGAGGCTGAGAGTGGAAACTGCTCCCGTGGTTCATCCAATAATTTTGTAAGCCTTTAATTCCATGTATTACATTCTATATCTGCTTAAACTGTCAAGTGTACTTTTGTTATCTACAGCTGAGTTCAAACTGATGTAGTATTTGGTACCAGAATAGGTTGCAGACAAGAATAACATCCTTCAAGTGCTTATTGAAGGCACCAGTGTTATGGACTGGTGGCAGTAGGATCTTGAAAGTGAAAGATAGGTGAAAAATTAATCATGAATTGATTCCAATGACCACTGCTGTTTAGAAAGTTGCAGATTTTTTTGGCTGGGCACAGTGGCTCACGCCTGCATTCCCAACACTTTGGGAGGCCAAGGCAGGCAGATCATCAGGTCAGGAGTTCGAGACCAGCCTGATCAACATGGTGAAACCCCGTCTCTACTAAAAATACAAAAAATTAGCCGGGCATGGTGGTGCACTCCTGTAATCCCAGCTACTCAGGCGGCTGAGACAGGAGAATCACTTGAACCCGGAAGGTAGAGGGTGCAGTGAGCTGAGATTGTGCCACTGTACTTCAGCCTGCGTGAGAGAGCAAGACTCCATTTGAAAAAAAATAAAAAAGAAAGAAAGTTGTAGATTTTTTTACGCAAATCAACATGGGCCTGAGGTGGGATGTGTAACTACTGATCAGAAAGAAGTGTGTACTTCTCTCTTCTCTGTACAGATTCACAGATAATTGCAAAGTTAGTGTTGCCTTGGGGGATATCAGTCTACTTTTACCATTTGGTCACACGGATATCAACTCCCATATTCTCATAATTGGCTAAAATGAGCCAGACACAAAAGGACAAATGGTGTGTAATTCCACTTATGTAAAATATCTAAAATAGGAAAATTTATAGTGACAGAAAATAGATTAGAAGTTCCCAGTGGCAGAGGAGAGGGAAAATGGTGAGTTATTGTTTAATGGGTATAAGGTTCTTCTTTGGGGTGATAGAAAACTTTTGGAAATTGATAGTGGTGATGCTTGCACAACATCATAACTATAATTAACATCATTGAATTATGTCCTCCAAATAGTTAAGATGATAATTTTATGTAATATTTTAGCATAGTAAAAACATTTCTAAAAATTAAGGCCCTTCTTAATTTGTTATTCTGGGCCTTTCTAGCTAGAAGAACTCTTGGTTCCTGGGTAGTTCTATTTTGAATCAATAGAAGCTCCTTCAGTAGGTGATACCTGGATTCTCTCACTGGAACAGGTGTGACTGTGTATCTTAAAGGTATGGGAGTTGACTGGAGGACCTACACAGACCTTAATAACAGAATCTGTCCTTGAGGGCCATGGATGTTACACTACTTCCAAACAATTATTTCAGAACTTTCCAATTTGAAGAGTCCAAAGAGATAACACAAAGAATATCACAGTGCCAGCTGGGCTCCACATTCCAAATTCAGAAAACAAGGTAATTCTCTGCCTATAAAGTAATTATCATATGGAAAATTATTTTTTCAAGTTTCACTACTAGGGTTCGTTAAAAGTCATAGAAAACAATAAGTGGTATCTAAGACAATGAAAGTAGACAGAAGAAACCTTTTAGTTTCAGCCCATTAACATGCCTATCAATAAGACAGATCTTTTGACTCCATAGATTGTGTATTCAGGTTTACTTTTTTTTATTTTTTACTTTTTTTTTATTATTATACTTTAAGTTCTAGGGTACATGTGGATAACATGCAGGTTTGTTACATATGTATACTGGTGCCATGTTGGCGTGCTGCACCCATCAACTCGTCAGCACCCATCAACTCGTCATTTACATCAGGTATAACTCCCAATGCAATCCCTCCCCCCTCCCCCCTCCCCATGATAGGCCCCGATGTCTGATGTTCCCCTTCCGGAGTCCAAGTGATCTCATTGTTCAGTTCCCACCTATGAGTGAGAACATGCGGTATTTGGTTTTCTGTTCTTGCGATAGTTTGCTGAGAATGATGGTTTCCAGCTGCATCCATGTCCCTACAAAGGACACAAACTCATCCTTTTTTATGGCTGCATAGTATTCCATGGTGTATATGTGTCACATTTTCTTAATCCAGTCTGTCACTGATGGACATTTGGGTTGATTCTAAGTCTTTGCTATTGTGAATAGTGCTGCAATAAACATACGTGTGCATGTGTCTTTATAGCAGCATGATTTATAACCCTTTGGGTATATACCCAGTAATGGGATGGCTGGGTCATATGGTACTTCTAGTTCTAGATCCTTGAGGAATCGTCATACTGTTTTCCATAATGGTTGAACTAGTTTACAATCCCACCAACAGTGTAAAAGTGTTCCTATTTCTCCACATCCTCTCCAGCACCTGTTGTTTCCTGACTTTTTAATGATCGCCATTCTAACTGGTGTGAGATGGTATCTCATTGTGGTTTTGATTTGCATTTCTCTGATGGCCAGTGATGATGAGCATTTTTTCATGTGTCTGTTGGCTGTATGAATGTCTTCTTTTGAGAACGGTCTGTTCATATCCTTTGCCCACTTTTTCATGGGGTTGTTTGTTTTTTTCTTGTAAATTTGTTTGAGTTCTTTGTAGGTTCTGGATATTAGCCGTTTGTCAGATGAGTAGATTGCAAAAATTTTCTCCCATTCTGTAGGTTGCCTGTTCACTCTGATGGTAGTTTCTTTTGCTGTGCAGAAACTCTTTAGTTTAATGAGATCCCATTTGTCAATTTTGGCTTTTGTTGCCATTGCTTTTGGTGTTTTAGACATGAAGTCCTTGCCCATGCCTATGTCCTGAATGGTATTACCTAGGTTTTCTTCTATGGTTTTTATTGTATTAGGTCTAACATTTAAGTCTCTAATCCATCTTGAATTAATTTTCATATAAAGAGTAAGGAAAGGATCCAGTTTCAGCTTTCTACTTATGGCTAGCCAATTTTCCCAGCACCATTTATTACATAGGGAATCCTTTCCCCATTTCTTGTTTCTCTCAGGTTTGTCAAAGATCAGATGGCTGTAGATGTGTGGTATTATTTCTGAGGACTCTGTTCTGTTCCATTGGTCTATATCTCTGTTTTGGTACCAGTACCATGCTGTTTTGGTTACTGTAGCCTTGTAGTATAGTTTGAAGTCAGGTAGCGTGATGCCTCCAGCTTTGTTCTTTTGACTTAGGATTGTCTTGGAGATGCGAGCTCTTTTTTGGTTCCATATGAACTTCAAAGCAGTTTTTTCCAATTCTGTGAAGAAACTCATTGGTAGCTTGATGGGGATGGCATTGAATCTATAAATTACCTTGGGCAGTATGGCCATTTTCACGATATTGATTCTTCCTATCCATGAGCATGGTATGTTCTTCCATTTGTTTGTGTCCTCTTTGATTTCACTGAGCAGTGGTTTGTAGTTCTCCTTGAAGAGGTCCTTTACATCCCTTGTAAGTTGGATTCCTAGGTATTTCAGTCTCTTTGAAGCAATTGTGAATGGAAGTTCATTCATGATTTGGCTCTCTGTTTGTCTGTTACTGGTGTATAAGAATGCTTGTGATTTTTGCACATTAATTTTGTATCCTGAGACTTTGCTGAAGTTTATTATCAGCTTAAGGAGATTTTGGGCTGAGACAATGGGGTTTTCTAAATATACAATCATGTCATCTGCAAACAGGGACAATTTGACTTCTTCTTTTCCTAACTGAATACCCCTGATTTCTTTCTCTTGCCTGATTGCCCTTGCCAGAACTTCCAACACTATGTTGAATAGGAGTGGTGAGAGAGGGCATCCCTTTCTTGTGCCAGTTTTCAAAGGGAATTTTTCCAGTTTTTGCCCATTCAGTATGATATTGGCTGTGGGTTTGTCATAAATAGCTCTTATTATTTTGAGATACGTTCCATCAATACCGAATTTATTGAGCGTTTTTAGCATGAAGGGCTGTTGAATTTTGTCAAAAGCCTTTTCTGCATCTATTGAGATAATCATGTGGTTTTTGTCTTTGGTTCTGATTATATGCTGGATTACGTTTATTGATTTGCATATATTGAACCAGTCTTGCATCCCAGGGATGAAGCCCGTTTGATCATGGTGGATAAGCTTTTTGATGTGCTGCTGGATCTGGTTTGCCAGTATTTTATCGAGGATTTTTGCATCAATGTTCATCAGGGATATTGGTCTAAAATTCTCTTTTTTTGTTGTGTCTCTGCCAGGCTTTGGTATCAGGATGATGCTGGCCTCATAAAATGAGTTAGGGAGGATTCCCTCTTTTTCTATTGATTGGAATAGTTTCAGAAGGAATGTTACCAGCTCCTCCTTGTACTTCTGGTAGAATTCAGCTGTGAATCCATCTGGTCCTGGACTTTTTTTCATTGGTAGGCTATTAATTGTTGCCTCAATTTCAGAGCCTGCTATTGGTCTATTCAGGGATTCAGCTTCTCCTTGGTTTAGTCTTGGGAGAGTGTAAGTGTCCAGGAAATTATCCATTTCTTCTAGATTTTCTAGTTTATTTGGGTAGAGGTGTTTATAGTGTTCTCTGATGGTAGTTTGTATTTCTGTGGGGTCAGTGGTGATATCCCCTTTATCATTTTTTATTGCGTCTATTTGATTCTTCTCTCTTTTCTTCTTTATTAGTCTTGCTAGTGGTCTATCAATTTTGTTGATCTTTTCAAAAAACCAACTCCTGGATTCATTGATTTTTTGGAGGGTTTTTTGTGTCTCTATCTCCTTCAGTTCTGCTCTGATCTTAGTTATTTCTTGCCTTCTGCTAGCTTTTGAATGTGTTTGCTCTTGCTTCTCTAGTGTCAATTTTAGATCTTTCCACCTTTCTCTTGTGGGTATTTAGTGCTATAAATTTCCCTCTACACACTGCTTTAAATGTGTCCCGGAGATTCTGGTATGTTGTATCTTTATTCTCATTGGTTTCAAAGAACATCTTTATTTCTGCCTTCATTATGTACCCAGTAGTCATTCAGGAGCAGGTTATTCAGTTTCCATGTAGTTGAGCAGCTTTGATTGAGTTTCTTAGTCCTGAGTTCTAGTTTGATTGCACTGTGGTCTGAGAGACAGCTTGTTATAATTTCTGTTCTTGTACATTTGCTGAGGAGTGCTTTACTTCCAATTATGTGGTCAATTTTGGAATAAGTGTGATGTGGTGCTGAGTAGAATGTATATTCTGTTGATTTGGGGTGGAGAGTTCTGTAGATGTCTATTAGGTCTGCTTGCTGCAGAGACGAGTTCAATTCCTGGATATCCTTGTTAACTTTCTGTCTCGTTGATCTGTCTAATATTGACAGTGGGGTGTTGAAGTCTCCCATTATTATTGTATGGGAGTCTAAGTCTCTTTGTAAGTCTTTAAGGACTTGCTTTATGAATCTGGGTGCTCCTGTATTGGGTGCATATATATTTAGGATAATTAGCTCTTCCTGTTGAATTGATCCCTTTACCATTATGTAATGGCCTTCTTTGTCTGTTTTGATCTTTGATGGTTTAAAGTCTGTTTTATCAGAGACTAGTATTGCAACCCCTGCTTTTTTTTGTTCTCCATTTGCTTGGTAGATCTTCCTCCATCCCTTTATTTTGAGTCTATGTATGTCTCTGCATGTGAGATGGGTCTCCTGAATACAGCAGACTGATGGGTCTTGACTCTTTATCCAGTTTGCCAGTCTGTGTCTTTTAATTGGAGCATTTAGTCCATTTACATTTAAGGTTAATATTGTTATGTGTGAACTTGATCCTGCCATTATGATATTAACTGGTTATTTTGCTCGTTAGTTGATGCAGTTTCTTCCTAGCCTCAATGGTCTTTACATTTTGGCATGTTTTTGCAATGGCTGGTACCGGTTGTTCCTTTCCATGTTTAGTGCTTCCTTCAGTGTCTGTTGTAAGGCAGGCCTGCTGGTGACAAAATCTCTAAGCATTTGCTTATCTGTAAAGGATTTTATTTCTCCTTCACTTATGAAACTTAGTTTGGCTGGATATGAAATTCTGGGTTGCAAATTCTTTTCCTTAAGAATGTTGAATATTGGCCCCCACTCTCCTCTGGCTTGTAGAGTTTCTGCCGAGAGATCTGCTCTTAGTCTGATGGGCTTCCCTTTGTGGGTAACCCGACCTTTCTCTCTGGCTGCCCTTAAGATTTTTTCCTTCATTTCAATTTTGGTGAATCTGACAATTATGTGTCTTGGAATTGCTCTTCTCGAGGAGTACCTTTGTGGTGTTCTCTGTATTTCCTGAATTTGAATGTTGGCCTGCCCTACTAGGTTGGGGAAATTCTCCTGGATGATATCCTGAAAAGTGCTTTCCAATTTGGTTCCATTTTCCCCCTCACTTTCAGGCACCCCAATCAGACGTAGATTTGGTCTTTTTACATAATCCCATACTTCTTGCAGGCTTTGTTCATTTCTTTTTCTTCTTTTTTCTTTAGGTTTCTCTTCTCGCTTCATTTCATTCATTTGATCCTCAATCGCTGATGCTCTTTCTTCCAGTTGATGGAGTCGGTTACTGAAGCTTGTGCATTTGTCACGTATTTCTCATGTCATGGTTTTCATCTCTGTCTATTCGTTTATGGCCTTCTCTGCATTAATTATTCTAGTTATGAATTCTTCCACTCTTTTTTCAAGATTTTTAGTTTCTTTGCGCTGGGTACGTAATTCCTCCTTTATCTCTGAGAAGTTTGATGGACTGAAGCCTTCTTCTCTCATCTCGTCAAAGTCATTCTCCGTCCAGCTTTGATCCGTTGCTGGCGATGAGCTGCGTTCCTTTGCAGGGGGCGATGCGCTCTTATTTTTTGAATTTCCAGCTTTTCTGCCCTGCTTTTTCCCTATCTTTGTGGTTTTATCTGCCTCTGGTCTTTGATGATGGTGACGTACTGATGGGGTTTTGGTGTGGGTGTCCTTCCTGTTTGTTAGTTTGCCTTCTAACAGTCAGGACCCTCAGCTGTAGGTCTGTTGGAGATTGCTTGAGGTCCACTCCAGACCCTGTTTGCCTGGGTATCAGCAGCAGAGGCTGCAGAAGATAGAATATTGCTGAACAGTGAGTGTACCTGTCTGATTCTTGCTTTGGAAGCTTCCTCTCAGGGGTGTACTCCACCATGTGAGGTGTGGGGTGTCGGTCTGCCCCTAGTGGGGGATGTCTCCCAGTTAGGCTACTCAGGGGTCAGGGACCCACTTGAGCAGGCAGTCTGTCCCTTCTCAGATCTCAACCTCCGTGTTGGGAGATCCACTGCTCTCTTCAAAGCTGTCAGACAGAGTCTTTTGAGTCTGCAGAGGTTTCAGCTGCTTTTTGTTGTTGTTGTTGTTGTTGTTTAGCTGTGCCCTGTCCCCAGAGGTGGAGTCTACAGAGACAGGCAGGACTCCTTGAGCTGCTGTGAGCTCCACCCAGTTGGAGCTTCCCAGCTGCTTTGTTTATCTACTTAAGCCTCAGCAATGGCGGGCGCCCCTCCCCCAGCCTTGCTGCTGCCTTGCCGGGATATCGCAGACTGCTGTGCTAGCAATGAGGGAGGCTCCGTGGGTGTGGGACCCTCCTGGCCAGGTGTGGGATATAGTCTCCTGGTGTGCCCATTTGCTAAGATCCTTGGTAGAGCGCAGTATTGAGGTGGGAGTTACCCGATTTTCCAGGTGTTGTGTGTCTCAGTTCCCCTGGCTAGGAAAAGGGATTCCCTTCCCCCTTGCGCTTCCCAGGTGAGGCGATGCCTCGCCCTGCTTCAGCTGTCGCTGGTCGGGCTGCAGCAGCTGACCAGCACTGATTGTCAGGCACTCCCTAGTGAGATAAACCCAGTACCTCAGTTGAAAATGCAGAAATCACCTGTCTTCTGTGTCGCTGGCGCTGGGAGTTGGAGACTGGAGCTGTTCCTATTCGGCCATCTTGCTCTGCCAGGTTTACTTTTTAAATGTCTTTATTTATTCAACAAGCACTCATTTTTTGCCAGTAATGTTCCATCTGATTCCCTGTAAGAGCTTAATTTTGCCTCTATGGAATTAAGATATATGAGAGAGGGAAGAAACTCATGTAAACCTTCATTTCCTTTTCTAAAGTATTATCTGGAACATTGCTGACTTCTTGCAGTGTCAGGAAATTGGAACATTAGTAACCTCAGGTATGAAGTTTCTCTTTAAATTTTGTTCTTTCCCTTGCAGTTTATCTAATTGTCTCAATTCCCTTCTCTTCTTGGACGCTGTGTCACAGGTGTGCCTGTCTCTAAGGCTGTGTCTTAAAGGTGTGGAAATCCACTGGGGGACCTATACAGACCTTAATAACATAAATTGTTTTTATTCTCCAGCAACTGCAACATCTCCTGCCTCCCTGGGATAGTCTGCATTTATCCCCCACAGTCCTTTGTGTATGCGTATGATAGAAATGCCCAAGTACTCCTCAAGCATTGATTGTTGGAGCCTGCTGAAGGTATTTTCCATTCTTAGGGAGAGGTCTTTCTGGTAATTTTTAGCTGTTCACAGTGTTCCTTGGAAATAATAATTTTCATTTGTTGATACCTGACAGTAAGCATCAGAGGAAAAGTTCCACTGGAATTCAAGAGGTTTGTCTTCACTCAGTTTCCAATTATGCTGTATTTTCCTTTTATATGCTACAAATTTGATTGATTGCTTGTTTTAAGGAATGAGGTAAATTAAGCTCAGTCAACTATCTGACATGCTTGTAGCTCTGAGACAGCTGAGGAACAGGTGGTCTAAAATGCATAGCCCTTTCAGTTAATTTAGTGGACTCACTTGAATCTAATTCTAAGAAAACCCATCAAGCTGTCAATCAAAGACCCTTGAGTGAAGAGAAGGCAAAGCAACAGGATTAAAGTAAAGCAATTATATTCGCCAAGCAGAGGACTTTATTTCATGAAAAGAAACAGCAATACCAACAGATGTTCAGTTGGATCAGCTGAAGTTTGTGTTTGTGTTTGGATTTGGATATATATATATTTTTTTTTTTCCCTATGGCTTTTCTGAAAAAGTCCATAGAAGTGTTCTATTTTACTTTTAAGACCAAAAAAGCCACTATATAATCTCTGTTCACTGGCTGGAGTTTGCATTTTTCTTTACTATGATGGGTGAAAAAGTTTTCTGCTCTAAAAACCAGGTCCTTGGCTTTCTGTGAGTACACGTGATTTTTGAAACCTGATGTCTTCTATTCTCCATCTATTACAGCCCTAATATTTATTAAAACTCCTAAACACCCAAGATAGGTGACATGTATAACATCTAACATAAGTTCTGGAATGTAAAAGAATGTTTTGTGCAGTAGGAAGTTGAAAAGAAGCAGCCCAATAGAACAATGGTCAAAAGATATGAAGTGAGGGGGTTTCAAATGGTTAATTATTATCAGGAGATTCAACATTGGTTAGCAGTAATCAGAGAAAATGCAAAACTGTATTGATCTGGATTGGTTACTGTATGGTAGATGCACCTGACAGTGATAACCTGCGCATACCCTAAGAATGATACTGTATGGCATAGGCACCTGAATGTTCAGATTTTCGAGCTAAGGAATCCAGGAGTGGCCAACTTGGAGATCCACTCCTTATCTAAGAGGAACATCTGTGTCTCTGGCCCAGCCCCTGGAAACATGCCATACTAGAGATCAAGGCCCTTTGTTACGGGTTAAACGAAGATTGCCAGGTGGGGGTTGTTAGGGGGAGAGTGTTAAGTGAAAATTTTGTGTAAACTGAACGCTTTCTGAAAGTGGTCGCAGTTCTTCTGCCCAGTCCACCACCACTGGACTCTCTCCCCTGTATAGAAGCTCTTGGCCGGGCGCAGTGGCTCACGTCTGTAATCCCAGCAGTTTGGGAGTCCAAGGTGGGCAGATCATGAGGTCAGGAGATGGAGGCTGTCCTGGCTAACATGGTGAAACTCTGTCTCTACTAAAAATACAAAAAATGAGCCGGGCATGGTGTCGGGTGCCTGTAGTCCTAGCTACTCGGGAGGCTGAGGCAGGAGAATGGCGTGAACACGGGAGGAGGAGCTTGCAGTGAGCCGAGATCACACCACTGCACTCCAGCCTGGGCGACAGAGCAAGACTCAGTCTCAAAAAAAAAAAAAAAAAAAAAAAGCTCCTGATAACACACCATGTCTCATTCTCTGGTTCTGGGTCTCTTATTTGGCCTCTTGAACCTGGTGCCATCCCGTTAGAGTCAATAGAGTTTTGGCATAACAGTTACACACTGTGTTCTATTTGTAAAAATGTATTGAGATGTACACGTATACTTTTCTGTATGTTCATATTTCAATAAGGAGTTGAAAAAGGATCAGAAAGAAGCAATAAGCTAACACTTTAAAAAAGATGTCAATTTATATCTTTACAGATTGGCAAAGATTTGAGCAACTGAAATATCCAATATTGTTAGAGTTGTAAAGAAATGTGGTACCTTCTGCACTCTTAGTGGGAATATAAATTGGTACCCGCTTCTGAGAGAGAAAAAAAATCTGGCACTATTTAGTGGAACTGAGAATGCTCAAACTCTAGAACACAACAATCCCACTCCTGGATATAACAAAAAAATATAGTTTAGGATCTCAAGGAGAAATGTAAAAGATAATGAGCATACATAACAGTTCCTTAAATCTCATATTAAATAAGATATGCACATAAAGTGCCTGGAATTGTGCTTTTCACCTATGTGGACCACATACATACATAGTAACTAATGTGGCAGGAAAATGGAGAAGATGGAGATGGGACACACCTTGTTGGATGCAAGATGAAATGCAAAAATAACTGAACTCACCAAGTTAAATATGTTTATGAGTAAATGACATATTTCTCCCTTGATTCCTAGGCTTGTGGAAGAAACAGGAAAAAAGAAAAGAGAAAAAAATATTTGCAGACAAGGAAGTTCATGATAAAAAGATAATGAAGCTGGCCTGAAACAATTCAAGTTTCCAAAATGTCTCTGGAGCCACAGGAAGCCTCAGAAAGCCATCCTTGGAGTTCAGACGATGTCCTGAAAAGTCACTGAAGAAGACAAGGAATTATGAAATGACAGAACAAGCAAAGAAATTATATTCAGCTGACATAGGGAGTGGGCGAAGGGTAATAAAAGAAGAAGGCCCGGAAGCGAGATAAATCAGTGAGCAACAATACAGGCAGAAGTGAATTGGCTGAAGAGCTAATTGGGTTTAATAATTATCATCCCCTCCTCACGCACAAGCGCATCAAAGTAGTTTTGTATTCTTCATCAGAAAGATAACCTCCCCAAATCTTATAAACCTAACAGAGAAAGCCAAAGTGCCCCATCTCTAGACTCCACTCCAGACAAATGTCTTTTCATTTTTCTTTTATAGTTTGTTTGTTTTTGTTTTTGTCCCATTTATGTTGAAAGAAAAGACATTACAGGTGCCATCTGTCCAGCTGCATCACCTCTAGAACATTGCCTGGTGAGATCATAGAGGACTGCTATATCCCAAGGATTAACTAACTCTCCCATAGTTTCATTTCTTGCCTTACCTTTTCAGTACAAAATGCATGCTGTTAGGGATTACCAGAGAAGAAATTCACAGCAGAAACAGCCAAGGAGACAATCTTGCCTTCACCTGAGTCCCACACAGGATGAGAGAGGTAATCAGAGGCATTACAGCCTCTTAGACATGTGTAGACTATTGAATTAATTACACAGTTCTGCTTTCTCCTTTGTGTCTGGAAATCAAATCCAAAAGAGCTACAAAGTTTTTGGAGAGGACACCACTAGGTCACTAGCCAGATTCACATTTTATATCATAAGGATTGATTTTTTTTTTTTTTTTTTTTTACCTGGGATTGCATAAGGAGACCATTGAAACCTACATAATTGTTACATTTGGACAGATTTTCAGCATTGTAAAGACCACGAAACGCCATCTGGCCCCCTGTAGGGTCTTATTATTGCGGTCAGGTAGCTAAATAAATGTGTAATCTGTAACTGCTGGCATAAATTACCTATTTCGCAGCCTTCTCCAGAGCATGAACAAAATCAGAGAGAGACATAGAAATTCTTCTTTGTAATACCATTTACTGTGGGCAAATTGATGAAACAGCCTATGTAGCTCTTTCATTAAGCAAGTGACCCCTGAAGGGGAATGCACAGCAGCTGGAATTATTCAGCCAATCAAGGCAAGCAGGTATAGATGTGACCTACTGGATTCGCAGCTCAACTTCACAGACTTTACAGCTGGGTTAAACTCTTGCTGTTTTCTCAAAGCTTGGGCCTGTGTCAGCAGCAGCAGCAACAGCATCGCCAGGGAGCGTTTTAGAACACAGATCCTTGGGCCTCACCCCGGACACACCCAAACAGAATCTGCATTTAAAGATCCCCAAGTGATTCATGTGCACAATGAAGACTGAGAAGCATTGGTTTAAAGATGTGATACTGAGATGACCAAAAACTGCCCCCAAAGCTATCTGAGGTCTAAGTTCACCATAGAGACATGAGGAAGAAGGATATATGTAGTATATTTGTTTACACGGGCTCTGGAATCAGAAAAAAAGGGATACAAACACTGGATCAACCTTTACCAGTTCTACGCCCTTGGGTAAGTTGTCCGTCTCTTTACTTTCAGGTCCCTTACCTCTAAAGTGGGACAATAATATTACTTTCTTCATAGGATTGCAATTTTCTTGCTAAGCTCAGAGCAGGTCGCCTATAAGCCCTCAATATCAGTTCTCTTATGATTCAAAGGTATAGATACTGACGGCATAATCTGGGAAACAATAATTGAGTCCAACTACCTCTGCTGCAGACCTTGATTATCCCTTGATTATAAATACTGCTGCAGGGTTCTGTGCTTGCTCTGCTTGCCTCCTCCTGGCTCAGTTCTCTGCAGGAAAACGTGGATCCTCCAATGTCAGATTCTAATACATTTCTCAGTTCCACTGATATTGGGAAAGAGACCACTTTTTACAACATGCTAAGGTCTTAGATGCTGAACAAAGTAAGATAAAGAAAATGTATAGGGATCCTTTCCATGCCAATAGCACTCACGCAAACATGGTGAATGTTCCTAAAACCCACCGGACTTTCTGTAAGAAGTGGGGCAAGTACCAACCCCATAAAGTAACATAGTACAAGAAGGGCAAGGATTCTCTGTAGGCCCAGGGAAAGTGGCATTCTAACAGGAAGCAGAGTGGCTATGGTGGGCAGACTAAGTTGATTTTCTGGAAAAAGGCTAAAACTACAAAGATTGTGCTAAGGTTTGAGTGTATGGAACCCAACTGCAGATCTAAGAGAATGCTGGCTATTAAAATATGCAAGCATTTTGAACTGGGAGGAAATAAGAGAAAGGTCCAAGTGATCCAGTTCTAAGTGTCATCTTTTGTTTTATTACTGTATTAGTCCGTTTTCACACTGATGATAAAGATATATCTGAGACTGGGCAATTTACAAAAGAAAAGTTTAATAGAACTCACAGTTCCACGTGGCTGGGGAGGCCTCATGATCATGGTGGAAGGTAAGGGAGATAAGGATATGTATAATGGGTATAAACATACAGTTAAACAGAAAAAAAAATAAGTTACAATGTTTGATGGCAGAGTAGGATGACTAGACTTGACAGCAATATATTGTATATTTCAAAATAGCTAAGAGGGGACTGCAAGTGTTTCCAACACATAAAAACAATAAATACTTGAAGTGATGGATATTCAAACAACCTGATTTGATCATTATACATTCTATGCATATAACAAAATACTACACGTACCCCATAAAAATGTACAAACATAGGTCAATAAAAAAGTGAGAGAAGGGCCAGATAGGTGCAGTGGCTCACGCCTGTAATCCCAGCACTTTGGGAGTCCGAGGCAGGTGGATCACTACGTCAGGCATTGGAGACCAGCCTGGCCAACATAGTGAAACTGTCTCTACTAAAAAAAAAAAAAAAATAGAAAAATTAGCTGAGCATGGTGGTGGGCACCTGTAATCCCAGCTACTCGGGAGGCTGAGGCAGGAGAATCACTTGAACCTGGGAGGCAGGGGTTGCAGTAAGCCAAGATCGCGCCACTGCACTCCAGCACAGGCAACAGTGCAAGACTCGGTCTCAAAAAAAAAAAAAAAAAAAAAGGTGAGAGAAGACATTTATTATAGCACAAATAACTGACAAATGACTATGAATATGTAAGGAAGTTTTATAAATCAATAATAAAATATAACCTATTTTTAATTGGCAAAATACTTAAATATTAACTTCATAAAAGAGAATACTAAAAATGCCATAAACATGAAAAGGTGCTCAAGCTCATTCATCATTAAGGGAATGCAAATTAAAAAGACAATGAGATACCATTATATTTTACTAGAATTGTGCAAATTTAAAAGACTGAGAACTTCAAGTGTTGCCAAAGGTGTGGTACATTTTGAGGACTCCTTCACAGCTGCTAGAAGTACAAATTGAAATTACTGCCTTAAAAAATTATTTAGTGTTACATACTAAAGTTTAATATGCCTATACACTACGATTCTACTTCTGGTTAAATATAAATTTAGAAATAAAATGTAAATATACTGTATAATATGTATATAAAATATGTGCACTTTTGGACCAAAATGCTTGCAAAAGAATTTTTATAGCAGTGTTTTTCATAATAGGCAAAATTTGGAATTTGAATATGGCTCAAAGTCCATCAAGTCTAAATATATCAATAAATCATGATATATATTTATACAGTCGAGTACTTTACATACAACAATGAAAATCAACATTTCACAGTTAGTTATACGCAGAAACATGGATGAAGCTCACAAAGAAACTGAATGAGAAAAAAAAAGCCAATGCAATAGGCTGTTTTATATACAGGGGTTACCTATAGGATAGAAATTTGCCTTTTCAGAAAAAGGGAAGAATGATGACCAGGAAGACCAAAAGGTAACTTTTAAGGTTCTGGCATCCCATGTCTTTACCTAGTGGGAATTATATAGGTGTACTCATGTTCTGATAGTAAATATGTGAGATTTTCCTGCATGTGTTATACTGCAGTAAAAACTTAAAACATACGGGGTTATTTAGTGGCTATAGAATTTCGGTTTGGGAAGATGAAAAATTTCTTGAGATAGATAGTGGCAATGATTGCACAACAATGTCAATGTACTTAATGTCCCTGATCTGTACACTAAAACATGGTTAAAATAGTAAATTTTAAATTATGCATATTTTTATCACAATAACAAACTTTAAAAATAAAATAAATGCAAATGAAATCATGTAAGAAGAAAAGCTGTAAGATGACTCATGAACAGGGCATTGGTTAAAGCACAGGGGAGAGTATATAAACAGGCTTAGGTACCCCAGCAGACATTATATTATGTGGAGCAGTGTGGGGAATTACCAGAGAAGGCTGAGCAGATGTGTGTCCTATTCCAAGGTAAATTCTGTTAACTCTGTGAAACTGGTAGTGATATATAAAATTAATATGTAATACACAAGTTTAATCAAAGTAAGAATCAAAAGTTTCCCAAATCCCAAAGCCATTTTTATTTTGTGAAAACAAAAACAAGCAGACAGCGATATGAGAATCTAGGAGCTTTTAGCTGATTGCTGTGTCCAGTAAGAAAGATGTGGGAGGCAGAGGGCTCTGAGATATACAGTTAGGGACGTGTCTTTGGGTATATCTAACCCTGAGCTCCTAGACCAGATTTCAGAAACCAGAAGAAATAGGATTGGTGATTGGACATTAATTTTTGTGTACATCTCAGCTAGTGAGATAATAAGAACCTAATCACAGTAATTTCTAGGATTAAAACATTGCCATCACTCAAAATTTACAATAGATGCACAACACAGCCAACTTGAGAAAGCAAAGTGTCAATTTTATATATATACATGAATAAATAACTACAAAAATGAATTCTTAGGGATGTTTGCTGCCGATCTCAGTGGAGCAGCCTAGCTCAGGACATTGAATTTCTGAATTCAATGCACCTGACTTTGGATTTCCTTCAGAGCTAAGCCCACTTCCACAACTTTTATATTTCAAATCAAGTGTTTCACAGTACTTGTATTTTGTGTCTGTTTCATTTGTTTTGCTTGTTAATTGATTTTTCATTTATTCGGTTATTATTTATCCAGACTCATTGAATTATGAATGGTGCTAATGGAATTTAAAGATGAAAGACATTGGAAACTACGCCACAGGACACTTACATCCTGGTAAGTTACATCCAAACAAGCCATTACTATAACCACGAAGTAAGTCTCCCCACATCAAACTTTCTTTTCAAATGTTCTCCTTGCTATCCCTACAGGATACCTCTTGCATTCCTTTTTTTCTAACATCTTTCCTTACACTTCATTTTTCATTTCTCTGCTCACCGGCACTCACACTGACTTTGAATACAAGTTTAGAATTGGTCTCATGAGCTGATAACGAGAATGTATTTCCTCTCCTGTTTTAAATAACATTGTTTCCAGGTGAATTATCTCTTTCAGTTTGTGTGTACATCCTGAGAGATCATTGCCTAATTTTAAAGAAAAATGACAAGTGGGGTATGTTCTCATGATGTCTATGGAGCAGCAGCTTTTCAGTGAACATGGAAACTTGATAGTTTTAATCTCAGAGGAAAATAAAAACTAGGCAGAGACAGTAGTGGTGCATTAGACAATAAAAAATATTGAGAAGATCTGGAAACAAACAGAGAAATAGATATACTTTTAAGTTTGATTCCAAATCCAACAAATATTGCCAGGAAATAGCACAGATTAGAATTGGAAGGTATGGCTGATGGTAGGGCGCACTGCTGGACAGAGAGGAATGCATAGGCTGTTGGAATTTTTGTTTGCTTTTTCTGTCTGTGATCACAAGGGCTCATGATGCCAGAAGCTTCCAACAACAAATAATGATTCCTGTTGACCATGGTCTTGTTGCAATTTCCACGCTTACTTGTCCATAGCATGAGCTAAGTCAATTATTCATAGCATCAGCAACTTGGCTTCCCCCATTTCCGGGATGCTTCTTCAACATTCTAATTGTAAAATGTGAACACCTAAATGCTGACATATGATGTATTCAATAAGAATCAACTGTCTCTAACTCTCCAAATTGACCCTTCAAGGGAACAGAGAGGCTAACTTAAAAAAAAAAAAAAAAAAAAAAACTAGTTTTCCAGGGTCACCACCTCCCAAAAGACAAAATAGAACAAAACAAAGCCAAAACGACTTCACTCTGTATTAAAATACAAGCAGTTATGAAATTTTAACAACTGTAGACATTAAAATTGCTCTCCGGTAGATTTTCACCTGTTTATCCCCACTGCCAGTGTTCCAGTACAAGCCCTCATCATCACATTCTGGACTGTGGCTGCCACTGCCGGCTAACTCTTCTCCCAACCTCCAATTCAAATTAATGCAGTGGACTCTCCACAATAGGTCTGATCATCCATGGCTTCCCATTGTCATGGGGATTGCATTCAAATTCGTCCATGTGGAACACAAAGCCTGTCACCATCAGGTCCCAAACAATCTTTTCTCCTCTGTCCAGACTTCCCCCAGCTTGCCCCACATTTCCTGTGCTCTTCATGTGCTAACTTCTGAAGATCTCCTATTGTGCTGCCTTTATTCAAGCAGTTTCCCCTCCCAGGAACTCCTTTCATGTTAACAGCCATTTGTGTTGTGTATTTTAAAACTGGATTCTGTGGTTGCCCTCTTCCAATAAGTTATTGTGTATTTTTATTTTCCCATCCTAAGGCTTCCATGATCTAATCCCTACCTACGTCTCCCCTCTAGAACTCCCTCTTTTCTTCTTCTTCCGAGGTCTCTATTCTCTATGGGCTGATTCTTCCTTTTCTCCTGGTACATTTCTCTTATTCCTGTCTCAGGCTTCTGCCTATAAACCATTACTGTATGTGAATCTCGCCTCCATGGTCACTCCTAGATAGGTTAGGACTCCCTGCCAACGTTCTGACTTATCACACATTAGTTCTTTATTCACACATATTCACTTTCTATGTAAATGGGTAATTGTTTTAGCTAGACTGAAATCTTCCTGAGGTCAGGGGTAGTGACCTGTTTGTCCTTTGCCTATATCTACAATGTAGTAACTATTCACTGTTTGTTGAAAGACCTCAATATGATAATGAAATAAATATAACTTTAAATAAATATAAAATATATATTAATCATAATAAAAAATAATAAAAGTACATTATAGAATAATTACAAACTGTCAAACCACCATCATTTTCTCCACTAAATGAAATGACTTATCCAAGGGAATGTGTCTTCATAAAACATCATAATTTGAGAATATTTTTAACTAATTGGAGAAAAGGCATGTTTTCATTTCTTAAATATCTGAATTGTATACTATTAGGAGATTTTATTTATTTCGAATTCACACAATCTCATGTGTAAGTGTTCTTTGAGGTTACTATGTTTAAAGTACACAATAAGAATAATTTAAATTAATTTCCTTGTTTATGTATAAATTTTTTGCTAAAGCATTTATAGTAGTAGTATCTAATATATTAAACTATCTCCTTAAAATATGATTGGCTATCAAATACTTTGAAACAAAATAATATAAAAAGCAAAGCATACAATCAAATACTTTTCCTCAAATTCCATGGATTCTAATGAAAGGAATGTCAGTTGGGATATTTTTATTATGTTTAAGCTTCTAATATTATCAGTTACATTTTAGCCGGTTCACACAACCCTAATGTTGATTGAAAATTGCCACGTGCCCTACATATTTCTCATGTGAACACATTTATAACATCTTTTTTAAATGGGAAGCTTTCTCAAGTTAGAGAAGTCTTTAGTATTATTGTTACAGCTATGATTTGGGGGTACACTACTGTGGGCAAACAATAATGAGGGTCACTGAATCAAATCTGGACTTTGGGCAGAAGGCTCAGAGGTATTATGGTGCCCATTCTCTCAGCATATTGTGAAAAGAAATTCTTGGGTTTGGGCATAGCTGAATACACTGTGGAACTGCACTCCACTCAAGGAATCTATTGTGTTCTTTTTCCTAAGACAGCTATGACAGCAACACTGCACCTTACACTTGGGTGCCAAGTGATCTGAGATCAGATTGTTAAGCAGAGTACTAAGAATTGCCAGGCTTCAAGCAGTCCATGTAGAAAATGTGGGGGCTTTGGTCCTGTAGGACTTGAGTTTGGGCACAGCTCTTCCCTCTGGGAGAAGACCAAAACATTCATATGAGGCAACCTGGGGGGGCCTGAGGTAACTCCTTAGAAATTCTGGCTGCCATCTCCATGCACACCTTCTCTATTCACAGGCTCTTATTTTCATGATGACTGAGTTGACACTGAGTCCAAAATATTTTTTTCTTTCTCTCTAAGGCACTGAATATAGAATGGCCTGGAAACTTGACTTGTTAACCACAAATCAAAGGAGAAATTAATCTTTCAGTGATAATTGGATGAATATAAGAACACAGAAAAAAAGGCAAAGCAACTATTCTTTCTGTGAATACCTGCTCATGCCTGTTAAATCATCTATCCCTCCAATGCCTCTGTGAAGTAGATGTTACTAGTCCTCTTATAAAACTAGAAAACTCCTTAAAACTAGAAAAAGGAGAATCAGTATGCTGAATAAATGACCCAAGACTTCATTGCTCTTGAAAGGCAGTCTTGTCTGAATCCAGGCACCGTTTGTTGGGGCAGATTTTCTATGATTCTCTTCAGAGTTACTATAAACACAAAACAGTTTGTTATATAACTATACAAACTGCATGAGTCAGTGATTTTGTGTTATCTGCAGGCCCAAGATACTGTGTCCGTTACTTCCTTTTTTCATTCCTACTCCATGTAACCCTCCACTTGAGTAGATTTGCTCAAATTCTAATTAAACCAAAAATCAGGGTTTTTCCAAGTTTCTTTAATTGATGAAATCCATTTAAAAAGTAAAGTCTAACTCAGAAATCCATGATATATAAATGACCACAGAGAAACTGCTTTGATTGAACTTGGGGTGGGAGATCCACAGCCCCACCTTCTACTCAAATATAAATAAGGTGTCCCTGAACATTTTTTTGAATATTGAAGTTTCATGGACCATGCAATTCAAAAGCCACTGCTTTCATCAGAAAGTTTGCTATAGAAAACAAGCATCGTGTCTGGCCTTGAGTTTTCTGGTTATCTTTCTCTGTCTTGGACAGAGAAGGCCATTCCCAGCAGGGGAAGGGATGGTGGCTCACAATCTGTTGAGCTGCAACAGCAGCAAACGAAGGACAGAATTTTTCCAAAGTTTTAACTCACAAAATGCGAAAAATCACCTCATTACCCCAGAGGCCTGTTACTGCAACTCAATTGTATGGTATACAAACGTTTATGTTATAAAAGTTATGCTTTCTATATATCATGTTGGAAATTCAACTACCCTCACCCTTACAATAAACTCCTATGACATTGTGTGGATTTGCAGTTTTAGTCCATTTGTCTTTCTGATCCATTAATAGTGCATTTATCATCAAATGAACTTAAAATGATTTGCTGCTGTTTGCTTTCAACAGTGTGGATAACCAAGGCATTGACATTGACTGGTGAATTTCACTATAGGGCAGAGATTATGAGTATACAGGAGGCTGGTACAGATTTAATGAAAAGAGAGAATAACAGATTCAGGAGAAGGTAGAAATCAGAACAAAATGCAATCACTGAAAAATTTACCCTTTGTTATAGTGCTTCTGCAAATATGAGGTTACAAACACAGCTCCTCTTTCTGACATTGACAAGGAGTTTACATCGTTACCTACAAGTGTTTACATTGTTCCTGCATCAATAGATTTTACTTACTGATTTGTCCCCAGAGCCTAAAGTGAAAATGAATATTATGCTTGTCTTTATTGTTGGGTGGTAAGAAAAAGAAGGTTTGTGTGAAACCAGTGTTGCCTTGGCCTCAATTTGTCATTTAAAAAAAGGTAAAGATATTCAGCTGCTTCAATTCAGTGGGTTAATCAGATAGTCATTTCAGAGACTGTAATATCAGACATCAACTCTCTAGGGGCTCCTTCAGCCATTACACCTATACAATCACTTCTACCTTTAAAACAATCAATAGTAACAACAATAACAAAAAGTGACTTTTCTGTTCCTTCTAGGAATTATCCAGTTTCTGCTTTCAAAGCCAAACAATAAGCCATCTCCTAACTCAATCTCCACATTACCAGCTTCATTCTAGATTCTAAAACTTGACTTTCCTTAAGGCTCTAATCTAATTCTCCCCTTTCAAAGAGCAGCGAGCACTACCTCAGGAAGTCCATGGTGTGTCTCAAGATTTCAGGCTGTTTGGGGTGGCCCTGAACTTGCCCAGAATTCATTGAGTTACCTTAGAAGTATCCATGAAAGAGAGAGGAGACTGTCTTCAAGCAGTAAGTCTAACCAAACCATTAATTCTAAGTGGAAAATAGGAAGAGCAGGAAAACTCTGGGGAGGAGCAATGAAAAGGAAAACTGGGGTCCAGATGTAGAATTTCTCCATTTTTTTATGAAGAAACTAATCCACACTAATATAAGCAAGGAGTAAACATTGCCACCGAATTTCCTAATTTCTGCAGCCTTCAGCTTATGACAGTCTTAGGATTCCAAGAGGTAATCTTAGGATGTGATCTTCTAAAACTGCCTTTGTGAAAACTGTAACAGTGAGAAAATTATGACAGTGAAGGAAGTCTGTTGAGCTGCTGCAGCAGCAAATGAAGGACAGCGTTTTAACCAACTCCATCTTGCCTTTTACCTCTAAACCGCCTTTGGTCATTCCTGGACATGGGCCAAGTTAATTTTGGGATAAATGTTTATAGTTTAAGTGAAAATAGGCCTTCCCAAAATTAAACCACATTTTTAAAACAATGAAAGTCCATCAGGTTAGGAAGATGAGAGGGGTCTGAATTCTGCAAAGACATAGGAATAAATGATTACCAGTCACTGTTTTGGAGGTCACAAGATATGCAACTTCCCCAATTACTCCTATAAATAACAACACTATTATAGAACCTTTGGCCTATTGGCCTTTTAAGATGTCTTTTCAGACTTTCACATTTCTGACTAACGGATAACTCCACCCAGACCAGAGACTGCTCTATGACCCTTACTTGGAAGTGGATGCAGAGCATGAAAACTGTTTTCTACACACCTATATTTGGATTCCTCACCAATAAGCATTCCCCATTCTTTAACCCCTAGCCCACCAAACTATCCTTGAAAAACCCTAGCCTCCAAATTTTCAAAGAGGCTAATTTTAGTAATAATAAAACTTCTGGTCTCCATTTAGATGGCTCTATGTGTATTAAACTCTTTATTGCTGTATTAGTCTGTTTATATGCTGCTGATAAAGACACACCTGAGACTAGGCAATTTACAAAAGAAAGAGGTTTAATGGACTTACAGTTCCATGTGGCTAGAGAGGCCTCATAATGATGGCAGAAGGCGAAAGTTACCTCTTATTTGGTGGTGGCAAAAGAGACAGCTTGTGCAGAAAAACTCCCATTTTTAAAACCATTGGATCCCATGAGACTTATTCCCTATCACGAGAACAGCACAGGAAAGACCTGCCTCCATGATTCAATTACCTCCCACTGGGTCCCTCCCATAACACATAGGAATTCAAGATGAGATTTGGGTGGGGACACAACCATACCATATCAATTACAACTCCCCTAGCTTGATAAATCAACTGTTTCTGGATAGCAGGCCAAAAGAACCCATTAACTAGTTAGATATCTGGGGGCTCATCCAGGATAGCCCTTGTGGCTACCTGCCTGTGGCTTGGCAAACCCTCACTGGCAAAGGATCTGAAGGCCAGCCCAAGCAGCCACCTAGTGGGAAATGGATACACTTCCCACGTCCACTGGGTTTGTTTCAGTCTGTCCTCATCTGCCACCACTGGTGGTTCAAGTCAGGGGAACTATTGGAATCATATTTCAGACTTTTTATTTATTCCCCAATAACTTAGATTATCCATTTTTCTTCAATAATGCATGAAGAAACTCCTCACAGAAATTCCTTTCGGTTGGTGAGATGAATTTCCAATATCCCACACATTTTTCCATAAATGTATTGTGATCATGTCAATACAAACCTGATAATGTAATACTAACATGATAATGTAAATAAGCCTGCAGACGAATTTTTTTAGAAATTCTATTTGGGATAAATCCCTCACTGCTCAGCTTCTCTCTAACCCTTATGATGAGGAAACAACACTGTGAGGAACCATCTTAAGGAAAGTAAAAGCATTCATTGGCTGCCACAGTCAATGCCAACACTGAATTCTTTCACCCAGAAGAGAAGGCCAATGCTTTGACAGTTTCCACTTCTACTTCCTTGCATACCCACCCACCCAAGGTGCTCTCGGAAATTTAAAATTAAAATTCTGGTAAGGAAAGCATTTTCCCCCTCAACTTGTCTGAATCTACAATATCAAAAGAGGAACCCATGCGGAGCAACTCCCAGAATTAGACAAGACCCCTCTGTCGCAGGCAAACTCAACAGTGTGACAAAAATCACGTAACTTTAGCATGATGGAGGGAGGAGTGCAACATACTCGCTCTTTCAGAAACAACAACAGAACTGCACAAAACTGTCAAAACCACTATTTCAGTGCTCTGAAAATTGGCCAAAGACATGAAACAAACAGAGGCACTTGTATTCATTAAACTATTTAACTTCTCAGAAGGACAGCATCTTTTTCCCATACCATCCCAGCCTCCACTATTTCTCAGTGTGGTCTTTCAACCAGGGCAGGGATTAGTGCCTTTATACAAAAGGACCAAGAAAGATCCCTCAGCCCTTCTAAAATGTGAGGTTCTAACAAAAAGACAGCTGTCCGTGAACAAGGAAACAGGCCTTCACTAGACACCAGCTGTGCTGGAGCCTTGATTTCAGCCTTCTGGCCTCCAGAACTGTGAGAAATAAATTTCCATTGTTTCTAAGTCACTCGGTCTATGATATTTTGTCATAGCAGCTCTAACAGACTAAGATACCCTTCGTGAATCTGGAGAAAAGCTATTAAGATAGGCTTTATTCAAAAGACTCTAAATTAATAGACATATTAATTTTTAAAGTATTATAAAGCTCCGTTAATTTTAAAACGGATTATAGAATAGGAATTCAAGAATAGCACTGTCCAATATAACTTTCTTCAATTATGAAAATACATAGCTGTGCGGTTTGATACATTGGCTGCTATTCACATGTGGCTTTTGAGTACTTAAAATGTGGCAAGTATGACCAAGAAATTGAATTTTTTATTATATTTCATTTTTAATTAATTAAAATTAAAATAGCCATATTTGCCTAGTGGCTACCTTGTGAGACAGCACAAATCTAGACAAAAACTAAATATATATTATAATTTGGTTTATGGAAAATGGATATTCAAAAACAATGGAGAAGGAAGGGATAATTGTCACAAACTACAGAATACTTTTTAAGGCTTTCCACTTAAAAAATACAAATTAAGGTAATGTGATACTATTTTTACTGAATTAAATTGGCAAAAGAAAAAAATTACCCATTATTAAGCAAATTGTTTTCTAATGTATAGAGGAATGTGGAAACTTGATCTTTAAGACACTGCTAATTGCAGTATCAAGGAATCTAGTTTCTGGAAGAAAATTAGGTGTGCATATGAAATAATTTAAAATTGTGCTGATAGTTGACTCAGGAATTCCACTTGTAAGTAATGGCTTTAGGAAAATAAATTAAATGAGCTAAGTATTGGTATGGGCTGAATTTAACCCCCACCCCAGAGATGTTTGGAAACATAATCCTCATGGTGGTGGTATTAAGATGTGAGGCCTTTGAGGAAGTGATTATGTCTTGAGGGCTCTACTATCCTAAATTGATTGTGCTTTATAAAAGGGCTGGAGGGAACTAGCATAGGCCCTTTTTCCTCTTCTGTTCTTCCACCACGTGAAGACACAGCATTTGTCCCCTCTTTTGCCCTTCTGTCCCTTTTACCATGTAAGGACACCTAGACAGTACCATCTATGAGGAATGGGCCCTCATCAGACATCAAAGCTGGCAGTGCCTTGATCTTGGTCTTCCCAGCTCCACAACTGTGAGAAAATAAATCTATACTGTTCATAAGTCACCCAGTCTTAGGTATTTTGTTACAGCAGCGCAAATCAACTGAAGCAAGTGTGCTCACTACTGTTTACAACAACAAAACACTGGTAGTAAGTTAAATATTGAAAAACAGAGGACTAGTTAAATTGATTTCTAGTCCTAGTTAATCTATTGATTAAATTAAATTGATCAATAGATTAGTCAATTAATCAATTGACTAATCAATTGATTAAATTAAATTGATTAAATTGTATTGGTAAAATTATAGTGTACATTAATATTTATTGAACAGAAAATATGATTGTTAGTATATACAAAAGGTGGTTGCAAAACATTAGCAAATGTATTATTTCATTAATATATATTCCATTCTTTTGATCTCTTTGTCTGTGTCTATCTGTCTTTATATCTATAGGCAGGGAAATCAATAGAGCAGCAGGGCTCATCTCTGGGTGATGAACTTATGGGCATAGCAATTAGGAATCTCTGTTGGCAAGTACACAAACAAATTCCCCTTATGCAAGCACTGTATATTTAAGAAGACTGAAAAAAATAGATAAACCTATATTGAATTTAACTGAGGAGAGAGACATAGAGAACAATGGAAAAAATACGTATCTAATGATGTACACAAGAGTAGGAGAATTTCATGATACACAGCTCTACAGCTCTCTGACACGAGATTTTTAAACCTGCAGGGCTCCTAATGGTCCAGACATTAATCCTTTAGTTGCCAGACTAGGAGATAGTCAAGAGGATACAGGGAAGAGCCCAAATAGCAAAGGTCAGGAGTGTGGGGAAGACTCCAGAAATCAGGTCATTAGCTATGGACCAAGCACTATAGAAATATTTCAATATTTTAACCACCAGTATAGCTGTACTAATGCAAACAAGCTGATTATCAGCCTTGTTTATGTCTTTATCTATACAAACCATGTTTACCATTTGTATTCCTCATCAGATCTCTAGTCTGCTTTTTTGTTAGAAGTATGTTTCAAATATTTTCTTAAGAATACTTGAAATTTCTCAAAATGTATGTAACCAGCTAAATAGATCTATAGGTAGGTAGATAGGTAGGTAGGTAGATAGATAGGTACTACTATCTACTACTAGATAGGTAGGTAGGCAGGCAGGTAGGTAGGTAGGTAGATAGATAGATAGATAGATAGATAGATAGATAGATAGATAGATACATACATACATACATACATACATACATACATAGATACATAGATACATAGATAGATAGATACATAGATAGATAGAGATATAAACATTGATATAGAAATATGTGTCCAATAATAACACTTCTGAACTTAGGACCCTCTTGTTGACTCCTTTAAAAAAATGGTAAACAGTCGGCCCTTCATATCTACAGGTTTTGCATCACAGTTTCAACCAACTAGGAATTAAGTATACTAAAAAAAAACAATAAAAAATAAAAAATAATATAAATTTACAAATTTAAAAATACAGTATAACAACTATTTACGTAACATTTATGCTGTATCTGGTATTAGAGAGAAACTAGAGATGATCTAAAGTATACAGGAGGATGTGCATAGGTTATATGTAACTACTACACCATTTTATAGAAGAGACTTGAGCATCTTAGGTTTTAGTATCCTCAGAGCGTCCTGGAACCAATCCCCCAGTGATACCAAGGAAAAACTATCAGTTATTTTTCCATGGGCTTCCTAATGCATATATTGCAACTGAGGAATCTGGTAGAAGTCAGATTTTTTTAAAATTTATTTTATAAGAACATTATTTTTTTACCTGAAAGCTCATATTTTTTTTAATCCTTATAGATCATAGGTTTTACAAGGTGTGTCTTTGTGATTAATCTTGCCTAGAGCTCTATGTTCAGTCTGAAGACTGATCTTTCTCCCTCAGAGTTAATTTTCCTCTACTATCTGTTTAATGATTGCCTCTACTCTGCCTGTTCTTTCTTCTCCTGAAATGCATATATTAATATGTTAGGTCTATTAGGACCTATATAAGAACTCCAGGTCTTCCAAGGCTTTTATTTTCTCCATTGTTATTATCAATTCCTTTTTATCTTATTCAGTGTTTTGAGAAATTTCTGGTCCTTGATTATTCATATCACTAATTGATGTCTCAACATTGACCAGCTTGCTCTTCAATTGCTATAAAAGTTGTTTAATTGTAAACCCATGTCTTATTAGTACAAGAAAGTCTCTTTGCTACTGTATTTGAATCCCCTTAGGCTTTTTAAACTTTAATTCAGATTTCCATTTGTCTTCTTCTAACAGTTCCATTTTACAGGTTCTGAATATTTTTCTTTGACATTTCTTTCTGACCTACCTACTCCCAACTCCATTCTATTATAGATGAACAGAGATTCTTCTGCCAGTCCATTGGTCTAAGTAATCATTACTAAAATAATCTAAGTGGTGATAGAAAGCCACAAGCACTCTTTCCCATATCAGATTAGATTATTTGGGGTATACTATTGAGTGCTGAGGTTCTTTACATATTCTAGATACTAGCTCTTTATTGGATATGTGGTTTTCATATATTTTCTTCCAGTCTATAGGTTGTTTTTTCATCCTTCTAACAGTGTTTTTCACTGAGCAAAAGTATTTAATTTTGATAAAGTTTGATTTACTGATTTTTTTCTTTTTAAGAGATCATGTTTTTGATGTCATGATTAGGAATTTTTCCCATCCCACAGACTTTTTCCTATAATTTCTTCTCAAACTTTTATGTTTAAATCTATTATTTATTTTCTATGGTGTGAGGTTTAGGTCAAGATTCTTTAAGATTCTTTATTTTTTCTTCTCCTTCTTTCCTCTTTTTTTTTTTTTTTTTTTTTTGCCTATGGATATCCCAACTATTTTTAGAAAAGATGTTTTTTTTCCATTGAATGATATTTGTACCTTTGTCAAAAATCAGTTGGTAGTTGATTTTACTTATGTGAAGCTATTCTTGGGTTCTGGGTTATACTTTAATCCTTAATAACTTTAGAGAAAATAATTCTCTTGTCGTGGCCTTAAATGTACATTTAAGGTGTACTTGATTGCCCTGTAACATGTCCCTTGATTTTCTTATTTTTCTTCTTCCTTTCTTAACCCCATATCCTCATAGAATTATCTATGTGGGTTAACCATCAGTTTATCAGTTTATTAATCAAATCACAGTATTTCTTTGTGAAGATAGTTCTGCATGAATTTTTTTTGATGAGGGAGAGACATAGATGATTTTAGGTAAACAGATACAGAACTTTACTGCAGTAAAGGAATATTGTCTTTAATATTTTTATTCCCAATTGTTGTAACTCTTCTTCAGACACATTATTTCTACAAATATTCTGTTTTTCTGCCTTCTCTGTATAATTTTTAATTTACTTTTATCTATTTGTGGCTTTCCATTTTAAGTATTTTCCAACTTATTCTTCATGACCATGTATGTTTACTAGTAATTTTTTTATTTCCTTTCCAATTTTAGCACAACTTTTATTTCTGAAATAGCTTTAATTATTTTCAGTTTTTAACTGAATTGTACTAAGTCCCTTTTTAACTTTTTATATTAAAAATCACCTTTTATTGGGTCTTATATCTTTTTATTTTAATATATCTTTAAGAATCTATACTCTTCTCTATTTAATACAATGGAAAGTTGTTTTGTGTTACCTTTGCTTCAGTTTTTAGGATTAATGATTCTGCTGACATGTATCTTACAGGTGGTATGACATAGTAGTTAGGGGTGGTAATATCAGATTGCCTGGTTGCTAATCTCATCTACTACCTTCTTAGATATATGACTTACTTAACCTTGTTATACTTTTTTTAATCTGTAAAATAAATGCATAATAGGAAATTAATTGTGAGAACAGTACCCCTTGGGAAGAGATTCCTTTAATTTAATAGAGTCCTAAGAAATGCATTGGTAAGGGGAGCACCACAATTCTTGAAAACTTCTTTAGTGTAGATCAGAGAGGACAGTGGAAGACAAATTATGGAACTGAATTTCATGATTTCAGTGTAAAACAGGATTCTGGAATGACAGATTTCATGTGACAGTGCTTAATCTTTGGAGTCAGTTATATATCTACTGTATATAACCATAGAATTATAGGAGTTGCTAGAATGTTTTAACCCACATGAGTCTGTGTCAGTGACTTATTAATTAATGTTTTCCTAAAAACAATATAGATGAGCAATATCTAACTCGTTGCTTCATCTATATAACCAAAAAACAAAACTCTCAGTCTGCTGTGCACAATCTTGACCCAGGTCAGTATATAGGAAGTTGAAGGTCTTTTCTGAGTTCACAGACCTAAGTCAGTCCCCTCAGAGATCCTTGATAGAGGGAGGATTGGTACTTTTGTGAGAAGACTGTGCTGCAAAGCCAGGCATGTGTACTATACAACTTCCTTTAGACCCTTCCACAGAATAACCTGCTGACTATAACTAGGTGAGTGTCAGGATACAAAATTAATGTGCAAAAATCACAAGCATTCTTATACACTAGTAACAGACAAACAGAGAGCCAAATCATGAATGAACTTCCATTCACAATTGCTTCAAAGAGAATCAAATACCTAGGAATCCAACTTACAAGGGATGTAAAGGACCTCTTCAAGGAGAACTACAAACCACTGCTCAGTGAAATAAAAGAGGACACAAACAAATGGAAGAACATACCATGCTCATGGATAGGAAGAATCAATATCGTGAAAATGGCCATACTGCCCAAGGTAATTTATAGATTCAATGCCATCCCCATCAAGCTACCAATGAGTTTCTTCACAGAATTGGAAAAAACTGCTTTAAAGTTCATATGGAACCAAAAAAGAGCCCGCATCTCCAAGACAATCCTAAGTCAAAAGAACAAAGCTGGAGGCATCACGCTACCTGACTTCAAACTATACTACAAGGCTACAGTAACCAAAACAGCATGGTACTGGTACCAAAACAGAGATATAGACCAATGGAACAGAACAGAGTCCTCAGAAATAATACCACACATCTACAGCCATCTGATCTTTGACAAACCTGAGAAAAACAAGAAATGGGGAAAGGATTCCCTATTTAATAAATGGTGCTGGGAAAATTGGCTAGCCATAAGTAGAAAGCTGAAACTGGATCCTTTCCTTACTCCTTATACGAAAATTAATTCAAGATGGATTAGAGACTTAAATGTTAGACCTAATACCATAAAAATCCTAGAGGAAAACCTAGGTAGTACCATTCAGGACATAGGCATGGGCAAAGACTTCATGTCTAAAACACCAAAAGCAACGGCAGCAAAAGCCAAAATTGACAAATGGGATCTCATTAAACTAAAGAGCTTCTGCACAGCAAAAGAAACTACCATCAGAGTGAACAGGCAACCTACAGAATGGGAGAAAATTTTTGCAATATACTCATCTGACAAAGGGCTAATATCCAGAACCTACAAAGAACTCAAACAAATTTACAAGAAAAAAACAAACAACCCCATCAAAAAGTGGGCAAAGGATATGAATAGACATTTCTCAAAAGAAGACATTCATACAGCCAACAAACACATGAAAAAATGCTCATCATCACTGGCCATCAGAGAAATGCAAATCAAAACCACAATGAGATACCATCTCACACCAGTTAGAATGGCGATCATTAAAAAGTCAGGAAACAACAGGTGCTGGAGAGGATGTGGAGAAATAGGAACACTTTTACACTGTTGGTGGGATTGTAAACTAGTTCAACCATTATGGAAAACAGTATGGCGATTCCTCAAGGATCTAGAACTAGATGTACCATATGACCCAGCCATCCCATTACTGGGTATATACCCAAAGGATTATAAATTATGCTGCTATAAAGACACATGCACACGTATGTTTATTGCAGCACTATTCACAATAGCAAAGACTTGGAATCAACCCAAATGTCCATCAGTGACAGATTGGATTAAGAAAATGTGGCATATATACACCATGGAATACTATGCAGCCATAAAAAAGGATGAGTTTGTGTCCTTTGTAGGGACATGGATGCAGCTGGAATCCATCATTCTTAGCAAACTATCACAAGAACAGAAAACCAAACACCGCATGTTCTCACTCATAGGTGGGAACTGAACAATGAGATCACTTGGACTCGGGAAGGGGAACATCACACACCGGGGCCTATCATGGGGAGGGGGGCGGGGGGAGGGATTGCATTGGGAGTTATACCTGATGTAAATGACGAGTTGATGGGTGCAGCACACCAACAAGGCACAAGTATACATATGTAACAAACCTGCACGTTATGCACATGTACCCTACAACTTACAGTATAATAATAATAAATAAATTTAAAAAAAAAAAAAATAAATAACTAGGTGAGTGTGTCCTGGGGAAAGAAATATCTAGCATCTCTGTGGGCCATTAATATAGATTCTGAATGTAAGAGAGACTCAAAAAGCTGCTGTGGTTCACAGGTCAGAGTGGGGCTTATAAAAGGCAGGTGATAAATGTAGTCTTTGCTTAAATCTATTTCACTGTGAGTCTAGCAGATCCAAAGACCCAAATTGAATTTATTTCACAGTAACCAGCATCTGGCGGATTGCTTTCATAGACTCTTCTACCAGTGGAATAAGGGCTTTTATAGTAGAAATAGTTATGAAAACATTTGGAAGTCCACCCTTCCCAATAAAAACAATAAATATCACATACATGGCGGGGAGTGCATAAATTTTTGTCCTCATCAAAGAGTTGAAAGATTTAGAAGTGATGATTTCTATCATATTCTTACTTGTCTGTTTGGTCCATGCAAAGCTAAATGAGTTTGGAAAACTATTGTGAATGATTAGTAAACGTAATGAGGTTAAATGCCTGCCATTTCAAATGTGGTATATTTAAACAAATTAACAAAACTTCTGTCACCTAGTTTGCAGCTACTGACATGGTAAATGATGTTTTCTGAAATCTGATCTGAAAGTACAATTAGAAATTTATCACCTTGGCAGGGCACGGTGACTCACGCCTGTAATCCCAGCACTTTGGGAGGCCAAGGCAGGTGGATCACTTGAGGTCAGGAGTTTGAGACCAGCCTGGCCAAGATGGTGGAAACCCCGTCTCTACTGAGAAAAAGAAAAAAAAAATAGCTTGGCAGGGTGGTGCATGCCTGTAGTCCCAGCTACTTTGGAGGCTGAGTTGGGAGAATCATTTGAACCCGGGAGGCAGAGGTTGCACTGAGCTGAGATCACGCCACTGCATGCCACCCTGGGTGACAGAGATACCCTGTCTAAAAAAATTTTTTTAAATAGAAAATAATTTCTCACCTTCACCCCCGGAGGATAGCATTTACATCTTCACTTTCCTAATTCATGGTTATCTTAAACTCGTTTGATCTCTGGGGAAATATAGTCCAGAGGATCATAATCATCTTGAGTCTCAGAGAATGTCCCATTGGCCTATTGCATTGATAGCATCAAACAAATTAAACCTGGCAGAGCAGAAAGCAGCAAGGACTAGATACATACAGGTGTGAGGCCATAGCTGTTGGCCACCTAAAGGTTCACTGAAAAATCACGAGCATGAGGCAGATTGATTAATAGGAGAGAAGGCATACAAATGTATTTAATATGTATACATTAGAGCCTTCAGGATAAAGATCCAACTTTCCAATGAGTTACAGAAACTTATATATCATTTTGAGGTTATGGAAAGAATGGAGGCTTCAGTCCTAGTAAAACAGGTTATGGTATTGAGGAGAAGAGGAATTCTATTGAAGGACAATAACTGATTGTGAAGGAGAATGACTGGAATGGAGATTAACTAACTTGTAAAGAGTTGTCTTTAGAATTTAAATGATACTTGGAGACAGTCTTTATACTAGTAAAAAGGTCTGCTCAGGTGAGGTCACATCTTCGTCTGCTTTAATGAAGTATTAAAGTATTATCTGCAAGGGATAATGAGATAACAGGGAAGGAAAGAAAGAACAATTATTCTTGGTGGGTCTGGATCTTAGGCAGATAAAGGAGCTTCAGCTTCTTCGGAAGAGATATTTGTGAGGGTAAGGTCAGAGAGACCTGAGGCTTCCTTAATTCAGCATGTCAAAAGGACATATTTGAGAGTATCAGTTTCTGATCCCCAACACAGGAAAATGGTTACTCTGAAGATAAACTGGGGGAAATAATAGAGTGGGCCAGACTGGAACAGGGTGGGGAGTGAGGCATTTCAATGTGTGCTTTTTTTTATTGTTTTGATTTTTGAACAGGAATTTATAATCAATTCAATATGTGATCAGTTCTCTGTGTCTACGGATTCTGCATTCAAGAATTCAACCAACCACAGATCAAGCATATTCAAGAAATATTTTAAAAAATACAGCAATTAGAAATAATACAAATTAAAAGCACACTATAGCAACTATTTTTACAACATTTACATAGTATAGGTATTATAAATAACCTAGAAATGATTTAAATTAAATGGGAGGATTATGTAGGTTATACGCAAATACTAAGCAATTTTATATAAAGGACTTGAGCAGCCACACATTTTGGTATTCAAGGGGTCTTGAAATTAATCTCCCATAGATACTGGGGGATGATTGTAAAATATAAAGTATTAAACAAAGTAAAATTTAACAGCAACCCTGGTTAAATCCAACTTTCTACCTGCTCCACAGTTATACCTGTGTAGCAAAATGATGCTGGAGAAAACACAAAACCTGCTGACTGATCTAACTTTAAATTAATTATCATCAATCATTAGTAGGCCTTAATGCTTCCTGGCAACCATACTCAATTCCCCCAGCATATTCATTTCTTACTATCTGAGAGTACTATTTCATATTTTTCTGTCTGTTACAACATCTCACCTTTCACTCAGTTGAAGATCTTGCTTCCTAATTCACGTAAAAATTGGAGCAATTACAAAAGTATATCCTGTGATTCACATAGATCAATTATATATCTAACAACACCTGTATCTGTGTACTCTGCCTTTCCTTGTGTCACAACAGATTAACTATTTGCCTTAATTTCTAAAAGCACTTTCTCCCATCTCCTCTTGTTTACACAAGGACAGTGAAACCATCCTTGCAATCATGGCAGTGAGGGAAGTCTAGCATGGCTGACTCCGTTCTGCCTCTAGTCTCATCACGCTGGCTGTCCTTGCTCATTTCTTGGCATAGGCCAAGCTAACTAAGGGAGAAATTTGGTTTAAAGTTTAACTTTGAAGCAGGGATGAAATAGTCCCTCCCTAAAACTAACCCCCTCCTTGCTCAGGGATGGAAGCCACCTCAGGGACTGAAGCCACTTGATGAAAGGTCATGAAATTAAGATGATGGGGCCTGAGTTCTTCAAAAATGTAGCCATAATTTCTATAATCCCTTACTGCTCAGGAGTCATATGGCCAGAGGTCACAAGGTGTGGGACTTCCTTAAATCTCTTATAGATAACATCGTTATAACAATAGTGATGTTGTCTGTAGGAGCGATTGAGGAAGTGACAGAGTAATTGAGGAAGATACAGAACCTGAAATTGGTCTTTTGAGGTGTTTTTAGACTTTTGCATCTGACAACCAACTAAGCCCACCTGGACCCGTGACTCATGAACACATGAGTCATCTGGACATGTGGCTCCACCCAAGGGTGGACTCAGAACAAGCAGCCCCTTTTCCACACTCTTATGATTTCATCCCCAATCAATCAGCAGTACTCGTTCCCTAGCCGCCTACCCATCAAACATCCATAAAAATCCTAGGCTCTGAGTTGGCGCGGAGGCTGATTTGAGTAATAATAAAATCCTGTCCTTCCACTTTGCCAGACTTGTACTAATTAAAACTCTTTCCATACTGCAATAATGCTATCTCAATGGTTTTATCTGTGCAACAGGCAAGAAGAACTCATTAGGCAATTACAACAGCACTCTGCAATATTCCCCTTTCAAAAATATTATCAGTTTCCCCCTTGTAAGACAAGTAGCTGTGCGCCAGTCAAGAGTAGGCTGAGTTAAACATCTGGTGCAGCATGACACAGTGGGATTGGAGCGCAAGCACACAATCCCATGCATTATATAATCACAGTTGTGTAACCGTGTTATGGGTAGGCTCATCACTTGGCTCTGAGCCGCTATTGTCTGTGAAGTGCATAAATGTATCCCTGACACTGTTAGAGTGCATGCATAATAAAGCCATATCCCACCTGCCTATGGCCCCCCCAAGTGTTCTTTCAACTACCAGTCACCCATCCACCAACTCCCCTTGGGCCCCAGCTAAGAACCTGACACCCCTTCAATGAGATTATTCCTATAGCATATGAATGTGCTACTGTTTCTTTTACAATAAAAATCTGTCTTGAACACATTCTCCTCTCAAACTACTCCCTTTCTCATCAAAAATACTACTGCTGATTATAAGTGATTGTATCTAATTTATCTCTTTACATTGTGTCTTTATATACACATTAATCAGTGATTTCCCCAATATTCCATTGAAATAATTTTAATAAACTTCATATTACTAAATCTAGTATTCAAATCTCAGTCTTTAGATACTTAACTTAAGAGAAGCACTTTACACAGTTGATCATTCCTATCCTCCTACTAGCAATAAAATCATGACTTGGACTCCAATCTAGGTTTTCTTTCTACTCCATTAGCTGCTGCTTCTCAGTCCTCTTTGTTATTTTTGCCCTCCTTTTCCTGATCTCTGCAGGATAGTATCCTAGGGTTTTTCAAAGCTAAATCAAAGTCACAGATACTTATGTTCCTTAAATAACCAGCCGGTGACCTCCTTCTCAGTATCACCTTCAAGACCCTTGTCATCCTCCAGAAACAAATCTACTCTTGCCCAAAGAGTTTGCTGTGTCCTACCAGAGACCCTCTGTATAGCCCAGAACACTCATAGTGCTCCTCTGTCCACATCACAGAAAAGATATCCCCTTATGATGTAGCAATGTGGGAGGGTAATCCAGAAGCAGCACCCACACACCTGTAGATGGTGGGCTGGTGAGTAGTCAAATATCTCTCCCTGCCCCTTCCAGATACTTAAATAATTTGAGAGTCTTCTTTTTGTAATCCTAAAAGACCAATTCCATCTAAAGTTTAGGGTAGAGTGACAAAAGATGAATGGCTAGAATAGGGGTACACTGTAAAGTTACCCTTGGCTAGGATACCCACCTCCCATTCTCAAGCAAGAACACATCAATGTTAAGTAATATTTCTTCTTGGTGAAATTATATTATTCTCACACTCAGGGGTTTCTTGGTAGGGAATCCCTAATAAAAATTTATTATTTTTCTCATTTTTCATTTTTGCCTTCATTATTTCCTGTAGTGTTTCTTCTTGTACCTCTTTGTGCTTTATTAAAGCTCAGATGTGGAAATTATCTTACACTAAAGAACATAAATAAACTTTTATTTAGCAAGATGAGGAAATTAGGGAGATGCAGTAAAGACAATTGAGCTCATTTTAAAAAGCACCAGTGTTACTAATACTCTCTCACTCATTACTCATTCATTTCGCTGATTGCTTTAACAGAATAGGAGGCATCACTTCTCACCTGGATAACCCAGTCATTCTCTGTGGGGGTCAGGGAAGACAAGTCCATGAGCCCTAGTTCCTAGGAGTGAGAGCGTGAATCATTAACACTTTATATATTTGTGTGTTATTTCTCTGCCTCTCACTCTCTTTCTTCCTCTCTAAAGGAAGCAGAAGGAGGTTATAAGAGAAATATGAGTTTAAGAGTTCATCTCTAATGGGAGTTTTATATTCCGCATTTGGTGGAAACAAGTTCAGGGGATCCAGAAAACAACATTTACTATTTCTATTGCATAGTAGTTTATTTCTCCTATAAACCTGTGTTTACAAACTCAGCTTAACACTGATTCTACCACTGGAACTGCTAGAGGCCTCCTTTCATCCAAATAATAGAAAGTATCTGTGACATATTTATTCACAAGTGTTGTTAAAGTTCTTGCAACAGGAGATACGTAGAAACTAATTTTTAGATTCCGCATCAGTTAAGAGAATCAGCAAGCCTCTTCTCTTTACACATGGGAGCAGATTGAAAGAAATTATTATCTCTATCTACATAAATGAAGGGAAATGTGTCAGTTACAGCATCTCATGAAAGGTGCTGGAGGGATTTTTGGCAAACTTGGAGGGGCTGTTTGAAGTGGACCTACTTAAAAATATAGGCTATGTGGCATAAATAGAATTCACTTTGGTTTGCCTTGTAAGATGAGGGCTGACATATCACAGAACTGGGCCTTTATCCTCTAGAGTAGCTGGTTTGCAGTGAAGCTGTTCCTCACCAGAATGGCAAACACAGGTGCTCTGAGGTGAGTATTATCAGTAAGTATTTATTTAACAATGGCTAGTGATTCCCCTGATAATAATGCTGGTTAACAGATCTAGTAATGCCATAATCGCTAACATTCTATGAACTCTCACTATGTGTCAGGAACAATTCTAAGACTTTACTTGTGCTGTGTCATCAAATCTTCAAAATAATTCCACATGTAAGATATTTTTATTAACCCCTTCTCACCTCCCCACATTTTACAAATCAGAAAAAAAACAAAGTAAATGCTCATAACGCCAATAGGCAGCAGTGTTAGGAATAAATCATGTCTGCTTATTTGAAAGCTGTTGCACTTGATGGCTACCTTCTAAGACATTAAAAATCAGTAACACAAATAAATCAGACACAAAAATACAAATACTGCATTATCTCACTTATATGTGGAATCTCGAGAAGTCAAACACATAAAAACAGAATAGAAGGTGGTTGTTAGGAGCTGAGGTATGGGGGAAATGGTAGGAGTTTGGTCAAAGAGTATAAACTTTCAATTATAAGAGGATTAAGTTAAAGATCAAATGTACAGCATAGTAACTATAGTTAATAATAACCTATTACATACTTGAAATTTGCTGAGAGTGGATCTGAAGAATTCTCACCAGACACACACACATACACACACACACGTATTGCTAACTTTATGAGCTGATGGATGTGTTAATTAGCCTGATTTGTAATTACTCTATAACATATATGTACATCAAAATAACACATTGTACACCTTAAATACATACATTTTGTGTTGTATATGTTTTGTTGTCAATTATAACTCAATAAAGCTGAAAAAAAATTAGCACAATCTTTACCAATACATCCCTGGTAAAAGGATATGATGTAAAAGTTAGCAAAGTCATCAGCAAATTGAGAACAGAAGAAGCAGAGCGGTTTGTAATTTAAGTTAGAAGGTTTGAAACTTCAGAAATTAGAGGAAACCCACCACGGAGCAATACAAGTTAGCCATGGTATAAGTGAGGACCAGAGAGAACTCCTCAGCTTTCTCTGTGCTTTAGACATACATAAAATGCAATGGAAAGACAGCTTGAATCAGAAAAAGAAACCTGGTACCTCTTTGGTACCAGTCTTTCCTTACTGTCGAAAAAATCGACAGTTTTATCGATTGTCAAATGTGGAGTGATAACTAGCCCTTCTCGGAAATGACTTCATGGGAACGTCAAAAGAAAAATCTTAGCTAGCTAGCCATATGCCCAGGTAGAACTCTGGTACTCTACTACAGAAATATGGGCAGTCAGCACCCAGAAATGTTACAAGTCACCCCTGCTCTCATTTAACCCAAATGAAGAATTACTTTAATCAACTGATTTTGGAGGTACAAGGGCTGGATTCTTCAATTGGTTGGTTAGGAAAAAGCATAAGTGGGCTTTATTTTATTTGCTAATTATAAAACAAATACACATTTATCCTGGAAATTTTTTAATGTACTGAACTGTATAAAGAAATATAAATTACCCATATGGCCAACCCTTCAGAGGCAATCAATGTTAGCTGACACAGTGTTTTCAGACCCTCTATCTACTGCTAACTTCACATCCCAGATGACCTACTAAAAACTGAGATGTTCTAAAGGAGACTGATTTATAATTAACAGAAACTGTACAACTTGTGCTGAAAGTCTATGAGGAGAAAATCCTCTTTTCCCTTCTTCTCAGGCTCTGAACAACCATTTCTTCTCCTGTGATGGACAATTTGATTAAGGCAAACTGCCTACACTTAGAAAATGTGACATGTTATTGGGGCAGAGGATTTTGCTGTAGCCATTAGAGATAAGATTGACTGGTGATACAGCAATATGTGCTTTTCTAGGATTGTCAGAGCCAGATCTTCAGATAGCACTTCCTTTGTTAGCTTCAGACCAAATTCAACAAAGTACCTAAGGGAAAGAAATTAGTTGGCAAATCACTTGCTTATCAACTCTTTTCCTATTTTAGGGCTGTCACCCTTTGAGGGAATATGGTGGGTGAAAAATTGACACTTCTCCATCACAGAAGGTTCTTTCTCAAGATTTTGTTACTTTGTGTTGGGAAAGAGCCCTTCTGCAAGCTCTCTCCTTGTTGAAACTAGTATAAGATGAGGTCAAGGACAACTTTCAGCAACGTTTCCTCTTTGCCTTTATAGAGTGCATTTGTGTTTCTGATGGGTGCTGTAAGAACCGTACATGTGTTCACATGCGTACAGAAATACATCTCTTTGATGTATTCACCATTCAGCAAAGATTTATTCACCCTTGTCCATGTCTATGTGCCAGGGGCTATTTTCATTGCTGATGCTGTGGTAATAAAATCACAAAGTGTCTGCCTTGATAGAGTTTACCTTTTAGTAAGCTATACAGACAATAAACAAATAAATAGTATCTAGTATTATTTGAAGTAATGCCAAGCACAACTAAAGAAAACTTAAAAGCATTGAGCAGACATAATCGGTGATCAATGCTTCTATTTTACGTGGGATAGTCAAGGGAAAACCCTCTAAGGAGGTGGCTTGGAGCAGAAGTATGAATAAAGTGAAGAAGCAAGTCCATGAAGGACTGCAAGAAAAACCAAACGAGGAAGAGCAAATGCAAAGGCCTTGGGAGCAGGGGGGAATGTGCTTGGCTTCCTCAAGAAACCGCAGGAGGGAAATGCTTATGCTGCAGTGAGCAGAGCAAGTAGGAGTAAGAGGAAAGACCTTAGAGATCAGCAAGTAGAGCTTTAAACACAACGAAAAGACATCATCATGGCACAATCACTCTCTGGTTTCTCCCTGCTTCTGCAGCCCTGAAGCCTAAACTTCACAGGATACCTGCGGTCTTTGATAATCTGGACACCATTCAATATTCAGCTCGAAGCCTAGCCCATAGTCACTATTATTTTTTTCAGTTGTACTGAGCTAGCACATATACCCAAACTTCCCAGGTATTTCCTTGCCTCTTTGCCTTTGCGTGGACAATTTTCTCAGCCTCAAATGCTTTTATCCACATTCACCTGGTGAATTATGATCCTCTGACAGAAAACATCTTTTATGTAAGGCTTTTTCTGGCTCGCACAGATAATCACACTTGTCTTTATGCTATTTCTAGCATATTTTATAGCTGCTTTGTAGTAATTACTTGTTTACATTGCTACTTCCCATAGAAAAAGTTGTGCTTTGTGCAGTCACAGACTAGGTCTTTGTCTTTATATGTCTGATGTAAGCACGTGTAAGTACAAGGCCACATGGCACAGTACAAAATTAATAAGTGACTTCTGAATAAATGAATGAGCTTGTGCATGCCTGAATGCCTGAAAGGTTGTCTGAATGAATTTGGGGTTTTGTTTTACTTCAGGTCAATGATACAAAAAGTCATCACAAAATGGACTTCTCTTTCATTCTTATTCAGCCAGGAAGACAATTTTTGCCTGAACTTTTTCTTTTCCTAATAGAAAAGTGCAAGTGAAGTGAATGTCAAGAATGTTCTATGCATGAAAAATATAATAGCTACATAATACACCTGTCAAAATGGTGTTTAAAATAAAATGCTACCAGACCCATATGACTGAAGAGGTTTTGTGGGAGTTGCTATTATAAAGCAGTTTTTAACACTCTGCTCAGAAAATTATCACCTACGTGAAACTTTCAAAGCAACTGTGACTTAGAGTTGCAACTGCACTTGACATTACCAGTAAGTCATTTAAAACATTTTGTACATCTATTCATTGGTTTGCAAATCTACAGAATGGGACAACTTATATGTTGTAAAGGCTAAATGTGAAAAGAATGAAAGACATTTTAAAAGTTTTCTTTAAATAAGTTTGTCCTTTACTTAAGGTAAATGTCTAAATTTAAAATAGAATGCTAAGTATATGAAAGTAATATGTTTCTAAATATTACAAAGGAATAAGAAATGATTTCCGATATGATTTAATGACATAATTAAGTTGGAAGTAAAATGTCTTCATAAAAGTTGAGGTACTAAACATAAGAAGTAGGCTTAGGAATTGAACTAATGATGGTTTTATTGCACTATTTATTCGTGTCCAACTTCTATTTTCTTTTCTCACTTTTCTAATTACCTTAAGTGCTGTTTGTCCTCTTTCTCTAGTCTGGGCAGGGCTGGGCTGGTCAGTTTCTGAGGTCCCACTGGCAGAGCCTAATAAAGGAAATGCTCAAGGTGAACCTGTGGTGGACATTGAAATCATGGGTGGGCAGAGCTAATGCAAATGTAGAAATCGAATCTGGCAATTTTGACTTGGGAGTCTAAATGCATTAACAAAATGGAGGAAACAAAGGAGGAATTGATACCTGAGGTCCACAGTGTCTATGAAAAAGAATCAAATTCCGTAAATTATTTAGAGATTTATTCTGAGTCAAATATGAGTGACCAAGGCCCAAGGTACAGTCTCAAGAGGTCCTGAGAACATGTGCCTAAGGCGATTGGATTACAGCTTGGTTTTATACATTTTCGGAAAATAGAAGTTACACGAAAGGAGGAACAACTCAAAGTGGGGGCTTCCAGGTCATAGGCAAATTCAAAGATTTTCTCATTGGCAATTCGTTGAAAGAGTTAAGTCATTATCTAAAGACCTGGATCAACAGAAAAAAAGCATCTGGGTCAAGATAAGGAGTTGTGAAGATGAAGGTTCTTATTATGTAGATGAAGCTTCCAGGCAGGCTTCAAAGAAAATAAATGGTAAATGTCTCTTGTCAGACCCTAAAAAATGCCACATGCTTAGTTAATTTTTTCCTGGATCAGGACAAATTTTCTCCAGGACCTAGAAAGGGAAAAAAATCTATAGAATGTAGATTTGCCCCACAAGAGATAGCTTTGCAGAGCCATTTCAAAATATATCAAAGAAATATACTTTGGGGTAAAATACTTTGATGTCTTTCAGGCCATGCTGTCATGTGATGCTATACTACAGTCAGGTTGAAATTTGGTCTCTTTTTGCTACAAAGAATCTGTTTAGTCAGTCTTAAGATCTGTTTTGATGTTAATGCTGGTCAGTTGTGCCTGAATTCCAAAGAGAGGGGCATTCAATAAGGCATGTCTGACTTCTCCTTTCCATCAGGGCCTGAACTAGTTTTTCAAGTTTACTTTGTAATCCCCTTGACCAAGGGTAGGGGCCCATTCAGTTGGTTGGAGGACTAAGAAGTTTATTTTTGGTTTACAGCAGCCAGGAGAAGTAGGGGGCAAGGGAAAGAGTGGAGAAGAGAGGAAGGAGGAGGTAATACACCTAACATTTATTCAGTGCTTACCATAGTGTCAGGCATTATTTAAAGTACCAGAAGCAGAGAGTACACAATTAGCCAACAGCATCCTTGCACCTACCTGGATTAGACTTGGTTATCTGTTGCAGTAATTACCTGGCACAGGTGGTTTGGTTTACAGGAGGACCTATAGTGGTAAGATGGATAGTCATTATTTTCCATTACTTCATATCCTCTTGATTCACTGCTTACCACTGGTGTTTCTCCTTCCCTTTGTTTTCAGTTTTTCAGTTTGATTGTGGATTCCTAAACCAAAATTACTAACCTGATTTTCTCTAAATATGTTCTCTTTTTGACTGGAAATACTGTCAATACTTAAACAGGACATCTAATGATGATTCACAGATCTTTAACATTCTCTCTAATAAACTGCATGTCATTATCACTATTTGGATATCCCCTCATCACTTAAACTTAGCATGGTCATCCTTGTCACTTTCAAAGGAACTTCTCAAGACATTAATGGAATTATACATTTTAGAGAGCTACTTTAGACATTATATTTATTAATGTGTTCATTTCTTTATTTGCAAACTGATTCTAGGTTTCAGGTCTTTTTCTACATGGTTGTTTAGAACACCAAGTACAGTGCTTGGCACATGGAGGGACTCACCACAGATTCAGTTTACTGAAGCAAACTCAGGGATAAGTAAATATGAAGCAACTGAGTAGCTACAAAAACATAAGTTAGTTAAAATATTTGAAACTGTTCATAAAACATCTCTAGCAATAGTTTCAACCCTGGAATCTGTGTGTTCATAAATTATTTTCAAAATTTCAAGGAACATAAAATGTGCCATATACTTTATTGAGAAAAGTTATATACCTATGTTACAGGAAAGGGGTCCTGATCCAGACACCAAGAGAAGGTTCTTGGATCTCACACAAGAAAGAATTCAGGGCAAGTCCATACAGTAAAGTGAAAGCAAGTTTATTAGGAAAGTAAAGGAATAAAAGAATGGCTATTCTATAGACAGAGTAGCCCCAAGGGCTGCTGGTTGTCCATTTTTATGGTTATTTCTTGATGAAATGCTAAACAAGGGGTGCATTATTCATGCCTCCCCCTTTTAGACCATAAGTGTAACTTTCTGATGTTGACATGGCATCTGTAAACTGTCATGGTGCTGGCGGGTGTATAGCTGTGAGGATAAACTGAGGTCACTCTCATGGCCATCTTGGTTTTGGTGGGTTTGGGCCATCTTCTTTACTTCAACCTGTTTTATCAGGAAGGTCTTTATGACCCGCATTTTGTGCTTACCTACTATCTCATCCCATGACTTGAATGCCTTAACCCTCTGGGAATGCAGCCCAGTAGGTAGATTTCAGCCTCATTTTACCTAATGACTATTTAAGATAGAGTTGTTCAGGTTCACACACATCTGACACCTACATATATATGGAATAACACAGAGATTTAAATTGTAGTGCCATTTAAAGCACCAAGCAGAAACCACAAAAATTTTATTAATTAGGCTGGTAAAAGAAAATGTGATACATCAATAAAATGGCACACCACACTAAATACTATGTGTGTGTCTTTGTTCAAGAGAAAATCATAAGGTACAGAACATTGTGTGAATATTATTATACTGCTTGAATTTACTGGAAGAATGTATACCATACATGAAACTGGGAGATTAGGATTATAGCTAGTGTTAGGGTTAGCATTTGGGGCAGGAGCTTGAAAGTCAAGCTTACAAAGAGGACTAAGTTTTCACTGTATATTCTTTATAATATTTAAATTTTTACCAGATGCTTACATTAGCTTTTATTTTTTTAAAAAAAGATAACATCTCCAGATGACTTAAACAAAAGACAAGAAATGTAAAAATTGCAGAGAAATCTGAGACAACAAGGCTTAATATTCAAATAAAACCAGAGTGAATTTCAGAATATGCCTTCCAAAACATTCTTCTTTTAAGATATGACATTATAGCTCAAGGGATCAGAGTCAACAATCTTGGATAGCTAGAACTTTTTGTAATGACTTTCCTGTTCTTTTTCTTCCAAGAGTATCACCTTCATTTAGTATATAACTGAAAGAGTCAGGAAAATTTACTTGGTGCCAGTTAGTTGCAGGTTTCTGCAGCCAAGGTTGTAGATAAGCAAAAGGAAATCTTTCAAATTTCTCATTTATGATATTTAAAAACACATTTAATCCGTGTGAGCAGGTTTAGAAGTACTGTAAATCATTTTGTGTGAGTTGTAAAGGTAAAGTATAGACTGAAGAATGCCCTGAGAGTAGGCATCATGTTTCGTATGCCTGAATGGTCTTGGGCTGGGACATTGCACAAGCCCCAAAGTATATTGGCTTCCTTATAGAAAGTATTTCCAACTGTTTTAGCTAACTCTTCTTCCTGTCCTCAGAGTTACCAAAGAACACAAAAATTATGCAAAAGTGGGTTCTAATACAGTTTTACTTTTATGTAGATAAGGCATATAATCCCACTAAGACTTCTTATATACAAATAAGCCACAGATGACTTTTGTGTAGTGGCCCCTAGGTTGCTTACTTCTTCAGTATAACTGAAATTTTTATACATCAGATTGTTTTAAACATAGCCCAAACAAGTACATTTTAGCCACTTAGAACCTGCCTGCTTTGCATACAATGGTAAAAATCTGCTAGCCATAGATGAGAATAATTTCTGGTGCTGTTGAGCAGACATCACTCAGATAGGTAAGCCCCCTCTCTGATTTTCCTCTCCCAGGAATTTTCTTTCCCTCTTCCTCTTCTAAGTAGAAACCCCCACTGCCTCTTGCCTCAGGCCAAATGCGTGCTATGAAGGACTTGCCTGCATGCAAACCTGACAAAGCAATACTCAATAAAGCTTGTGTGCGCTACTGCCACCTCGTGGTCGATTATTTTCCTTGATTAGCCCCCAATACCTTGAATTGGATGTGGCTCCTCCAATTTGAAATAATTTGTTTGGAATTATAATAATACAACTTCGAGGTAGTTACCTAGTTCTGATTAGAAGATGCAATTTGTAGGGTGAAAATAAATTGTTGTTAACTTGCCTTGAAGAAAAAAAACTGAATTGCATGGCTTATCACTACAAAGAGGTTGAACTTTCTCATTTCTAATTTTTAGTTTGAAGATAATGAGCTATTCTTAGGTTACGTAGTCGACTTAAGGTCACATAATTAATAAACCCTTAGGTTTTGAACTTAGGATATTGTTTAAAGAAAAAGTTTAGAATAATAAAATTGAACAGAGTTTAACTGAGCAAAGACTGATTCGTGGAATCGGGCAGCCCCCAAAACCAGAATCCGTTCAGAGTGGCCCCAGGGCTGTCACGTGGTCAGATAACTTTTAGGGACAGATAAAGAAAAGTGATTTACAGAAAATGGAAATGAGGTACAGAAACAGCTGGATGGGTTACAGTTGACCATCGGTTAATTTGAATCTGCCTTTAACAGTTGACTGCTGGTGGTGGGCTGAGACTGCTATGTTTTAAAAGAGTAGGTTACAGTCTGTTTACATACCAGATGAGGTTACAGTTAAATATGTTTGGTGAAACCTTTAAGTTTGATTATTTCCTTTTTCCAAATTGTCTTCTTCTTTTACAAAGTAATAGGGTTTATCTTCTTTTTCTATCTTCTCTTAAGTAATTTTTTAAATTGATGGAATTTGAGTTTTTACTTCAAATTTCAGCTATTATAAACAAAGGTGCTGTATTGGTCCGTTCTCACACTGCTATAAAGAAATACCCAAGACTGGGTAATTTATAAAGGAAAGAAGTTTAATTGACTCACAGTTCCACATGGCTGGCGAGGCCTCAGGAAACTTACAATCATGGCGGAAGGCAAAGGAGAATCAAGCAGTTTTTTAACAAGGTAGCAGGAGAGAGTGAAGAGGGAAGAGGCCTTTTTAAAACCATCAGGTCTCATGAGAAGTCACTCACTATCACGAGAACAGCATGAGGGAAACTGCCTCCCCATGATTCAATCACCTCCCACCAGGTCCCTCCCCACAACACATGGGGATTACAATTCCTACTACAATTTGAGATGAGATTCTGATGAGGACACAGGCAAACCATATTTGGTGTATTAAACAATCTTATGCATTTATCCTTACACATATGTGATTATTTATGTATCTTTCAAAAGTCTTGGTTGCAAGTAACACAAACCAAACCTGGTTACCTTAAAAAGTAAAAAATAGTGCATTGAGGGGCTGTATTTTCCTCATGGAGATGAATGGAACCTGGGAGAGAACTTTAAACATAAGCAGGAATCAATTAAACTCCAGAGGGCTGGGCAGCAGGAATGCTAAGGAAGGGTTTCAGCACAACAATTCATTCATTAAAGTCATTACAATGAAACAAATCATCTCTAAACTGCCTTACCACCCTTTTGACGTCAACTTGAGGAGATCAAGTTATGGGAGCCAGCTCCCGATTGGCAGAAGTCACTTGTCCTCTGAGTGAGGAGAGGATGCATGCAACCACTTCAGCTTCCATACAGTAAAGTGGCTTCTACCTGACACGTATCTCCAAATCCCATAGGTGAAAAGAGTGTATTCATTATGGGTTTAAACTGCATTTTAGGAAATTTGAAAATTTTGAGTTAAGATAAGCATGTTTTAATACTAAAATCCATTTGATTTCCCAATTTCTATTAGGGTATGAGTCATTTTCTTAGAAATTAGTAAGAGTTATTTCTGTAATAAGACAATTAGCTCTCTGTTACAGGTAATTAAAATCTTAAAAATTGATTTGACTTTTTATGATATATTTTGATATGCATATGTATCATTTTCTTTTCCTTGTATGCACTATTTTGCTATTCTTACAAAGTCATCTCCAACTGCAAGATTATTGTCATAAAAACAAAGCAAAAGCCTCTTGTTCTTATTTTAAAAACTTTCATGGTTTTGTTTTCAGTATCTAAAAATTCTACCCACTACCTGGAATTTATTTTAATACTAGAAATAAAGCAGCAGTCAAGCTTTATTAATTTTTAAAAATTGACTTCTTGGTTGCCTTTTGTCTCAAATGACTAAAATGCTATCTGCATCATAAAATTAATTCTTACATATATTTAGCTTTATTTTTGGACAATGCATTATTTTCTATATATTTTAATTATTGTATACTTATATGTGTTTTAAAATCTGGTTGGGCTAGTTCCTCTTCCGTATTCTTATTTTTTAGAACTTTCCGAGGACTATTTCTACTTATTTTTACATATTAATTCTAAATGTAGCTCTACTGATTACTTAAAAAAATATTTTGGTTTGGGAACATTTTACATTTATGTATTAACTTATGGAGAATGGATATCTATAAAATATTGAAACTTTCAAGGAAAGAAGCACTTTATGTTTTTTACATGGTTTTGTTTATTTTTTGACCAACCAAAATTCTGATAACCCGTTATATGGACATAGCACACTTTGACTATCCCTTCATCAGTTGATGGACATTTGGGTTGTTTCCACATTCTGGCTATTAATAAAAATGCTGCCATGGACATTCATGTACAAGTTTTTGTGTAGAAACATATGTTATTTCATGGGTATAGACCTAGAAGTGAAATTGCTGGGTCATATGATAACTTTATGCTTAATATTTTGAGGATCTGTCAAACGGTTTTCCAAAGTGGTGCTACCATTTTACAGGCTAATCAGTAATATATGAGACTTCCAGTTTCTCTACATCCTTGCCAAGATTTTTTACTATAGTCATACTAAATACTGAATGTGAAGTGGTATCTCAAGTTGGTTTTGATTTGCATTTTCCTAATGACTATTAATGTTGAGAATCTTTTCATGTGTTTGTTGAGCATTTGTATATTTTCTTTGAAAAAATATTCAGATTATTTTCTTATTTTTAAAATGGAATATGTTTTATTTCTTTTATTGAATTATAAAAGTTCCTTATGTATTCTTGATACAAATATCTCATCAGATATGTAATTTGCAAATACTTTCTCCTTGTATGTGTATGTTCAATGAATTGTCTCTTCACTTTTGCATGGTGTCCTTTACAAAATTATCTAATTTTGAAAAACTCAAATTTACCTATTTTTCTTTTGTCACTTGTACTTTTGTGCCAAGAGCCGAGGCCCTAATCCAAGATGATGAAGATTTACCACAATTTTTAAAATAGTTTTGCCATTTTAGCCTTTCATTTGTGACAATGATGCATTTTGAGATAATTAACTTTTCTGTATTGTATAAAGGAAGGATTCAACTTCATTCTTTGCATGTGACTATCCAGTGATCTCAGTACCACTTGTTTATGTTATTATTTTGATATAATAGTGAATTCTTTTAAAATAAATTATTGGTTTGCCTCAATATTCAGAAATTAGATTATTCTGTCTTAGATATTATTATTAATGCTATCTAGAATTCATACAAGATGTTTGTAAACTTTTATCTCTGTTTGGCAAAGTTTAAATCTCATTAGATATATATTATATTAAAATTTGGAAGAAACTCTCTGGGACTAGTGTTTAATTGGTCTAGTAGATTACTGCTACATTTCTGAACATCCTCTGTAATAATGATTTGCATGGGTTTTTCATTTATTCTTAGGTAAGTTTGGTTAACTTTCATTTTTCTAGTAAAGCATAATTAATTTGTATGCTTAAATTTCTAAGCCGTAAAATTTTTTCTTCCATTTTTAATTTAAGGTTTAGCTTTCCAGCATTGTGATCTAAAGAATATTTTCTGTGTTGTTATGTCAGATTTCATTTTTGCATAATAGTCAAATTTTGTAAATTTTTCATAATATTTGAAAAGGCAGTAGATTCTCTTCTTTTACATTATAAAGGCTAATAAAAACACCCACTAAACCTATTTTATTAAATTTGAGATTTATAGTTTTATAGCCTAACTTATTTTCATTCTGCCTGATCTATCATGAGCCAGGAGATATAAATGGAGTTCCCAACTACTATGTCTTGCTTTATTTCTCTCCTTGGACTTCACTGGAGATTTTGCTTTACACATTTTGAGTTTTAAAAAATTTGATGCGGCTGGGTGCAGTGGCTCACGCCTATAATCCCAGCACTTTGGGAGTCCAAGACAGGCGGATCACAAGGTCAGGAGATCGAGACCATCTTGGCTAACACAGTGAAACCTCGTCTCTACTAAAAATACAAAAAATTTAGTGGGGCATGGTGGCACACGCCTATAGTCCCAGCAACTCAGGAGGCTGAAGCATGAGAATCGCTTGAACTCAGGAGGCAGAGGTTGCAGTGAGCTGAGATCATGCCACTACACTCCAGCCTAGGCAACACAGTGAGACTCCACCTCAAAAAATAAAATAAAAAAATAAAATAAATAAATAAAAAATTGGATGCACAGAAATTTATGAAAGTTTAGATTTTCTTTGTAATCATGACTTTATGGTTTCATATTCTTGTTGTAGCTGTTCCAGTTTGAAGCTTGATTTTAACCATGTCAACTATTAGTATCTCCATATTTTCTTTCTCTTAATTTTCATTTGCCTATTTTTTAACCTTCATTTTATTTTTGACTTTTCTGGGTCATTTTATATTAGATATGTCATGTATAAAATACATAGGTGAATTGTGACCTAGCGGAATAACCTTTTTTTTTTTTTGCCATCATAAGCTACTTTATTCTGTTTATTTTATTTATGCCTGTCCTGTATAATTTTTGTCACTCTATTTGTCGCTTTCCTTCCTTTCTTTTAATACTTCTTCCCATTGTTACACCATTATTTTTGTGTTTATGTTTACACCTCAGTATCACATAGACACTTTTCTCACTTCAAAAATTCCCCCTATATTCACCACCATAGCCGTTCTTCCCAATCCTCATACATTCACCTTTTTCAGAATACCGTACCAATGGACTCATACAATATATAGCCTTTGGTATCTTGTTTATTTCATTTAGCAAAATGTATTTAAAATGTATTCTGGTTGGAGGGTGAATCAATGGTTCACTCCTTTTCATTGCTAAATAGAAGTTCATTGTATCCATGTACCAAAATTCGCTTACCTATTCTTCGGCTGAAAGACATCAAATACGTTTCCAGTGTTTGGCAAATATGAGAAAAAAGTTGGTAAAAACATCCACATACATGATTTGTATGAAGATAACTTATCATTACTCTTTAGTAAATAATGAGGAGTGGGATTGTTGGGTCATATGGTAAGTGCTTTCTGAAAAAAAAACTGCCAAAAATGTTTCCCAGTGACTGTGCCATTTTGGATTCTCACCAGAAATGAATGAGCATTGCTATTGCTTGCCAACGTTTGGTATTGTTAGATTTTGGATCATTATTATTTTATTCATTATAATGTGTAGTAATATTGTATTATGGTTTTATTTGCATTTATAAAGACTAGTGATGTTGAGCATCTTTTCATTAATATAATTGGCATCTTCTTTAATGAAGTGTTTTTTCAGATCTTTTGTGCATTTTTCTAATTAGGCAGTTTATTTCTGTACTATTGAGCTGTAAGAGTTCTTTATATATTCTTGATATAAGGACTTTATCACATATATGACTTGCAAATATATTTGCCCATCTATATATCATCTTTTCATTCTTTTGAGTATCATTTTAAGAGCAAAAGTTAGTTTTGAAAAAAATATAATGTATCATTTTTTAACAGAACATGCCTTTGATGTTGTATCTAAAAATTCATTGAGAAATACAAGATTACACAGATTTTGTCCTATGTTTTTCTAGAAATTTAAAAGTTTTATGTTTTATTTTGAAATCTATGATTCATTTCTGGTTCATCTTTTTGTGAAATGTGAAGTAAATGTTGAGTTTTATTTTTGCATATAAATATCCAATTATATTAGTAATATTTGCTTAAAAGACTGTATTTTATTGCCTTTGATCCTTTGCAAAACCAATCAGTTTATTCCATTTTTTGAGCTTATATTCCTGGGCTGCTCCTTTTGTTCCACTGCCCTATGTGTCCACCTTTTACCAACATCACATTGTCTTGACAGCTATAGTTGATAGTAAGTCTTGAAATCATGTAATTTGAGTCCACAAACATTGCTTTTCTTTCTCAGAATTGTTTTAACTATTCTAGTTCCTCTTTCTTTTCGTATAACTTTTAGGATCAGCTTGTCAGTATCTACAAAAAAAAAAAAAAAAAAAAGACATGATTTTCATTGGAATCTTCTATAATCTATTGATCAAGTTAGACAGAACTGGCATCTTAATATTGGATCTTTCAATTTATGAGTATGGGATATCTCTCTACCTATTTAGAACTCTGATCTTTGTCTTAAGTGTGTAAAAGTGCTCATGATACAGATTCTGCACATGTTCTGATATATTTATATTTAAGTACTTCATGATTTTGGTACTATTATAATTGATATTGCTCTTTTTCTAGCTTCAAGTTCAAATTGCATATTGACAGCATAAAGAAACACAATTGACTTTTAAAGATTGAGCTGTTGTCCTACACGCATATTAATCTCACTTATTAGTCCCAGTAGCATTTTTGTATGTTCTTTGGAATTTTCTAGATTTATATTTAAGCTGTCTCTAAATATGAATAGTATTATTTTTTCCTTTCCATTCTGTATGTCTTTTATTTCATTTTCTTTCCTTGTTGCACTGATTGGGTCTTCTGCTATGATGTTAAATAAGAAGGGTCTAACGAGATCTTGAGCTTATTTCTGATCTTTGGGGCAAAGACTAGTATATATGATAATCAATAACCTTGATAATTTGAATTAATTGAAATAATATATAAATTATTTGTATATGCTTTCTATTAGGATAAGGATGTTCCTTCTGTTATTTCTAGTTTTCTGAGAGTTTTTTTAAATCATAAATGGATGTTTAATTTGATTGAATGTTTTGTTCTGGTACTGTTAAAATGATATCATTTTCTTATTTATCCTGTTAATGTTGTGAATTACAATGATTGATTTTTGTATGCTGAACAAGTCTTATATTCTTGGATGAACCCCAATGGTTGTGACAATTATCCTTTTTATATATTACTGAATTTGATTTGCTGACATGTTGTCAAGGAATTTTATGTCTGTTCATGAAGGATATTGAGCTGTTATCTTTGTATATTGTCTTTGGTTTTTTGTATTAAAGTATTGCTGGACTCATAGAATGAATTGAGAACTATTTCTTTTATTCTATTTATGAAAGAAATTTTGTAGAAATCTTATTATTTATTCCTTAAATATTTGCTGTAATCCACGAGTAAAACCATCTGGGCTGGCAGTCTTTTCTCATTTTTTCCCTCTTTGGAATGTTTTTTATTTTTTGAAAAAAGCTAAATTATTGATAGACACAGGACTATTCAGGTTATTTCTTTATTTATTCTTTTTATTTTTCCAAATTTTTATGAGATATTTAGGGGGTACATGCGCAGGTTTGTTACCTGGGCATATTGTGTGATGTTGAGGTTTACAATATGAATAATACTATTACTCACGTACTGAGCATAGTTCCAACAGTTTTTCATCCCTGTCCTCCCTCCTGCCTACCTGCTCTTGTAGTCCCCAATTTCTATTGTTGCCATCTTTATGTCCATGAATACCCAACATTTGACTCCTACTTATAAATGAGAACATGCAGTATTTGGTTTTCTGTTCCTGCATTAATTCACTTAGGATAGTGGCCTCCAGTTGTGTCCATGTTGCTGCCAAGGGTATCATTTCATTCCTTTTTATGGCCAGGTAGTATTCCATGGTGTATATGTACCACATTGTCTTAATTCAATCCACTGTTGATGGACACTTAGGTTGATTCCTTGACTTTGCTATTATGAATAGTGCTGCAATGAACATATGAGTGCATGTGTCTTTTTGGTAGAATGATTTGTTTTCTTTTGAATATATACCCAGAAACAGATTGCTGGGTCGAATGGTAATTCTGTGTTATGTTCTTTGAGAAATTTCCAAACTTCCTTCCACCAGAGTTTAACTAATTTACATTCCCACCAAGAGTGCATAAGTGTTTCCATCTCTCCTCAACTTCACCAGCATGGGTTCTTTTTAGTCTTTTTGATAATAGCCATTCTGAGTGGTGTAAGATGGTATTTCACTGTACTTTTGATTTGCATTTCTCTAATGATTAGTGATATGAACCATTTTTTCAAGTTTGTTGGCTGCTTGTATGTCTTCTTTTGAGATGTATCTGTTCATGTGTTTTGCCCATTTTTATTGGGGTTAGTTGGTTTTGCTTGTTCAATTGTTTAAGTGCCTTACAGATTCTGGATATTAGACCTTTGTTGGATGTGTAGTTTGTGAATATTTTCTCCCATTCTGTAAGTTTGATGTTTACTCTGTTAATAGTTTCTTCTGTTGTGCAGAAGCTCCTTAGTTAAATTGGGTTCCACTTGTCAATCTTATCTTTGTTGTAATTGCTTTTGAGGACTAACTCATAAATTTTTTCCTAAGGCTGATGTCCACAATAGTGTTCTATAGATTTTCTTCTAGAATTTTTATACTTTGAGGTCTTACGTTTAAACCTTTAATTCATCTTAGTTAATTTTTTATATGGTGAAAGGTAAGGATGCAGTTTTATTCTTCTGCATACTGCTAGCCAGCTATCCCATCACCATTTATTGAATACAGACTGCTTCTCCCATTGCTTATTTTTGTTGACTTTATCAAAGATCAGATGATTGTACATCTGTGTCCTTACTTCTGCATTCTCTATTCTGTTTTATTGGTCTATGTGTCTATTTTTGTACCAGTACCATGATGTTTTGTTACCCTTATAATATAGTTTGAAGTCAGACAATGCAATGCTCCTGGTTTTGTTCTTTTTGCTTAGGATTTCTTTGGTTATTCAGGCTCTTTTTTGGTTCCACATAAATTTTAGAAGAGTTTTTTCAGGTTCTGTGAAAATTTTTATTGGTAGTTTGATAGGAATAACATTGAATTTCTAGATTCTTTGGGAGAAATGTGGCCATTTTAAATATTTTGATTGTTCCAATTCATGATGATGGAATGTTTATTTCTTTGGGTCATCCATTATTTCTTTTAACAGTGTTTTGTAGTTCTCCTTTTAGAGATCATTAACCTCCTTGGTTAGACATATTCCTAGGTATTTTCATTTTTTGTGCTATTGTAGATGGGATTGCATTTTTAAATTGTTTTTATTTTTAACTTTTATGGGTACATAGTAGTTATATATATTTAAGGAATAAATGATATATTTGGGCACAGGCATGCAATGCATAATAATCACATCTTGGGAAATTGGTTATCCCTCCCCTCAAGCATATATCATTTGTGTTACAAACAATCTATCTGTACACTTACAGTTATTTTAAAAAGTACACTTAATCTATTATTGACTAGAGTCCCCTTGCTGTGCTATCAAATACTATGTCTTATTCATTCTTTCAACCCATGGAGGGATTGCATTCTTGATATGGTTGTCTGCTGGAACGTTATTGGTGTATAAAAATGCTACAAATTTTTGTACATGGATTTTGTTTCCTGAAACTTGACTAAAATCATTTATCAGTTCTAGGAGCCTCTTGGCAGAGTCTTTAAGAGTTTTCTAAGTATAGAATCATCATGTCTCTGAAGAGAGATACTTTGACTTCTTTTCCTATTTGGATGCTTTTTATATGTTTCTCTTGCCTAACTACTGTGGTTAGCACTTCCAATACTATGTTGAATAGGAGTGGTGAAAGTGGGCATTCTTGTCTTGTTCCATTTTTCAAGGGAAATGTTTTCAGTTTTTGCCAATTCAGTATGATGATGGCTATGGGTTTGTCATAGATGGCTCCTATTATTTTGAGGTATGTTTCTTCACTGCCTAGTTTATTGAGAGTTTTTATCATGAAGGGATGTTAGATTTCATTGATGGCTTTTTCCGTATCTATTAAGATGGCCATATGGTTTTGGTTTTTAATTCTATTTATACGATAAATCACCTTTATTGATTTGCCCATGTTGAACCAACCTTGCATCCCAGAAATGAAGGCTACTTGATGATGGTAAATTAACTCTTTAATATGTTGCTGGATTTCGTTTGCTAGTATTTTGTTGAAGATTTTTGCATCTATGTTAATTAGGGATACGGGCCTGAACTTCTCTTTTTTGAGTGTGTCTTTGCCTAGTTTTGGTATCAGGTGATGCTAGCTTCTTATCAAGAGTTAGGGAGGAGTTCTTCCTCAATTTTTTGAAACAGTTTCAGTAGAATTGGTACCAGCTGTTTTGTTTTTTTTGTTTTTTGTTTTTTTTGTTTGTTTGTTTTGTTTTTTTGTTTTTACATCTGGTAAAATTTGGCTATGAATTCATACAGTGTAGGGCATTTTTGGCTGGTAGATGTTTTATTACTGATTCAATTTGTGGACTCAATATTGGTCTGTTCAGGGTTTTACTTTCTTCCTGGTTCAATCTTGGAAGATTGTGTTTTCAGGAATTTATTTATTCCCTCTAGATTTTCTAATGTGTGTGCATGGAGTTGTTCATAAAAGTCTCTGAGGATCTTTTATTCTGTGGAACTGTGTGTAAACAACACTGATATGATTTTGCTCTGTATCCCTACCCAAATCTCACCTTTAATCATAATACCCATAATCCCCAGGTGTCAAAGGTGGGATGAAGTGGAGGTAATTGGATCATGGGGGTGGTTTCCCGCAAGCTGTTCTCTTGATAATATAAGTGAGTCTCATGAGATCTCATGATTTTATAAGTGTCTGGCATTTCCCCTACTTGCACTCACATTGTCAGGCTACCCTGTAAAGAAGGTGGTGCTTCTCCTTTTCCTTCCATCATGATTGTAAGTTTCTTGAGGCTTCCCCAGCAATGCAAAACTGTGAGTCAATTAAACCTCTTTTCTTTATAAATTTCCCAGTCTTGGGTGTTTCTTCATAGCAGTGTGAGAATGGGAACTAATACAGTCACCTTTGTTTTTTTCTGCTTGCACTTATTCCTTCTTCATTCTTAATCTAGGTAGTGGCCTATCAACTTGTTTGTCCTTTTAAAACATCAACTTTTGGTTTCATTGATTCTCTCTATGGATTTTCATGTCTCAATTTCACTCAGTTTTGCTCTGATTTTAGGTTTTTTCTTTTCTTCTGCTGGCTTTGAGGCTAGTTTTTCCTTTTTTCTAGTTCCTCTAGGTGTGATGTTAGATCATTTGAGATCTAATTTTTGAGATAGGCTTTTAGCATTACCAGCTTTCCTCTTAACACTGCTTTTGCTGCATCTCAAATGTTTTTGTGTGTTGTGACTCTGTTTTCATTTATTTCAGAGAATGTTTTGACTTCCACCTTAATTTTATTGTTTACCCAAAAGTCACTCATAAGTATTTGTTTAATTTTCATGTACTTGTGTGGTTTTGTGTGATTTCCTTGGTTTTGATTTCTATTTTTATTCTACTGTGGTCAAAGAATATGGTTGATATAATTTTTGTTTTTTAAAAAAATTTATTGAGGCTTGCTTTACAGCCAATAATGTGGTCCATCACAGAGTATATTCCTTGTGTGGATGAGAAGAAAGTATATTCTGTGGTTGATGGGTGAAGTATTCTATAGTTGTCTATTAGGTCTAATTGGTCAAGTGTCAAAATTAAGCCCAGAATTTCTTTGTTAGTCTTCCGCCTTGATGATGTCTAATGCTGTCAATGGGGTGTTAATGTCACCCACTATTATTATGTATCATAGTCTTTTTGTAGGTCTAGAAGTACTTGTTTTATGAATCTGGGTGTTCCAATGTTGGTTGCGCATATATTAAGGATATCTAAGTCTTCTTGTTGCGTTGATCCCTTTGTCATTATATCATGCCCTTCTTTGATCTTTTATTACTATTGTTGCTTTAAGGTCTGTTTTATCTAATATAAAAATAGTGATCACTGCTATTTTGTTTTCCATTTGTGTTTTAACTCTCTCTCTTATCCTTTACTTTGAAGACATGTGTGTCATTATGTGAGGGCTGGGTCTCTTGAAAACAGCAGATGCATTTTTTTTTTCGTTTATCCATTAACATTCAAGGTTAATATTGATATGTGAGATTTAGATACTATTGTGAAGTTGTGAGCTGGGTGCTTTGTAGTTTCCATTGTACGGTTGCTTTTAGGGTCTGTGGGCTAGGTACTCAAGCATGTCTTTGTGGTAGCAGGTATTGTTCTTTCATTTCCATGTGTAGAATTCCCTTATGATCTCCTATAAGGCTCGTCTAGTGGTGTTAAATTCCCTTTGTGCTTGCTTGTCTTGCTTATCTGAAAAAATAACTGGGTTAATTCGAATGATTGGTCTTCAAGCTCTGAAATTTCTTCTGCATAGTCCAGTCTATTGATAAAGCTTTCAATTATATTTTGAAGTTCCTTAAGTGAGTTTTTCAATTCCAGAAGCTCTGATTGATTTATTTTTTAAATGTTTATCTCTTTCTTAATTTCCTGGATTGCTTTATAAGTATATTTGTGTGGATTTTCAACCTTGTCTTGAATCTCATTGAGCTTTCTTGCAATCCACATTTTGAGCTCTTTTTCTGTCATTTCTGAGTTTCAATTTTAGTTAAGGGCTACTGATGGAGAGCTAGCACATGCCTTTGGTGGTGTCACTATATTCAGATTTTCAGATTTTTCGTGGTACCAGAATTGTTGTGCTGGTTTATTCTCATTTGGAGATACTGGCACTTCTAACCTGTGTAATTATTTTCATGTGGGCGGGATGTTTTTCTTTTTCTTTCTTTCCCTACATCATTGTGAGTTTTTTTTTTTCTATTCCTTCTACTTCCCTCCCTTTCTAGGGAGTGTTACTATAGAAAATGCGGTGTAGGGTCTTTTAGCTTTGCTTCTGTAGCTCTATGGACTTCTGTCAGCAGATTAAGATTTCTTTTTTTTTTCTTGCAGGGGGAGTCTCTCTCTGTCACCCAGGCTGGAGTGCAATGGCACGACCTTGGCTCACTGCAACCTTCACCTCCTGGTTTCAAGTGATTCTCCTGCCTCAGCCTCCTGAGTAGCTGGGATTACAGGCACCTGCCACCACGTCCAGCTAATTTTTGTATTTTTAGTAGAGATGGGGTTTCACCATGTTGGTCAGGCTGGTCTCGAACACCTGACCTCCACTGATCCACCTGCCTCAACCTCCCAAAGTGCTTGGATTACAGGCGTGAGGCATTGCCCTGTCAGCAGATTTTATACTGGGCTGTGCGGCTCGACCTAGAAGCCAGTAGATGGTATTTATAGGAAAGAGCCAGCTGTGGCCAGAGTGGCTGAGTGTATATTTTTGTTTACTAAAGAAAGCTCTATGTTGCCTTAGGCAACGGGCTGATTTGTATAATGCACAGTGACCTGAGCTCCCTGCTCAGCCACAGAAGAGAGGGGGGCAGAGGCCACAATGGGAGGGCTGGACTGAGTAGGTCTGCCTACAAAGTCTCATGATGGCAGGCACAAGCACTGGTGCCAAGGGAAAATCCAGTGAGTGGCCACCAAGTACCCAGAGGTGCGAGAAACCCTCTCAGCTCCAAGTTATTTGCACAGGGATGGGAACAGCCTAAACTCCTAATCCAGGAGAGTAGGTACTCCAGATTCCTGTAGATCTGCCTGGGCATGAGGCAGAGAGGGGCCCCCTGCATGAAGATCTCGCATAGGACAGGTGGGGCCAACTCAGGTTGCTGATCCAGGCAAACAGATGCTCTGAATGCCTGGAGATATGCCTGGGGGTGAAGCATAGACAGCCTCACTGTACCACAATCTATGTCCAGGAAGGATTAGGTGGCTCAGGCTGCTGAGCCAGGAGAGCATGTGCTCTAATTATCTGGAGGTCTACCTGGGAACGAAGCAGAGAGAGTCTCCCTGCACCTGGGTTTCTGCATAGACAGGGTGGAGTGTGAGTCAGACTGCTCCTCCAGGTAAGTGAGTATTCCAAATGCCTAGAGATCTGCCCAGGCATGGAGCAGAGAGAGTCCTGTTGCACCGCGACCTATGCCCAGGAGTGGTGGAGTGGCTTAGGATACTGAACCAAACAAATGGGTGCTCTGTATGGCAGTCAATCTGCCTGGGCATGGACCAGATAGGGTCTTGCTACTTTATGATCTATGTCCATGAAGAGCAGGGTGGCTCAGGCTTCTGGTCCTGGTAAGTGGGTGTTCCAAAATCCTGAATTTTTGCCTGGGAGTGGCACAGAGAGGGTCCCTCTGCACCATGATATCACCATGATATCAGGGGAGCAGGTTGGGTTACCCACCAATGAGACATGCAGACCAGTTCCAGGCGCCAAGATGGCCCTGGCTGCAAGTCTTGCCACCCAGGAGAAACTGCAGGTGTAGCATCTCTCCTTCTGCCCCAGGCTTGCAACAGGAAGAGCACAATTCCAGCACCTATTGCTGGGACAGTTTCCATAGTTTTGGCTATGGAGGCCCCTACCCAACTCCAGAGTAGGCACTCCAATCTCCGGTCTGAGACTAAGATGCTGGCATAGCCATGCTGCTGGGTCCCTAAAAAATGGCTGTCTCTATATGCACCCAGATTAAAAATGGCATCCTGCTCTCTGTCCCAGGTCTGGGAAAATGTCTGCAACTTTTCCCAATATCTTTCCCCCACAGTATCTCCAAATCTCTTCCCAAGTTAGCTCCAGGGCTTGAGATAAACAAAGTACACTTCTTCAGCCTGGGTTTCTCGGATCCCCAGTGGAGAGGTGACTCACAGGAGATTCTCTGACTTCCTCATGTACTGGAGCTTCACTCACTTTTACTAGCTAAATGCTGTACAGGGAATATTCATCAGTGTTCTGTTCCCTGCAATCTGGGGAATCCTTCATAGTTCCAGTGGATTACCATTTTTCTTCTTAAATTAAAGCTCACAGAGTTTTATCCTTTTCAATCTCATGCAGAAGTATGCTTCTGAGCAGACACATTAGTGACATGCCATTTAGCTGTACTAAAATGTATCTTCTATTTCCCAAAAAGGATCTGCTGCTTAAATACCCTTTTAATGAATTTTGAAAATCTATATATTCCCCTCACACATATTTAAATAGACATTTACATTTCTTCATCATAAATTTTGAAATTACCCAAATATTGATGATTTCAAGTAAAACACATTATTCCTTTAAAAAAAAAAAAAAAAAAAAAAGCTCACAGAGTTGATCTTTATGCACTATCTTGCAATTTTCAAGTGGCGGAGGCATGCTAAAAGCCGCTAATCTGTCATCTGGGAATATAAAAGGGTTATTCCTCTTGCATGAGAATCAGTAGTTTGTAGTTTTCAAAGAACTGATATATGTAATCTAAGTTGTGTAATTTATACACGTATATGTTTTTGTAGTATTCTTTTTATTGTTTTTTAACATATTTGAGATAGTCACGTCTCCTCTTTGATTTCTTATATTAATTATTTCATCAATTTTTTTCTCTTCATCAGCTGTGCTAGAAATTTATCAATATTATTGATAGAGCCAGCTTTTGGTTTAATTAATATTCTCCATGGCTTTTCTATTTTTAGTTTCATTAATTACTTTTTCTTTTTTTCTTTGTGTTAAATGTGCTCATCTTTTTCTAGTTTCTGAATTTGGAAACAGGTTACTGGTGCTAGATCTTTCTTATCTTTTAATATAAATTTTCAATGCTATAAATTTCCCCCTAAGCACTGCTTTAGCTACCTCTCACACATTTTTATATGCTGTACTTTCATTTTTATTAGCTCAATATTTTTAAAAATATTATTGTTATAGCTTTTCAAGTTATTTGAAAGTATATGTTTAATTTCCAAATACCTGGTGATATGGTTTGGCTCCGTGTTCCCACTCAAATCTCATTTCAAATAGTAATCCCCACATGTCGAGGGAGGCACCTGGTGGAAGGTGATTGGATCATTGGGGCAGTTTTCCCCATGCTGTTCTGTGATAGTGAGATAGTTCTCACGAGATCTGGTTGTTGGGTAAGTGTCTGGCATTTCCCCCGCACGCACTCTCTCTCTCTCCTGCCACCTTGTGCAGACAGTGCCTGCTTCCCCTTTGCCTTCCACCATGATTGAAGGTTTCCTGAGGCCTCCCCAGCTAGGCAGAACTATGAGTCAATTAAACCTCTTTTCTTTACTATTTACCCAGTCTCAAGTAGTATCTTTATAGCAATGTGAGAACAGACTAATGCATTTGGTTTCTAAGTATCTCTTGTTATTAATTTTAGCTTTAATTTTGTGATGGTCTAAGACCTAGAACATATTCTGAGTCATAAAATAAACTGTAACAATTAGTTCTAGCTTGGTGCATGTTCCATGTATGCTTGAGAAGAATGTATATTTTGCTACTTTTTGGCAGAGTGTCCTATAAATATAAATTACATTAAGATACTTGATAGTTTAGGGTATCTATATCCTAACTGACTTCTGCTTATACATTCATATCAATTACTGAAAGAGAAATGTTGATGTCTCCGACTATAGCTGTCGGTCTGTCTATTTTTCCTTTTTATACCTGTCCATTTTTATCTCACATATTTTGAAGCTCTGTTGATAAGTGCATAGAAGAAATATGTATTCTCAAAAAGATAATGTCAGAAGTTTATAATGATATTTTCAATTCAACTGTAAAATTAGTTTTTATGCTAGTTATTTGATTTTATATTAATTAAGCTTTTTCTCATGTTTCTGAAACAGATTAGGAGCCTTAAAATTTACACTTTTCTATCAGTAAGAGAATTAGTTCATATATTTAAGGGCCATCTTAAATTATTTTTCTGCAAAATCTCATTCATAAATTTTGTCCATTTTTCTCTTGGTCTTCCTCTTCTTAATTCTCATTTTTTATGTGTTAGAAATTTAAAGCTTCATTTTCTGTTATATACTTCTGTATACCTTTTCTCAAATTTTTACATTTTTCTTTGGCTTTGTCAAAGATTTTTAAGCTATAAATGTTTTGTAAGGTAATCAAAGTCAATGTTATATTTCTTCTGGATTTTGAATCATAGTTACAGAAATGTTTCCTCTTTCATTTTATGATGAAATTAATCCATTATTTTCTAGAAAGTTTATAGCCTTTTTGAAAAAAAATTATCTCTTTTAACCATTAGGGATTTGTTTATACATGGTGTGATAATAAATGTGTTTTTCTCAAATGCCTATCCAGTTTTTAAATAACATTTATTAAAACACCTGTCTATTCTCTATTAATTTGAGATGCAATTTATGCCATGTATTAAGGTTCCATATGCCCTTGTATATTTTTCAGAGCTTTAGCTTTTGTTCAATTAATCTGAATGGCCATTCCTAAGCCAATAACAACACTAATTTAATTATAGAAATTGTAATTTGGTAGGCCTGTTCCCCAGATTGCTCTTCTTTTTGGGGATTTCCCAGCTATACTTGGTCTTCAAGAATAGCACTGTCTTCACATTGTGTAATTACAAAAAATAATGTATGCATTGTATTGGGAATCCACTGAATATATTATATATTTATTTAGGGAGCATTGGCATCTCTCCAATACTCCTTGGTCTCTCTGACCATACACATTTTTCTATTCTGTTTGTTCAAGTCAAGTTTTTATAATAGATAATTATTTCAAAATTTTTCTCATATAGATTTTGATTTTTTAACTGTTATTTTAGGTTTAGGGGTACATGTGCAGGTTTGTTATACAAATAAATTGTGTTTTTCAGGGGTTTGGTGGAAAGATTATTTTATCACCCAAGTAATAAGCATAGTACCTGATAGGTAGTTTCTTGATCCTCTCCCTACTCCCACCCTGCACCCTCAAGTAGTCCCCGGTGTTTGTTGTTTCCTTCTTTGTGTATTTATGTACTCAAAGTTTAGCTACCACTTATAAGTGACAACATGTGTCATTTGGTTTTCTGTTTCTGTGTTAGTTTGCTTATGGTAATGCCCCCCAGCTCCACTCATGATGCTGCAAAGGACACGATCTCATTCTTTTTTATGCCTCTTTAGTATTCCATGGTGTATACATACCACATTTTCTTTATTCAGTCTATCATTAATGGGCATTTAGGTTGATTCCATGTCTTTGCTATTGTGAATAGTGCTGTGATGAACATACATGTGCTTGTGTTTTTAGGGTAGAACAATTTATATTCCTTTGGGTATACAGCCAATAATGGAATTTCTGATGGAATGGTACTTCTATTTTACATTCTTTGATAAATTGCCAAACTGCTTTCCATGATGACTGAATTAATTTACGTTCTCACCAGCAGTGTATAAGCACTCCCTTTGTTCCACAAATTTATCGGCATCTGTTAGTTTTTGATTTTTTAATAATAGCCATTCTGACTGGTGTGAGATGTTATCTCACTGTGATTTTGATTTGCATTTTTCTAATGATTCGTGACGGTGAGCATATTTTATATGCTTGTTGGCCATGCGTATGTCTTCTTTTGAAGAGTGTCTGTTCATGTCTTTTGTCCTTTTTTAATGGTATTGTTTTTTGCTTGCAAATTTGTTTAAGTTCCTTATAGATTCTGCATATTAGACCTTTGTCAGATGGATAGTTTGCAAATATTTTCTCCCATTCTGTAGGTTGTCTGTTTACTCTGTTGATAGTGTCTTTTGCTGTGGAGAAGCCTTTAGTTTCATTAGGTCTCATTTGTCAGTTTTTGTTTGTGTTGCAATTGTTTTTGGTGTCTTCATTATAAAATCTTTGCCAGGTCCTATGTCCAGAATGCTATTTCCTAGGTTATCTTCCAAGGATTTTATAGTTTTTTGTTTTACATTTAAGTGTTTAATCCATCTTGATTTGATTTTTGTACATGGTGCAAGGAAGGGGTCCATCTTCAGTCTTCTGCATATGGCTAGACAGCTATCTCAGCACCATTTATTACATAGGAAGTTCTTTCCTATTGCTTGTTTTTGTCAATTTTGTTGAAGGTCAGATGGTTGTAGGTGTTTAATTTCTGTCTAGGGTTGTTTGTTTTTGGTTTTGATTGGGGAACATTAAAGACAACTCTAGGCTTATTAAATTAGTGTCCAGTGGTAATTCTCTCACTTGCCCTTCAAAATTGAGGCCTTCCCTGTTTCAAGCCTTTCAAAAGACCATACTATTACTCTGAGACCCCGTTTTATCCCCTGGAATCTTGAAGCCTCATTCAAACACTCTAATAACAAACTGCAATGTAGATAGTTTCTACATTGCATTCCTGTATGGAACACACAGGAATCTTTCTTGAGTACATATGTCAGGAGTTGGGAGCTGACTGAACTAATAAATTCAGGAGAAAAAAGATTGACATATAAACTTAACAAGGTGAGTTCAAGAAGTTGTAATTTGGCTTACAAAGCTCTGAGAATGTCAGCAGCCTGCTCTTCATTTAACTTCATGCACTCTTTTCCCACCTTGCAGTTTGCATCTCTCCTGGGCGTATATTATGTCATCAGAACATCCTGACATAAATCTTCCTTCATTTAAGTTCATAAGCAGTATTCAGGAAGACTGCCATTAGGAACCCTAACAGCAAAAGTTGAATCAAGTGGGGTGCAGAAGGGTGTGGAAGACAATCACGAACTGAAGTGGAGGCATTGTTCTGATGCTGTGAAAGGGGCTTTTAAGTATTTAATGATATTCCTGTGAAAGCTACCTTATCAATTCATTCAAAATAAAACAGCAATTATGCAAAAACTGTGACACAGAAGGAAAGAACATAATGATCTCTTTATTACAAACATCTGGGAAAATAAGTCAAGATTCAGTCAGGGTTCCCTAAAAGAAATGTTAACTATTTTAATTAATGGATCTTTTAAAAAATTTCCGAATATTACAAAACTATTAAAATAATCTGAAAACACTTATTCTTCCTTCTTTTCCCTCTTCCTTATACTAATAAGCCTCCCTAGAGGTTAAGTAACTGTCTCAGTTAAACTTCTAATTGATAGTGAGACCCCAATTGTCAAATAGTGGGACAGAAATAAATGGTCACTGAAAATTAATAACATGTGTGATTGATTTCTATTCTCTATGTTGGATTTCTATTCTCTATGTAACTGAAAATGATCTCTCCAAGTATTTTTGCATAATTTTAAAGCAGGTGAAGATTAATATCGCTATACTTTTAAATTATTATAATATTTGATCATGGCTTGCCTATATTAATAATGTGTTGGGTCAAGTGAAAGTAATACAGATTTGGGAGTCAGATCTGGGTTTGAATTCCAGATTTAATCTATTTTGGTTGTGATATCAGGCAAACTATTTAACCATTCTGGGAAATAGAAAAAAATCACATCTATCTTAAATACCACAGTTAAGATTAAATAAGATAATACATGTTGCAAATGGATATTTTTATGCCCCAAAATATTTAAGTATTCAGATGAGTAATTGTTTACCACTCACTCCATATTCACCCTACTTTTTCTTCTCTTCAATCTCTTTCTGTTTATTTAGAGAAAAATAGGTCTGTATAAGTCCATAAATTCTTCAATGAATAGAGGGAGACTGGTGTTATCTCTGGCCTAATTGAGGTTTAAATACCCCCAAAATATGAATACCATTGCTCATTAGTTACTTTCCATGAAGACAAAAACTCAGATCATGTGTTTAGGTTCAAGTTTCACAAGGATGGAATACAGCTGATAACCTCCAAATTGGATGGATGTTGATGCTGGAACAAATACTGGGAAGATAATTCATTCATTGAGTTGTCTTCATTCCATGCTCACATAGAAACTACCTGAATTTTCCATTGTTCAACCCATCACCTAATCTCAAGCTCCTACATATGGGCTCACTTTCTCTATGTTGTGCATTTGACAGTGGGAGCGAAGAACCAATAAGTGAAAACATACTAGTCATAGTCTTTATAGAAGGCATGTTCCATGCATTTTATTACTGATTTCACAAACTTACTCTATGAAGTGGGTGCTATTATTATCCTTCATATTGTACATAACAAAACTGAGACATCTTGTGACTGTTTTTTAAAATCATACGAAAAATAAGCAGTACATTCAGGCACTGAATTTTTGAATTCCAATGCACGAAATCACTTCATCATACTGTATGCTGTTGTTTTTAGAGGCTTATTTTGAAGTCCTTGGCATTGACCTAAGAACCACAAATGGATGTCATAGGATGAAAAATAATGCCTCACTTCCTCCTTTAGTTTGGAATATTGTGATACAGACTTAAGATAGAAAGCTGATAGTCATTAGCCTCACTTTTAACAATCTTTAAGAGCTCTGAAGATGACTATTATGATAACCCCTTTTTTTGTCCTTCACCTTCTCCTTCCTATTATTGAAAAGATTTTAAATACCAGACTCCTACATCTAGCTGTATTTGTATCTTCTATATCCAGAGCAAGCCATTTGACCTGTTAGGACCTTGGTTTCCTTGGCTGAAAATGAGATTAAACAATATAATCACCCAGATGCATTTCAGTTCTAAAGAGATTTTTATTCTATAATGCAAAATAAAAGTCATTTTTATCTGTTCTCTTGGCCTCATTTTGAAATATTTTCTTCATGATTAAGACACTCTAAAACCCTCAACAAATCCATACATATGATAACTAATAAATACATAACTAACAAATATTAGTATATACACACATACGTGTATATACATGTTTGGGTATATATTTAATAAACATATTAATATTATATATTATTAATTATGTGATATAATTATCATGTAGTATAATTAATCATATATAATAATAACATTTAATGTGATATATACCCAGGAATAAATACCAGTGCAAACACGCTACAAATGAATATGTGAAAGAAAGGCAATCTGTGTTTTATTGACTCAATCAAAACCCACATACCAAGAAAAGAAGATAAATACTATGATAGTGGGAAAGTCTACATAGGATGGTAAAAATGATATATGAGATTACTTAAGGCATAGAGAGAGGAAAGGAAGTGTTTGAAAGTCTATTTAATTTCCATCTTTATATTCAAAATCTTACAGGCTACCAAGTAAATCCTTCTGAGCCCAGTAATTCATATCTTTTTCTTTCTTTAATTTTTACAGGCAGAGGAGGATTTAAAATTGGGAGACAGTAAAATTTTGTGAGTTAGCATTCATTGAAAAATTATCACATTCCTGGCTCTGTATTGTCCACCTTGTACAATTGTTTGATTTAAAGCTCACAGTACTACCTGTAGAGGATATTATTAAGTATCTGTAATATAGAAATGAAATTGTTGAAATTCCAAAGGTTAAAGACTTAGCTATTCCTTCTATAACTACTAAGTAGCAGACTTAGAATTAGAAACTAATTGTATCTGGATCCAGAGACCAAGCTCTATCTGTCTATCTGTAACAAAACAATAATTGTGATTTTGGTATTAGAAAAAACAGGTTATCACAGCTTTCTTTTCCAAAGTAGCATTGTATGAACCCTATGACCCAATGCTTCCTAGTTCTTGATCTACAGAATCACATGTAATTATATAGTATTTGGTAAATAAAAGACAAAATTGAATACTGCTCTGAAATTTGTTGATACAATTTACCACCAGTGGATTTAATATAGAGAAGATATTCAAGAGCTGTATGTTGGTAAAAGTTGGTAATTCTTTTGGGTGGTGTTAGAAAGTCTTAGTAACTGGAATAATAAATCTGATGTCCCTGGGACTTGCTAAGGTGGGCTTTTTTTTGTTATTTTGTTTGTTTTTATTTGGCCCTAAGATTTCTGGTCTTCTTTTCCAAAGCTCCTAGGGAGGGCTTCTGAATAAAGAAAAGAGAATCGTAGTTATTTACACTTCGGAAGCTATAGGAATACAACACAATCAAAACGAAAAGGAAATGGAAACAGGAACTTCCTAAAGAGCGTTATGTCCTCCAGGGATTACTCTGAAAATGGATAAATTCTGATTATATGGGATTTCAGGCCACGAAAGCTGGGTTTAGTGAGGATAGAGAAAAGAGAGATAAACATTTAGTAATGTCTTCTTGTGTGACAGGCACTGTGCTGATATCTTTAATCAATGTCCCAACTTTTTGAGGTGTCTTCATTTTAGAAGAAAACTGAAGTGCTAAGTGGTACAGTCACTTTCTTAAAGTGAAGTAAAACTGAATGTTGTTATGTGTGTCTTGATGATCTTTACAACCTTTGAAGATTAACTTTACAATGACCCCCCTGTTTTTGCTTCTTCCTCATTCTCATGTTTTCTTCCTTCTTTTCTCTAATTTATGACTATCATGTTTTCAAAATACTTTTTAAAGAGCTCTAATAATTTTGATTCGGAGAGCAGCATACAATTTCAATCACTACCTGTTTATTTTTCACCCTAGTAAATCACGACCTACGTCCTTGCCCAGAACCTCTTCTAACTCTACCTTCATAATCTGACTTTTTGTCTCATAAAAGTGCTCGTTAGAGTGCAGAAGGTTGCCTTGACAAGGAACATGAACCAAATCACTAGAGCATCAAGTTTCTTTTCATATCATAATTACAGGTGCTTGCTGGAGAGTAATTAGCAAGATGGGTGCCATATAATTTTCAGAACCATCTTCTAATCGTGATCTCTTTCCCATAGCAGCATTCTCTGACAGGTATGCCTATTTTTCAAGTTTAAAAATTGCAGCATCAGGTGACTTAAACTAGATTCAAAAATGAGGAGAATGCTACAGAAGGGAGCACGAGAATTGAAACGATGATTGTTATCACCCCACCTCTAAAATAATAGGCCCCTACTAGTTTCTTCAGTTCCATTTGTACTGTGGATTAGAAACTTCCTTGTAACAAAATGACATGCTTGCTTCCTAGTTATTGAGAGAGGGCTGGAATTGGTGGCACTGCTGTCCCCCGCCCCCAATGCATAGCCGACACTGTTAGTTACAGCAAATGTTCTAGAATCGGTCATTGTTTTAAAATACCAACCAGGAGATATGGTCATTTCCTCATAGCAATGAATAATGCATTGAATCTTTCAGATAGTGAAATCAGTAAAAATAGCAGGAAAGTTGAATGTCCTGAGCCATAAAACAAAATCTTTACTATTTCTGAATACTGTTATTATTTAAAGATACACCAAACTAATTTCCTAAAGATTTTGCTTGTTTTATTTTACTTACTTCACAGCAAATTTCCAAGTAACTTCTGAAAGATGGAACAAATACTGAAGTGGTTCTTATGCTGTTGCTCTAGTTCTTAAAATCTGAGCACAGATGAGACCTCGCTTGCCTCTTTACATTGATGCCTGACACTCACATATTAAACCGGAGTATGAGGGATTGAAAAATAAATTTTAAAACCTTGGGAAGAAACCCACCTTTAAAATGAAAAAACCTTGGGTAATAGCTCTGATTTTCCATTTTAAAGATGGGTACTCTCTTCTGTTAAAGAAAACACTCCTAATGTGTTCATGATAGTCTAGGTTTTAACCTCAACTAGCTAGATATACTTGGGAAAATGAGTCAGCCTCTCTGATCTTCTGTTTTCTCAAATGTAAAATAGAGATATTATCACCTGCTTACAAGACTGTTGTGCAGATAAATTTAGAGATAAGTGAAAAACTTTATAAACCATACAACTTACAATTTAAGTAATAATGTCATTGATTCAAAGAAGACATGAAATCATCATAAAGGAACTTTGGACAAACCCCCGCTCTGACACACACCCCATTTTGAGTTAAGATTTTTTTTTCCATGTTGTTTGATTCACACAATATATGAATAACTTACTTTAAAATATTCAGAAGTATATGGAGAGAAATGAGACAGTTTTCTTAGTGAACCTGTTTAAGATTTTTATTTTCCCAATGTAGTCACTGTTCATAGTTGGAAGTGTCCTTTCCTTCTTCCTCGTTAACAGTGCAGTCGACCCGCACTCCTTATGCTTGAGGCAGACCTGGGAAGTGTTGCGGTTTGACCTCTGTGTGACCCCATGTTTGTAATTTTTCCTGCTGGGAACATATCCACCTTTCAGATATTGAGAAATAGAAATCTCTTTCTGGATGAAGGTGATGTCAAACAGTGAGTCATGAACATCCCCTCAAAAAAGCTTGTTGTTAGAGCATTGTTTTTTTTTTTTTTCCACCTAGTGAGATGACAGTTATTACGTTATCCATGATTCATCACTTTTTAGGCTGTGATTAGTACATGTTTGAGAATGAAGCTGACAGAAGAATGGTGCCAAGTCATTCATGTGGAGCTTGAAAATGCTGGATAATTTGATTGCTCTGCTGTTTTCAGTCAGTTATGAAGCTAAAGTGATTGCTTGAAATCTGTTGAATATATACATTTTTTATCAAGCTTTGTTGAGATAGTGTTTTTGAGTCTTTACATTTCTGATGTTGCCTTCGACATTTGAGGCACTGTGACCAAATATAGACACTAGTTTATTTGTGATTTCATATCAATTTGTGTCAGAACTCAATAGAAAACTGCCATTTATAAATGCTAAAAATGATTTATAGTAATTATTAATAAAGACAATGTAGCAATGTTATATATACTTCACGTCATCAGAATGGTGGCTATACAACAAAACTAATTTTCAGTTTCCAATTCAGTTAAGAAGTGGGAAATTTGCATCCATGAACATCAAGGTTCATACTTTTTTACCCCTTAAAAAGCAACTTTGAAAAACTTTGGATATTTCAAGTTGACCTATAAAACTTTTAATACAAAACTTAAATTGTTATAAAAGATGTAATTTGTAGTATTATAAATACTGAAATTTTAAAATAAAGCTCACATCACTGCTTAAAATGTCTTCAATAAATACTTGAGCAATTTGATATCCACATTTATTTATTTTAAGAAATAGCTCAGCTCTTAGTAGTCAAATATTTTACGTAGTTTTTTAATCTTTTAAAACTCACATATGTATTCCATATAACCCTGAAAAGATGAGGCACAAGGAGGTTAAATGACTTGCCTAAGGTCACACAGCACATATATGGCAACTCACATGAATCCAGACTGCTTGCCTTAGAGTCTGTTTGATATTTATATTATTAATAACAATTTGTTATTTACATTCTTAGCTTAAATGAAATTGTAAGAATGTGTGCACCACCTATTAATAATTTGTCCCTTTTGTTGATGCTGCTTTTCTTTTTATCTATGAACATAAATGTTTTAATACTGTTACTAGAAGAGCATGATATAGGACCCGGTTGGTTCCATGCCTGGAAGATGCATTATGAGTTTTTAGAAAGGAAAGAGAATATGTTTTTCAGTTGTTAAAAAAAAATTTGACAGACTTTGTGTTTAATAGCATGTAATATTTCTGATGAAGGATAAAAGGAATGAAATCCACTTTCAGTGATGCAAATAAGAGAGAAAATGATTTTTTTTTGAATGCCATTGCTGTCAATCGTTTTTATGTTTAAAAAAAGGGAGATTCACTGACTTGAGGAAGAGACCCAGCATGAAGGTCATGTTCCTGTGGATGGACCCTTTTGTTTGGGGTCTATTCTTTCTATGGGAGTGTGGGGTTTCAAGGGTTTTTTGCTCTTGATTTTGAAAACCTTTAAAGATTATGACCTCAACAGGAAAGGGCTCAAAAACTTGTAGGAGAGTATCTGATTTTTATTTCATGTTATCCTGTGTAGAAAAATTAATTATGTTGAAAAATACTTTGTGAATGATTTCTGCCTCTTGAATTTCTGAACCTATCATACTCTGCCTTATAAAACCAATATATTTATTGGGGACCTGGCAGAAAAGGGAAAAAAAAAAACTTCCCTGAACTTTTACTAAAAATGTCCACTAATTGAGTGTCCATTAATAATAACCAATGCCCATTAATTACCAAAGGTGAGATGAAAAGAGCACCGGCTATTCAATTCTGACAGAGGACAGGAAACCTCTCGTGGGCATTCTGCCCTGTGTGTCACAGAAAATTACCATCCCACTTCTGGTGATGCCTGTTCCTTTGCCTTGTCCTGGCTGGTTCACCATATTCCTTCCTTCTTCCTCACCTCATCTCCTTCCCTGTCTCCTGTTTTATTATCTCAGCTCTTTGTGATCCTTTTTCCCATTTTTTCCCATTATTTGTAACCCTAATAAGGGTGCCTCCGTTCCATGATTAAATCCTGCTATGCCTTGAGAGTAACTCAGATTATATAGGATGCCAAGCCTTTCTCTGGAAGAACTGACAACCCAGCTGTCAGCTTTCCCTATGTTGCCCTCACAACCCATCCCCACGGCGTGGAGAGCTAGAGGCATTTGTGAGGCACCAGAAGCATTATCATTTACCGTCGAACAAACACTGTGCCACTCACTTCAGACATATAATCATATTAGACCTAGATTACATAAATCCTACACCATGCAGATGTAGAAACAAGCTTTGAGAGCTGTTCAAATCCATAGAACAGGGGTGACCTGGGTCTACCTGTTCCAAGCCTGTGTAAAACTCTCCCTCTCCCCCTCACTGCCTCTGAGAATATGGTTAACCTTAAATTCTAATTGAATTGGATGACATACCTCAAGTTGGGATTTTGTGAAGAGAGTATTTGCAGAAAACTACTTGAGTCAGGTTTTCTCACATCAGAATTGCGGGAGGACTGCAATCTTCAATAGAGTAGTTTCCATTGTATCATTGCTTTTTTCAGGTTTCAGATAAATTCCTTTCACTAAGAGGTTGAAGGCACCAACTGCGGCTTTCTCTTTGTAGCCATGCAACTGTTCAAAACAACTTTTTTAAAGAGTTAAAATAAACCTTCCTTTCAGTGGGAGATTTTTTTTTAATTTGCCATGCTACTATGTTAAACTACAAGAAGTCGCAGAGTCAGGACACACACACCTGTAAAGTAAGACGTCATAGAAATAACAACCATTCAGAGCTGGCAGGTTTCTCTCAGCGGCTTTGGAAAGGTAAAACCACCTTTCATCTCTCCCACATATGACCAGGTATCTTTTGCTATGGCATAAGAGCTATTATTCATATATTTAGATTTTACTTTCATTTATTCATTTCATCCTGGCAGCAAACATCGAGAAAAGAGCTATAGGAAAATGTTTAAATGACTGATATTGCATTTCCTATCCAAAGCACAAATCACATTATCTCCAAAGGTATTTAAATCCCTTTTCCGCCTCAAACACAGATGGTAAATTAAAATGTCAAAAATACGTTTTAGCTTAAACATTTGTTTTGAAGATTAAAGTTATAACCTGGCTTTATTGTTAATGAAACTTACACAAATTTTGTTCTTTTGTAGATTTCAGCAGTCTGGGTCCACAGAAACAGGAAAAAAAAAAAAAGCAGTTTTGGAATCTTCGTCTAGAATGTTTTTTAATGATAATGACATTAGTGGATCTTGAATAGAACAATATCATCAGAAGCAAGATCAGGTACTGTACAAAATCACAGGTTCTGAATTCAAGGTCTGCATTTGTTACTTGCTATATGGGTCTGGGCAAAGTCGATAACCTGTTTTCTGAGCTATATGATGGGGGTCACGGTGATACCTAATATAATGATTTCAAATATTAAATGTGACTATGCCTATAAAAATCCTTAGCATTATACCTGACATGAACTGTCATAAGGGCTCAATAAGTGGTGACTTTAGTTTCTATCATAATTATTACATACCTGAAGGTTGACTAGGGTGAGAAAAACTTGAAAAGGTGCCGGAGGGGTCATAGTCAAATAAGTTTGCAAAATACACAGGAGTACATTGAATGCTTTGAAAAGTACTGCACTAAAGAATGTTCTCAAGCTTTTTTTAACTCAATATTTTTCAATGTCATATGACCAAGTATGGCTTCCCCGACCCCATATCACTCTCAAAGCTTTGATGTGAATGTCCCACAGAAATTAGAACTGTGATAGGTACTCCAATAATAAGTCCTCCCTTCTGTGGTGGTGATTTATATTTAGGCATTTGTTGGTTTTTGGTAATGATGTTATATTTTTAAATAAGTCCTTTTGTATAATAAAGTAATTCATGCTTACTATTGAAGTTTTGGAAAATTGAGAGATGTAAAATATAACAATTAATTGTACTCAGGCTTATCTTGCAGGGAAAACCATTGTTAACATAAGATGGGTCATTTTCCATATTTCTTTCACCATTTAATATTTTTTTGACTTAAACAGTTCCATCTATGTTGTTGCAAATGAAAGTTCCTCAAAAAATTAAAAGAAGAACTACCATACAATCCAGCAATTTCACTACTGGGTATATATCCAAAAGAAAGAAAATCAATATATCAAAAAGGTATCTACACTTTTATGTTTATTGCAGCAGTATTCACAATAGTTAAAATATGTAATCAACCTAAATACCCATCAATGGATAAATGGATTTTAAAAAGTACTATATATACACAATGGGACCCCCCCTTTTTTTTTTTTTTTTTTTTTTTTTTGTTTGAGACAGAGTCTCACTGTGTCGCCCAGGCTGGAGTGCAGTGGCGTTATCTTGGCTCACTGAAACCTCTGTCTCCCGGGTACAAATGATTCTCCTGACTCAGCCTCCCTAGTAGCTGGGATTATAGGCACCCACCACCATGCCCAGCTAATTTTTGTATTTTTAGTAGAAACAAGGTTTCACCATTGAGGCCAGGCAGGTCTCAAACTCCTGACCTCAAGTGATCCACCTGCCTCGGCCTCCCAAAGTGCTGGGATTACAGGCATGAGCCACTGCGCCCGGCCTCACAATGGGATAGTATTAAGCCATGCATAAGAATAAAACACCAGTTACTTTTCTATTAGTTTGTTTCATTTATACTCATTCTGAATATAAAATCGTGTACATTCATTTTTTCTTAACATTTTAACATTTGTTATTATATACTCTTTATAGATATTATTTATAAATGTTATATTATTTTCAATTGAGTGAACATGCCATAATTTTCCTAACCGTTAATTTATGGTAATGTTTATAAGTTTTTACCAAGTTATAATTCTTATAAATTAGCATTGAAGTCTTGTAAAGTTTTAAAATTCTGAGGTTTTCTTCCCTATATTTTACATTTCTCATTTATAATAAATTCTTATAATTGGGATTATAGAATCAAAATTTTATTTACTACTTGATTTATTTGTTCAACAGATATGTATTCACTTATTTAACTGAGTATATGTGCCGGGTATGGTGCCATGGTTAAAATCTAATGGTATTTCAGCCATGGATCCCGTCTTAGAGAATGTATTATCAGATTTTTTTTTTTTTCTAACGTGTATTTTTTTTCTTTTTTTTTTAAAATTATTATTATATTTTAAGTTCTAGGGTACATGTGCATAACGTGCAGGTTTGTTACATATGTATACTTGTGCCATATTGGTGTGCTGCACCCATCAACTCGTCAGCACCCATCGACGCGTCATTTACATCAAGTATAACTCCCAATGCAATCCCTCCCCCCTCCCCCCTCCCTATAATAGGCCCCGGTGTGTGATGTTCCCCTTCCCGAGTCCAAGTGATCTCATTGTTCAGTTCCCACCTATGACTGAGAACATGCAGTGTTTGGTTTTCTGTTCTTGTGATAGTTTGCTGAGAATGATGGTTTCCAGCTGCATCCATGTCCATGCAAAGGACACAAACTCATCCTTTTTTATGGCTGCATAGTATTCCATGGTGTATATGTGCCACATTTTCTTAATCCATTCTGTCACTGATGGACATTTGGGTTGATTCCAAGTCTTTGCTATTGTGAATAGTGCCGTAATGAACATACGTGTGCATGTGTCTTTATAGCAGCATGATTTATAATCCTTTGGGTATATCCCCAGTAATGGGATGGCTGGGTCATATGGTACTTCTAGTTCTAGATCCTTGAGGAATCGCCATACTGTTTTCCATAATGGTTGAACTAGTTTACAATCCCATCAACAGTGTAAAAGTGTTCCTATTTCTCCACATCCTCTCCAGCACCTGTTGTTTCCTGACTTTTTAATGATCGCCATTCTAACTGGTGTGAGATGGTATCTCATTGTGGTTTTGATTTGCATTTCTCTGATGGCCAGTGATGACGAGCATTTTTTCATGTGTCTGTTGGCTGTATGCATGTCTTCTTTGAGAAATGTCTGTTCATATCCTTTGCCCACTTTTTGATGAAGAATCTAATATATGCAGACAAATATAAAAGCATTTTCCAAAAGCACTGTCAAATTTGTGCTATAGACCGTAATAATTAAACTCTAAGAGCAATTGTAAAAATATATAGAAAAAGAGAGATAAAAATGCATATAGAAACAGTAATACACTTACAGATATATGGACATTTAAACAGAAATCTATATGAAAGAGATAGGTAGCATTAGGTGGATACATAGATATCTCACATTCTTTTTTACTTACCCCAATTCCTGCTTTCATCAGGAAGAATGTTCTATCTATCTAAAATATATGAAAATATCTGAATATCACCACTAGTTGTCTAACATATACATCACACTGGTTTTTTTGTTTTTGTTTTTGTTTTTTTTGAGATGGAGTTTTGCTCTTGTCACTCAGGCTGGAGTGCAGTGGTGCATCTCGGCTCACTGTAACCTCCACCTGTCGGGTTCCAGTGATTCTCCCACCGCAGCCTCCTGAGTAGGTGAGATTACAGGCACCCATCATCATGCCCATCTAATTGTTGTATTTTTAGTACAGTGTTCACCATGTGGCTGGGCTGGTCTTGAACTCCTGACCTCAGGTGATCTGCCCACCTCGGCCTCCCAAAGTGCTGGGATTACAGGCGTGAGCCACCGCGCCCAGCCTATACACATCATTTTTGCATATCTTTCACAAAACAGAGTCATCAAAAAATTGGCCTTAAGTTTTTAATATATTTTAATTAAGTGTGTCAAATTGTTGCAGTATATTTTAGCTCTGGGGGTAGGCCCAGCTTGCCTTTAGGCTCTCAAGTCCATTTAATTTTTTAAAATTTACACAGTAAGTTGTATTCCAGCAAACTCTTTCTAAATGCACTGTCTTCTCTGAATTCCCACACATCAGTGCCACCAGGAGAGTCTTTCTTCCACTACTGCCATAGCAACTTAAAGCAGTTTCTCCCTGCTTTAAGGTCATTCCTAGCAGAGTTTCCAAATCAACACTCCTGAAACCTTACTCTGATCACTTCGCTATTTCTATCAGTAGCCTATCATGACTCCCAGCTAACCCCAGGTCGGGGGGATGGTGTGGGGAGAGGGGTGGAACTCTGAATACAGTTTTTTCAAAGCATGCTTCTTTCTCTTTCCTTTCGGCCAACTCCAGTTCCATTCAAATCCAAATCCTCAGCTCCCCTTTCATGCCTTTCACTTTGCCACCTTATTCCTAGATTTAGTCTATCTAGTTGGTTTAGAAAGCCCTATAATATCTACACAATAATGGTTATCATGTATTGTGTGTTGACTACCTATTTTGTTCCAATAAGGTTTCCAAATGTTATCACATTGACTTTATCACATATAGTAGCCTCTATTTCACGTACGAAATAAATGTGGCTCATTTAAATGACTTGTCTAATTCTTAAAAGTTACTTAAATTTATAGCTATTAGACTCTAGAGTTCCTGTTCTATCAATTTTAGTACATTTCATGATACAGATATTCCTTGTTCTTCCACCTCGATTCTCACCAAATTCATGAAATCTTTTCCAACGTTAAATTTAGGCCTACCAAAAGACAAGGATTTTGCTAAATACCTGGTATATAAAAATACATAAACATGATGTTTGCTGTCAAAAAACATACAATTTAGTTATGGAAACTCAAAATAAATATGTAAACATTTTAACTAGTGCTATGAAGACAAAGCACAGAATACGATGAGACAATAAAGAAAGGTCATCATGAGTGAGGGGATTGGTTCTGATGTGGCTTTGCCAAAGAAGACAAATGTCAGCTAAGACATCAGGATGAACAGAAATTAGCCATGTAAAGAACGGGAGTGTGGAAGAACAACATCCTAAGCATAAGGAAAAGCCTATGCATCAATTTCGAAACACAGAAAGACTATGGTTTCCAAGAACCAAAACAACGTCATTCAAGGACATGGTATAAAATTGTGCAGTTGTCTATGGGAATGGAATCCAATAGGGTTTTGCAGTGGAGTCCTGAGGTCAAAATACCTTGAGTGAATGGATAACCAGGCATCAGTGTAGAAAGGAAGGCAGGGTCAGATCACTCAACACTCGTGAGTTCATATCTCCTTGTGCAAATGAAAGTATCTCATAGGATTTAAATCAGTAATTCCCATGCTTCAATTTTGAATGTTTATTTATTCCTCCAGAAGATTAACAGTGTGTGTTGACATATCTATGCCTATCTATTTTATCTTTAATATATTTTTTAACTCTGCAGTGCCTTATATAAGTCTTAGAAAACATCAGTTGTTTAATGTGTATTTTCTGAGACATATAATAAATTATTTTCTTTATTTTCTGAATCATAAATGTAGTGTCATCATAATCAGACTACTTTCTTGTATAATGACACCAACTTCAGGATAGCATGCATAAAATTCTGTACCTTTTTTAAACCATCAAAAAAAAATGTCTTTAACCAACTTTGGTCCTTCCCAAATGGTTGAGCGCTTAACATTGCTGCCAACTAAAAATGACTGTTTGTGAACTACAGACATTTGATGCAATGACTGTTTTGACAGTTTAGGTATAAAAGAACTGTCAAGCTTTTTATTCTAAGGCTATAGGTTACAGATTTTTCAGAAGTGAAGTGTGGTATTCCCTTTGAATCAATTTGTCACAACCTCTGCTAATCCCATGTGCAAAAGGACTTACCTCTAAGAGATTGCATATTAGAACCCTTGACCTTTCTAAGAAGAATCAACAAAGTTGAGATTGTAGCAAGTTAGTGTTTGTATAGAATGTTGGGAGATTGCCCTTCCTCAGGTGGAAATCTACTGGGTGGGCTGATGCAAAATTCCTAGACTGGGGAGAAAAATTCATTTATATTTCATAAGTCAGTGCTAACCAGTCAGCAGTAGCTCTATTGAGAAAGATTTGTAGACAACATCTGGGCTAAGGAAGAGATGCCACAACTTATATAATGGTATCTATTATATGTTCAGAAAGAGGAGTTGCCCAATAGCTATGGGATATATAGTTATTATTTATTTCAAAGTCCATTTAAAATAGCCAGGGTCCCGAGGAGGTCTTTTAGCATGGGAGAATCAAATCAAACATAAAACAAAAAGGGATATAAACCAAGATTCTTAAAGAATGGCAAAAAAACACCATAAAAAGCCTATAAAACTAAAATTAATATTCAAAGAGTGCTATAAAATTGATGATAAAATGACCTCAATATAAATTTGGATAATGAGCACAGACAGATATAGAATTATTTTAATAGTCCTTTTTATTCATCCTACTTAGTGAATTGTTCTTTAAATTTTTTATCATTGTTACCTTGGTTCTCTTGGATTTTTCACATGGAGAATCTGTGGGTAATTATAACAAATTGCATTGCAACTTTCAAAGACCTAAATATCTTTTTAAAAATTTTATTGCATTGTTAAGAATTTCTAAAACAATATAAATAATGCTTGAGAGAGATTACATTCTTTTCTGTTCTTTAATGAAAATTCCTTTAATATGAAGGGTTGTTTTTAAAGTAGAATAAAAGTTAAAGTATATAAACATCTTTTTCTGACACTAATTAGTAGAATTTATATATTTTTTCTCCTCTTATTAAGGTAATATATATCCTGCTATTGATAACATAAACATACTGGTCATGGCATATTTTTCATGCTGCTATAATTGATATACTACTATTTTATTTAAGGTATTTGTTGTTTCAACATTTAAAAATGAGAATGGACCAAATATTTTTTCTTTAGGGATGCATATTGATAAAGTACTATTGCATCGATGCTTCATTTATTTAAAAAAAATTTGTACTCTGTTACAATTAGAGTTCAGGAAGCAACTTAAGGTAATGGTTAAGAATCTAGGCTCTTACATACGACAGATGTGGGTTAGAAATTCAGTTACACTATTTACTGTCTCATCTTGGTTGTGTAACTTAACAAGCATATTTCCCATCTGTAAGAAAGAAAAAAGAAAACAGTACCTCCCTCATAAAAAGTGATAGTACCCACTATCATATTTAATGTGAGCACACACTATCATATCACTACTTGTGGCAAGTAATAGGCATTCAATAGGTGTGTAAACACACACACACAGACACTCAAAGAAACACAAAAATTAAGAATGTATTATACTTTAAAGGCTTAATAAAATTTGCCAGTAAACAGTAGAGCCTAATGCCTCTTGAATTCTTAATTCTTTGAAACATTTTTCCTCTTTCTTCCATATGTGTTTGCTTTCAAGGCTCTCTATCTCTTTGGTCTTTCGTGATATTTAATTTGTATTAGCCCAGATATCAACTATTTCAACAAAAAATTTTAAATATATCAGTTTATTGTACATAGCTTTTAAAGAATAATTAGCTTCTTAATCCCCTCTGAACCAATGGCTCTATCTTATTTTGCTCATAATAATTTTTATTTCTTCAACACTGTCGGAACTTGGTTTATTAGTGTTTCCCAAAAGGAGCTCTCAGTTAAGCACTGTTTAAAAAATTCTTTCTCGTTTTCTAATTTAATGATTTCTATCTGTATTGACTTATTTCCCATCCTTTGGTTTTTATTTTCTGGAACACACAGTGTCTGCCTAGCTGAGGATGTGTGGTGGTAGGGAGGCGCTGGAGAGGGGACCATGGAAACCTCATCTCTAGCAGATGTTTGCAAGAGGCTGCCTTCCACTTCCATCACTAGTACTGACTCTAGGTCTCTGGGTAAGGGATCATCTGGAAGAGCACAGAGCATCCTCCTGACTCTGACATGTGGTCTCTTATCACATATATTCACCTAAAGAGTGTGAGGTTTAAAATCAAACACTTAGATTTGAGTCCAGGTTCTGCCACTTATTATCTTAGTGATAAATCCCTTAACTTTTCCAAATCTCATTTTCTTCACCTTTCAAAGGGCTATTATAATAGAGTCTTTCTCATGGGATTATGGTAAGGTTTAAATGAGATAATTCAGGGCCTATGTTTATCTCATTGTCATATCCCTACGGATATACACTGATGTATGCATGTGTGTGGTGTGCTTGCATATGTGCATGCATTTATGTATAAATTAGTTCTTAAATTAATAATTCAAGAATATTTCTTGAATAAGCCTTGGGAATTTCCTCCCAGCCTTAAAACTCTACAAGTTACTGGGACCCAATCCTGTGAAGAGATTGAAGAGCTCACTGAACCTCTTCAGCTATTACGTGATAAAAATGATTGAAGCCGCTTGCCAACATAAAAGTGCCTTGTGCATGGTTATTAATAATACTGAGCAGTGCCCATTATAGAAAACCTGCAGCTTTTATGCTTCCATAATTTTAGTCATGCTAGCATCCTCTCAAAAAAGAAGCATCGTCCCCAACACAAATTCTACCAGCTCTCTGTTTTCCAATAAAGAGAACCTTGCAAATGATGAAAACAATGGCAGGTCCTTTTCACTAGACCCACTCAGAAGTTAGGAAGGGATGCGGATGGGAACATTTACCTGGCCTGACACAAATCAACACATGCTTGGCTGTCTCCAAGCTGATGGCAAAATCTTCCATTAACTGAGAGGGGAGGGGATGCTCCTCCTTCAGCAAAGAACCACTTCTGAAAAGGCCTTCTTTTACAATAAAAAAGAGCATGAAAAATATTTAGAGAAAATAACCAAAATGGACTTCCAAAAGCAAGCTGAATATTCTTTTACATGACATTTACAACCATGACTTGTTTCCGAGAATACTCACACAAAATCGTTAACATTCCAGAAGCCTCTCCTTTTTATTTAGATGAGACTTTTTATAATGACTCTACTTCCTGTTCAAAGGGCAGAAAATTATTGTTTAACATTCTGGATTGCTGTGTGTAAACATTTGAAATTGGAATGTAATTTGTTGGGTTCATAGCAAATATATAACATTTATAGTATATATAAAGCACAAGTCATTCTCTATAAACTGCCTAAAATGGTAATAGAAAAGTTACTGTAATCAACATTTTAGTGATGTTTAGTACACTGAGAGATTGCCTGTGAGAAAATGACATGTAATATTAGGAAAAAACACTTGAACACAATGATCCAGAAAGTAGAAAAAACACATGGGGAAAGCCAGGTTAAGAGTTGGTGCTGACAGCTGATTTTGTCCATTGTGGGATTCATAGGTCAGAGAACCCAAACCTGAGGGAACCAAGTTACTCCAAAGAGAAGACTTCCACTCATCACTTCATCACCCATCCCAGGAGGTGAATGTTCAGACCGCTTTGCTCATCTACCTGTGCGTGCCACAAAGCAGTGTGGACTTGTCATGCCACCTCTGGGGTCTCTGTCCTGCCAGATAAAAACTATAGGAAAAAAAATTGGAGTTTGATTTTGAAAAGGAAGGTGGGGAGGGAAAAATAACTAACTTTTAAGAAGAATAGCTTCTGTTTTTCCTCGTGGTCCCTAAATTGTCTTGGGACATAACTGTGTTTTGACAAAGACTTTAATTGAATTTTTTGAAATAGGACTCCAGTAAACGAATGCTTCCTCCTTTGACGGGGCCAGTATTAAAGTCTGATTCCACTGTAGTAAAATTTTCATTCTTTAAAAAAGTATCAGCCATTTACAAAATAGTGTGAAAATGGGCGGAGAGTGACGTTTCGCATGTTACGCATTTTACCCATGATTATATTTCAAATAGGCTGCTAACATGTGAAACATAGAACTTTCTTCAAGACGGGCCCCTTATCCCTTCTTGCATGTTTCCTGAGAATTTTCTGAATTCAATATTCAAGTATCAGTCAAAAGGCTCCAGGACTTAATAGTGAAAGCATGTTCCATTCCACATTTCATATCCAGCAATAACATGCTTCTGCTGCCTCGAATTATTTCTCTCTCAGTCAATGCACATGCAAGATTAATACAATTTAAATATTTGGCGCTACAGATGTTCCATTTGGAAAATGAGAATCAGGAAGCTCCTGCAGGCAAATGTCTTTGAGATGAAAAGCCACAATGGAAAGTTGGGTTGCATCAACTTTCAGATAAAATTCCCTTCTTCCATTGTAATACAGACTATGAAGGATTTTCTTATTTTCAGAAATAAATAATAAAATAAAACTGAGGTGGGATGAGCATTTCCTTTTCTTGTTATAACCTCGTTCAGAATTATTATTAAAAGATAAACCGGGATCCTTTATGTGCTTGCTTTTACAGTGTTGAGGAAACTACACTATACATGAAATCTCTTGCGGTTTTGTCAGCCAGATTTGTCTTTATTTATCTTACACAAGGACAATAAAAGGTATTGGTAACAGCACCCATGTGCAAATTTCATTTGTGGAACTACGTGATGAAGTCAGAAAGGAATCAGGGTTTTAAGAAGCACAATAAATAGCACAGACAACATAGAGACCTAATGCCCCCTATTGTTAAAAATGTATAAATCTAGAAATATATTCAGTTAGACTTTGAGCATCAAGTACTATCATTTTACTTTTGACTGGTGCTGTTACCTGTGCAGAGACCTTCTTGGTCTTATTTTTACTAACATACCAGATGAACTGGTCCCTTCATTATTATTGTAGCCAAGTGCATATTGTCATGTGAGGCATGAGGAAGGGACTGATGAGGAGGGCTGTGGCATACATAAAGCTACTGTGGAGAGCCCTGCTAATTGCCTTGTGGTCCAACCTCAGCATCAATACGATTACCTGGCAGCAGTCCAGATGGCATCAGCCTCTACTCCAGGCATGTCAGCCCACAAAGGAGGGCACTGCCACCTGCTTGAGAAAGAGAGGTGAGCCCATTAATTCTGATTTACAAAGATGACACTGATTGAAGAGAGTTGGGCATGTGGTACCCCATAGCCCATTTCTAGAAACAGGCCACTGAGACCTCTTCATTCTTCCCCTTCTCTGTCCTCTGCCCTTGCCTGCAATGAAATTACTTGCAGCCTTTAAACTCTGTTTGCTCTGTGGTTTTATTGCTGGCAGAAAGCTGTACAGTTTATCAACATTATCTCATATTGGCAGATTCCAGACAATGGAATGGTAGTTGCTGGGGCCATTAAGAGATGGCTCCACACTCTGCCTGATGCAGAATTTATAGAGTCTTACTGTGTAAGGTCCTAGAAAATACAGATTGTCTCATTAGATGAAATGACAGCCTAGCACCTCAGAGATAGGGCAATTCCAAGTACTCGCAGGCCTCAGGTACAACTGGGCTTCCGAGGCTTGTTAAAAATGATGCTGATAAACTTTTAGGATTTTTACAGGATACATCTTTCTGTGCTCATGCCTTCAAGGGAAAATAGGCTTTCTTCATTCTAGAAAGCTCCTGCAAATCCTCCTTTGAGGAAATTCATATGCCTATCTGTGTAGGGAAAATTGATAACTTTGCTCTTTGTTCTTTCGTGTATTTCCACTGTGTGTGTGTGTGTGTGTGTGTGTGTGTGTGTGTGTGTGTGTGTCTGTGTGTATGTCTTTGGTTGAGTTACTCTGAAGTGAAGGCTGAGACAGGGCTTCCTGTCTTTGGTTGAGTTACCCTGAAGTGAAGGCTGAGACAGGGCTTCCTGTGTACATGGTTTATTGAAGACGGTTCTCCTTGGAGAAGGGCAGGAAGGGAAACAGAAGGGGCTGAGCAAGGCTGTGGTCTGAGGTGGGGTCTAACCTCAGCGAGACACCAGGGGGAGCTCTGAAGCATGCTTTGCTCCACAGAGTTGATCTCACAGTTAGTAAAGGAATTATCCTTTTGCCCTCTGTCAGTCAGGCATAATCCTCCATGGAGAGGAGGGATGGGAAGGGGTTGCTGTGACCTTTAGGCCAGGAGGATTTAGCTTGGTCTAGAAGAGTGGCTCTCAAGAAGTGATCCATAGACTAGCAGAATCAACAGCACCTAGGAATTTGTTACAAATGCCATTTCTCAGAAATCTCCCCAGACATACTGAATGAGAAACTCTGAGAATGGGGTCCAGATACATGAGAGTTGACAAGCCCTCTGGGTGATTCTGATTGATTATAAAATTTGAGAACCACTGGTTGAGGTCAATTCCTTGGAGAAGGGGGTGTCCCTGAGCATGTAGCAGTCATCACTCACAGCAGCTGCAAGATGGGTGCACAAGCCTGATGAAAGGGGTCGTATGTATGTATTTATTTTTTTTCTTTAATTTTTATTTTACATCCGGGGGTACATGTGCAGATTTTTTACATGGGTAAATTGCACTTTGCTGGGGTTTGATGTACAAAAGATTTTGTCAACCAGATTGTGAGCATAATACTTGATAGGTAGTTTTACTTTCCTCACCCTCCTCCCACTCTGTGCCTGCAGGTAGGCTCCAGTGTCTATTTTTTCCCTTCTTTGAGTCCATGTGTACTCAACATTTAGCTCTCACTTATAAATGAGAACATGCAGTGTTGAATAGGGACATCTCTTTGTTGAATAGGGACTCCTTTCCCCATTGTTAGTTACGGTTGACTTTTTTGAAGATTAGATGGTTGAAGGTGTGTGACTTTATTTGGGGGTTCTATTATGTTCCATTGGTCTATGTGTCTATTTTTGTACCAGTACCATGCTGTTTTGGTTACCTTACAGCAGTTTGAAGTCAGGTAGTATGATGTCTCCAGATTTATTCTTTTTGCTTAGGATTGCTTGGGCTATTCAGGTTTTTTTGGTTTGTTTGTTTGTTTTTGTTTTTTTATTTGGGGGGGTTCCATATGAATTTTAGATTAGTTTTTTTTCCTGGTTCTGTAGAGAATGACCTTTGTAATTTGATAGGAATAGCATCGAATCTGTAGATTGCTTTAGGCAGTATTGCCATTTTAATTGTATTATTTTTTCCTATCTATGAGCTTGGAACTTGTTTTTCATTTGTTTGTGTCATCTCTGACTTCTTTAAGCAGTGTTTTGGAATTCTTGTAGCAATCATTCTCATCCCTGGTTAGCTGTATTTCTAGGTATTTTATTCTCTTAGTGGCTATTGTGAATGGAATTGCATTCTTGATTTGATTCTCAGGTTGGACATTATTGACATATAGAGATACAATTCATTTTTATACATTGATTTTTGTGTCCTGAAACTTTACTGAAGTTGCTTATCAGTTCAAGGAGCCTTTGGGCAGAGACTATAGGATTTTCTATGTATAGAATCATATAATCTGCAAAGAGAGATAGTTTGAGTTACTTTCTTCCTACTTAGATGTCTTTTCTTTCTTTCTCTTGCCTTATTGCTCAGCTGGCACTTTGAGGACCATGTTAAATAGGAGTGGTGAGAGTGGGCATCCTTACCCTGTTCCAGATTTCAGGAGGTATGCTTCCAGCTTTTGTCCACTCAGGATATTGTTGGCTGAGGGTTTGCCATAGATGGCGCTTATTATCTTAAGGTGTGTTTTCTTCATGTCTACTCTTTTGAGGGTTTTAACATAAAAGTGATATAGTTTGGATGTTTTGTCCCCTTCAAATCTAATTTTAAAATGTAATCCCCAATGTTGGAGGGGATTGGATCATGGGGGTGGATTGCTTGTGGTTTAGCACCATCCCCCTTGGTACTGTCCTGGTGATAGTGAATGAGTTCTCATAAGATCTGGTCATTTAAAAGTGTGCAGCACCTCCCCCTTTTCTCTATTGCATCTGCTCTGACCATGTGTTATACCTGCTTCAACTTTGTGGTCTGCCATGATTGTAAGTTTCCTGAGGCCTCCTCAGAGGCCAAGTAGGCAGCATCATGTTTCCTCTATAGCCTGCAGAACTCTGAGCCAATTAAACCTCCTTGCTTTATAAATTACCCAGTCTCAGATATTTCTTTATAGCAAAGCAAGAATGAACTAATATAGAAGGGATATTGGATTTTATTAAAAAGTTCTTCTGCCTCTATCGAGGTGATCATGCAGCTTTTGTTTTTAGTTCTGTTTATGTGATGAGTCACATTTAATGATTTGCATATGTAGAACCAACCTTGCACTCCAGGAATAAAGCCTCCTTGATCATAGTGGATTAGCTCTTTGATGTGCTGCTGGTTTTGATTCACAAGTACTTATTGAGGATATTTGTGTCTATGTTCATTAGGGATATGGGTCTAAAGTTGCTTTTTTTGTTGTTATGTATCTGCCGGGTTTTGGTATTGGAATGATGCTGGCCATAAAGAATGAGTTAGGGAGAAGCCCCTTCTCCTTGATTTTTTAGAATAGTTTTAGGAGGATTGGTACTGGCTCTTCTTTATACATGTGGTAACATTCAGCTGTGAATCTAGCTGGTCCAGGACTTTGTTTGGTCAGTAGGTTTTTTCTTTCTGATTCAATTTTGGAACTCATCATTAGTCTATTCAGGATTTCAGTTTCTTACTAGGTCAATCTTGGGAGGTTGTATTTTTCCATGAATTTAGCCATTTCTCCTAGGTTTTCTGCTTCTCTAGTTTGCATGCATAGAGATGTTCATAATAGTCTCTGAGGGTTTTTTGTATTTGTGTGGGATTATTGGTAATATAACGTTTGTCATTTCTGATTGTGTTTATTTCAATCTTCTTTCTTTTTTTCTTTGTTAATCTAGCTAGTAGTCTCTCAATGTTATTTATTCTTTCAAAAAAAACTTTCGGTTTCATTGATCTTTTCTATGGGATTTTCATGTCTCAGTTTTGTTCAGTGTAGCTCTGATTTTGGTTACTTTTTTCTTCTGCTAGCTTTGGAGTTGGCTGGCTCTTGTTTTTCTAGTTCTTCTATATATAATGTTAGATTATTAATTTAAAATCATTCAATCTTCTTGATGTAGGCATTTAGCACTATAAACTTTCCTCTTAGCACTGCTTTAGTTGTATCTCAGAGATTCTGGTATGTTGCACCTTTGTTTTCATCAGTTTCAAAGAATTTTTTAAATTTCTGCCTTAATTTTATTCTTCACCCTAAAGTCATTCAGGAGCACATTGTTTAATTTCCTTTTAATTGTATGGTTTTGAGAGCTCTTCTCGGTGTTGATTTCTATTTTTATTGCATTGTCATTCAAGAACGTGGTAGGTATGATTGTGTGTGTGTGTGTTTTTTTAATTCATTCAGAATTGCTTTATGGCCTCCTGTGTGGTCAATCCTAAGAGTATGTGCCATGTGCAGATGAGAAGGATGTATATTCTCTTGTTAGGCATGGTATTCTATAGATATCTGTTAGTCTGTTTCATCAAGTGTCAAGTTAAGTTCTAGATTATCTTTGTTTTCTGTCTATATTCTGCTAATACGTCTACTATTAGACTAATATTATTAAACTAATTATTATTATTAGACTAATAATGTCTGAGACTGTCAATAGGATGCCAAAATCTCCCACTATTATTTTGTGGCTATCTAAGACTCTTCTTAAGTCTCTAAGAACCTGTTTTATGAATCTGAGTGCTTCAGTTTGGGTGCATATATATTTAGAATAGTGAAGTGCTCTTGTTGAATTGAACATTTTATCATTATGTAATGCCCTTTTTTGTCCTTTTTCATTGTTGTTAAAGTCTGTTTTGTCTGAAATAAAAATAGCATCTCTGCTCTATTTTGTTCTTCATTTGCTTATAGACCTTTCTCCATCGCTTTACTTTGAGCTTATGGATAACATTTCATGTGAGATGGGTTTCTTGAATACAGCATACAGTTGAATCTTGCTTCTATATCCAACTTGTCACTCTGTGTCTTCTAATTGGGATACTTAGCCAGTTTACATTCAAGGTTAATATTGATATGTGAGGATTTGATCCAGTTATTGTTCTGTTAGCTAGTTGTTATACAGACTTGATTGTATAGTTGCTTTATAGTGTCAGTGGGCTATGTGCTTAAGTGTGTTTTTGTTGTGGCTGCTAACGATCTCTCATTTCTATGTTTAGCACTCTCTTGATGACCTCTTATGAGGCAGGTCTAGTGGTAATAAATTCAATTAGCATTTACTTGTCTAAAAATGATTTTATTTCTGTTTTTCTTAGGAAGCTTATTTTGGCTGAATATAAAATTCTTCATTCACATTTTTTCCTTTAAGGATGCTGAATATAGGCTCCCAATCTCTTCTGGCTTATAAAGTTTCTACTTAAAGATCTGCTGTTAGCCTGATGGGGTTCCCTTTGTATGTAAGCTGCCCCTTCTTTCTAGCTGCCTTTAAGATTTTTTCTTTTGTATTGACCTTGAAAAAACCCATGACTGTGTGTCTTGAGGCTAGTCATCTTGAATAGTATCTCACAGGGGTTCTCTGAATTTCCTTAATTTGCATGTTGACCTCTCTAGTGAAGTTGAAGAAATTTTCATGGACAATATTCTCAAATACGCCTTCCATGTTGCTTGTTCTTGCTCTGTCTCTTTCAGAAGTGACAGTGAGTCATTGGTTTGGTCTCTTTACATAATCCTTTATTTCTCAGCAATTTTGTTCTTTTTTAAAAATTATTTTTTCTTTATTTTTGTCTGCCTGCATTGACTCGAAGGAATTATCTTTGAGCTCTGAGATTCTTTCCTCAGTTTGGTCTATTCTGTTACTAATGCTTCCAATTGCATTCTGAAATTCCTGTAGTTAATTTTTTATTTCCAGAAGTTCAGTTTGGTTCTTTCTTAAAATGCGTTTGTCATATTTTACTCTTTAACCATTTTACTGTTTCCCTTGGATTGGGTTTCAACCCTCTCCTGTATCTTGATGAGCTACCTTGCCATCCATATTCTGAATTCTATGTCTGTCATTTCAATCATTTCAGTCTGGTTAAGAAACTTTGCTGGGGAGCAAGTGTGGTCATTTGGAGGCAAGAGGACACTCTGGCTTTTAGAGCATTCCCGTGTTCTTGTGTTGGTTCTTTCTCATCTCTGTGGGCTGATGTTCCTTTAACCTTTGAGGATGCTGTCTTTTGGATGGGACTTTTTGCTTTTATATATATATTTTTATGCACTTGAGGGTTTGACTGTGCTATAAATTGGGTTTAGTCAATTGGCTTTATTTCTGGATCCTTTCAGGTGGCCAAGGCTTAGCTCAGCAGTCCTGGGCTGTATGCTCTAATCTTGGCAGTTGGGATCAGCCCTGTGACTTTGTTTTCTGGGCCCTTGAGTTTAAGTATGTGCTGCGCTGGAGGGGCCAAGGTGTTCCCAGTCCACTAGCAACAACACTCCAACAGGAGCTGCCAGCAAAATCTCCAGTGGGGTGGTGGTGGGACCCTGTGCATGTGTGTGCCAGCAGTGTGCTGGAGATGGGTCTGTGCATGGATGCATGCTAGCAGGGTGGCAGAAAGTACCCACATGTATGCATTCCAGTGGGGCTGTGTGGGGAGACTGTGGGGGAGTGCACACTGGTGGAGGTCCATCTGCAAAGTGGTCTGATGGGTAGGTGGGGTCTGCTGGCAAAAGAGCTCTGATGGTGGCCACTGGCAAGCTGAGGCTGTACTGCATGCTTGCAGCCAAGCAGAGACCCTGTGAGAGGCTGGCAGACAGGCAAGTGCTCAGATAAGACTATTCCTGTCTCACAGGTAAGACAGCTGTGCTCTTTCCAAGACTGGTAGCTAACAAAGTCTAAAGCCACTTAGAGTATGGCGAGCTTTGGGGGTTGAACACACATGGCTGCGCTCCACTGCAGCTGTTCCCACACCAAACCTTCGGGATCTGCACAGGCTGAGGTTATTTCTCTGTCAATTCTCCAGGCAGTCCTCCTTGCTAGCTCACGTGTCTGTGGGGGTCATGGGATCTCCTGTTGCAAGGATTCTGGAGGTTCATGGTGAGAGTAGACCACTACATGCCTATTTTACTCAGCCCTTCCCTAGAAGCTGCTATGGGCCAGGAATGAGTGGTGGTGCTCAGTGACCCTATGCAGGGTCCCGAGTTTCCTTACCCTTCAGTCTGGGCTCTGCATCCTCTGTCCATTCTAAATATCTCTTTTTTCTTTTTTTTTTTCCAAGCAAAGAGGGTCACTTTTATCAGGTCTCTGGAAAGCTTGTGCAAAGATAGAAAAATGTGGGATAAAATCTTAAGTATGAGAAAATGTTAGTTGAGTAAAGAAAGCAGATTTCTAGGTAGGGAAAGAATCATGAAAGAAGGTTCTAAAGTTGAAAAATGTTACAGTTTATTGGAAGAACTGATTGAAGAGTAATGTCGACAGTGCACTGAGAGCAAGAGAAATAATGGTGCAAAGGAAAGGCTGAGAGGTAGATTAGGGTCTAAAGCACATTTAAAATGGCCAATAATAACGATGGTGAACATTACAGAGTATTTGCTGGTGCACACTACTCCAGTTCCTACATTAGACACAAAAGTTTAAATAATATATCATAGCTTTAGCCTGTCCACCTGTTAATATCTGGGTATTAAATTTCATTGCTAGTGAGACCCAGTGTCTGGTTTTCCAGAGCTAAGATCCCTGCAGCTTTCAAATGTCAGTACTTCTTTCCCTTGCAACTGTGTTAAACCAGAGCACATGGAGGGACCTCCTGCCTTAATCTTGCTTTTATATTTTTAAACACATGTCTCCTTTCAAAGCTTATCTATTTTATATTCTGAATACATGCATTAGCCAAGAAGAATTCAAAACATTTTAATTGGTATTTAAAGAAGTAGAGATGTTGATATAGATTTTAAATTATACATGCAAGTATAATTTTTTTTTATTTTATTCTGTCATGCTCTCTATCCTGAGGAAATTTTTTTCCTGATTGCAAGTCACCATTTGTTCTGGTTTCCCTGCTTAGCTCAGGAGTGATGGCCCGTCTTCACTCTTTTACAGAAATTTTTTCAGTTGCTTTCTCCAAGGGATGGTAACCTATGTTGTATATAGTCTTAGGAACTTTCACACGTATGTGTGTGTAAATGTAGAGTGGACAGTAATAGTGACAACAGTAGCTCTGCTGGGAAAAACCCTACAGAAGAAAATGGTCCTCATTTTTCCTGTAATATGACTACCAGTAAGTTATTGTGATAAACTTTATCTTATGTAAAAGCCTTCCCCCGCCAAGTGTTAAAATACAAAACATACCAGTCATTCTCATTTAAATCTAAGGATCTTTAAGTAATTTTGTATGTGCTGAGAGACATGAGATAAAGATTTCTGAGAATAAGACTCAGACTCCAGAAGGTGAATTTGTAGCCGCACAAAGCCATAAAACACACTCGGAAAAGGAAAATCAGGATGTAGAGAAACGGGCCCTGCACTTGGCAGAGGGCCATTCCTGAACACCACCGCCAATGGCATCGTTCAGGGTGTACTTCCACGTGCACTCTCACATCTAAAGCCTCCTCAGTTCTGCCAGGAAGGTACTACTGCTGCTACAGCAAGGAAATCAAGAATCAGAGATTAAACCGCTTTTCAAAGCCACTTTGACTTTGGTGGTTTGGTGAGACCGCAGAAATTCTGACTTCCAAACTTGTGTTTTTTGTAATACCCCAAAATTTAAGGAATCTAGGTCCTGGCTAAGAGTTGCCATAAGGACTAGAACTTTTGTACGAGTTCACTTGTGCTTCCTTGGTCCCCAGAAGTGATCTGCAGCACGTGCTGTGGAATCAGCGTAGTCATGGGCTAACAGCACACTTTTAGTGAGCTGTCAAGATGCTAGAAAATATTAAGAGAAAGTTGGGTGTCAAATCTAACTGGCAAATAATATAAATTATTTTAAAGTTAAACCAAAAATGGCTACTACATATTATATAATTGACTATCATTTTAAAAGATAAAACTCAAATTCAAGGACACTTTCTGTTTTTAGAAACTAATATCAGGCTAGACTCAAAGTTTCCCTCATGACTACGTTATGTGTCTGCTCTTGGTGGTATCAATATTGAATAGTTTCAGAAGCACTGATGGTTTAAAAAGTCTTGTTGTTATAACAGAATGGATTTACTTTCCTTTTGCCAGTGATTGTATCATTTCTTTTGAGGTAGGAGTTGAGGGAGAGGTGAGGAGCTAAGTGTTCTCTTTTGTATAGAAGCATCCAAACATGAAGATGGCTACACAGATTTTATGCTTTATGGCACTAGCCTACTCCCATAACTCTATAGGTTACGTGTAACATAGATATTAGCTCATTGCCTTCTGAACTACTTAACCTGTTGTCAATCACAAAGTAAGGCCACAGCATAATAATGACTTAAGGGCAGGCTATCCATTGAGTGAGGATAATATTTGAAGGATATGCCATGCATAAGAGAAGAAAGATCTTCATGGAGAAAAATAAATAAATAAAGGTTGGCTTTAGTGTTTAGGTCTTAGAAAAATAAGAGAGGGAGCTTTTATTTCTGTTATATCTCTGAACATTCTCATGGCTCCCTTAGAGGGTTGGAGTACATTCAAAAGAGGTAGAGAATTTTTGAAGTTGATGTCCAACATTCTTTTTTTTTTTTTTTTTTTTTTTGAGGCGGAGTCTGGCTCTGTCGCCCAGACTGGAGTGCAATGGTGCGATCTCAGCTCACTGCAAGCTCCGCCTCCCAGGTTCCCGCCATTCTCCTTCCTCAGCCTCCCGAGTAGCTGGGACTACAGGCGCCCGCCACCTCACCCGGCTAGTTTTTTCGTATTTTTTAGTAGAGACGGGGTTTCACCGTGTTAGCCAGGATGGTCTCGATCTCCTGACCTCGTGATCCGCCCGTCTCGGCCTCCCAAAGTGCTGGGATTACAGGCTTGAGCCACCGCGCCCGGCCGGATGTCCAACATTCTAAGATGATACTGATTTGTTGGTGATCAAAGTCAACTCTTCTTCAGCCTGGCATTTAAAACCCTTTGCCTCACTTTATTCATGTTATATTATCAAAGTTATTTTTCATTACTCCCACTGATTTTCATTCTGCACTTGCTGCCTGGTCTCTCAGGACATTAATATTTATGTTTTTTCAGTGCCCATATCGTTGCTCCTGGCACGAATTAGCGACTTACTTAAGCTCATCAAAAATAGATCCATTCTTCCTCTAATGAGTATTATTGCCTTTGTGCTTGAAATTATAAATGGCAACTATATTTTAAGTGCTAAAATATTTCAGGTATTTCTGACAAAATTTCAATTCAAAAGTGAAACTAGTTCTTCAAGTGACTATGGTTTAAAGAAAGATACCTAAACCTCCTAAATAACAAAAGTATGGATTTTGTATTTTTTACTTCCATTTTATTAAAAGAAAAACTCACGTGCTTAAAAAATTACATTGTTCTAAATGACTGAAAGGGAAAAGATACAAATCTAATTGTTCTATCTTTTTTTACACCTGAGTGTAAGAAGCATAAATGTCCAACTCTGTTAGCCACCTGTGAATATATTTATACTTATATTTCTAAGTAATATGTTTATTTGTGAACTTCTCATTTAGATATTATCTATTGACTTCTTATTCTAGTGGATTAGGATTTAGACAGAAAACATTCTCCTCCCCACAATTTCTCCTCTACATTTCAATATAGTTGTTTTATACACACTGATTAAGTCAATATTCACCATTTATGTGTATGACTGTCAATAACTGACCTCACTGAAATACAAATAGTCAATTCCACTTAGTGAAATATGATTATGTTTTGTGTACTGCAAAACAATTTGTTTTCTTTTCTATGTAGTTACTACAAATTCTTCTAAAATGTTTCCATTTTATCTCTCACTAAACACATTAGACAAATAATTCAGTGCGTTTTATTTTTCCTAGAGACTTTTCTTTTGAAACCAACTTTCCTCGTTCTCTAATCTAGAATTGTTCTCTAGGCTGCTGAGTACATATTGTCCCAGAACTTTCCTACATTATATAGTGTTGATCCCTTTTTCTTGAGTCCTGTTTTCTTATTTCTAAGTTGATTCCTACATCTTATTGGAATATACCTTCCAAAGTTTCCTATGAAGAAAGGTACTTAGAAAGTCAACTGAATACTGCTGTCTAACACTGTATTAGTTTTAGCCTTAAATTTGAGAGGAGTTTGGTTGGGTATAGAATTCTAGAATTAGATTTTTTTTTCAGAATCTTTGATGCATTGTCTTTTACTTTCTAGCACTGCTGCCAAGAAGCTTGAAACCTTTCTATCTTGGTATTTAGTATTTACCTATTTTTTTATCCATAAAAGCTTTTAATTTTCTTTTCCTAGATCTTGATGTTCTGAAATGTCATATTGATATGCCTTGAGGCAAGGCTCCTTTCTGTTCATTGTGGTAGACAGACACAGCATGGCCCTTTCACCCTTGAAATATCTTATGTCTTTATTTCCTCCCCATGTTTATCTGTTCAGTTCTTCTAATATTTCTGCTATATTTTCTGATCTCCTAGATTGTTTCTGTAATAGTCTCATAATTTATTAGCTATTTTGCATCTTTGGCCTCTTATTCATGTTTCTGGAACTGCCTCAGTTTTAGTTTGGTATTTTCTATTATTTTTCTGCTCAAATTCAGTAATGAAATAGCTAATTTTTCTCTAATGCTTTTAAAAATATATATGTTTGTTTCATGGATGCAATATTCTCTCATCTCTTTGGGGGTATTACAGATGGTTTTCTTCTTGTCAATCATCTTTCTTTTCCTCTGTTTCTTTCATGGTCTCTTTTTCCTCTCTGGTTTTCTTTTTTGTTGTTGTTTTTTTGTTTGTTTAGATTCTGTTTGTCACATTGGAAGCTCCCCTCATATATTATGTACCCATGGTTGTTCTTGGTTGTCTATTTATATTGAAGAATTAGATGTTACATTAGTAATTTTTAAACTCTACATGTCTGGAAGGGATTTATGTACTAGTACAATTCACTGTAGAGCAATTGGGCTTCAAAAGAGAATGTTAGTTTTTTTGATCTGTTGGTCTTTTTGGCCTTGGGCTAATCATCATTCTAAGAGCACCCTCTAATACATTATCTGAACTTACCTGAAGTATGTACCTGGTTGCTAACAGTCTGGAAAGAGAGGGAGAGGGAGGTTAGGCTTTCCTTTAATGTTATTTCCAGCCTTGCACCTCATCCCATTCTCCACAGTTCTTGTTTGTCAGTCAGTAGATTCTCTTCATTTACCTTCTTGTTCTCTTGCTTTGGGTGCAAGGTGAGAAACATCGTAATCAGTTGGCCATATAGAGTGTGAGGTCCCTTGGAGGTATAAGAACCCCACATGTATACTTTGGAGCAGTGTTCCTGTTTTTAGCCCCATAAACCACTTCCAACTTCTGTGATACCAGTTGACTTTTAATTCAGAGATTCCGTAGTGCTTCTCAGGTGAAATTCTCACCAGAAAGTTCTTCCTCTGTAAGCACTTAGTTTTCTGCTTTAATTCTCCGGGAGACTCTAAGGTAGGGCTGCTCCTGTGTTCCGTCTGCATTTCATCTCCCCAAAAGTTTTGAAATTTTTAATCTACTGCTATCACATTGCCTGTAATCTTTATCCTTGCTATTTACATACTTTATTCTATTATTAATGTTTATGTGGGCTTTTGGAGAGCTGTGATATAAGTCTGCTATTTTATGTTTAAAATTCCATTTAGATTAAGACAAGAACCAAGGTTTGATTGGGAAGAGTCTTCTTTCCTGGTAATTAATGGAAGTTAAGAGACATTATATACTCCCTGTGTCTTTAAATTTTTATTACTATGAAACCTGATAAAATGTAACTAACTGAGTAAAATTATTTTTGCTTAAATCCTCAATCCTTACATCCACTGAAAAATGAAAAGATTGAGGAAAACTCCAAATAGAGAAATAAAAAAATCTGCCACAATGTAGCCCACAAGCTCTGACCCATACCTTAAAAAGTCTGTGAAATATTCACTGAGGTGATACACTAACATGTATGATTCAAGGCTGTAGAATTCACAGCTCACTCTAGCTCTCAAACTCTGGCCATTGCCTAGGCTATCCTAGCCTGAATAATGTAGTAGTAGACATATAGGTGTATATTATAACAACATAAAATATATGGCAAGGAATATATGGCTTGGAAGATAGCTGTCCATGAAACTTACATTAGAGGCCAGAAATGGAAGCTCATGTTACAACAGAAAATATTTTATAATATTTTAAAAATAGTAATCTACAACATCTTGGTAGGTAGACCATAGGGATACTAAAGTGAAAGCAATTGTGTGCATTTGGCAAGGAAGTAAAATAAAGGTTTGAGCTAATTAAATAATTGGCCAGCTTCAAAGCAGACATAAAAGGGAGTAAACAGTTTAGAAATTTTGTAACATGTAGAATTAGAATAGCTGATTGCCTTTATGTTCAAAATGTAAAGATAAATTAAAGAAAGGCTTAAGACCCATTAATATTTAATTTGTTGGAATAAACCAAATTAAGGGTATGACTTTACCTCTAGTATTAAAAAATCTAAATGAATTAAGACACCTGAAAGCAAATATAAGAATAAAGGGATAGCATTTCCAGAATAGCTAGAGCAATATGAAGACGAAATCGAAAAAAAAGCACAAGTTACATGAAAACTCTGCTCTCAAAAAGATTTCTGATGCAGAAAACTTGTTGGAAGGAAATGGATTAAAAAATCTATTAAGATTTGAGAGAATTAGTCAAAGAAATCATGAAATTGTATGTGAAAGTTTTCTGAATGGGTCTTAGACACCTACCTGTCACGAGCAGAATGCAGACTGAGAAAGCTGTGCGCCCTGGAAGAAGGTTGCATTTCCCTAATACCTATATTAGAGAAAGCCACGAAGGAAAACAGTAAAGGAAGAACCCCCACAGAGTGGAGTCAGGGACCACATAGGATAATGGACAAGGAAACTATGCCCAAGAGAAAAATTAGGGCCTAAACAAGGAACATTCCCCACCCAGGGTTGGGCTTTCACAATGTTATCCAGGCTAGCTACTTACAGGTTATCTTTCATGTTTTAAATTAGCTCCTATAAAAATAAATCAGAAAAACTGATAGCACAGAAACTTTCTACTATTGATAGTTATCCTCATAGCTCTCTTATATAACATTTCCATAAGACTTGAGCAACGCTTATTTTGAACTTCAGTGTGATTCAATATAGTGATTGTATGTGGTACTGTTTTCTGGATGACGGGTTCCATCACTGATTCCTGCAGTGATAGAGAGTCTACTATACTGAGCTAGGACAAAGTTAGTCTTTGTCTACGAGACTGATGATAATGAAGGCAGCCTAGACAAGTTAAAAATTTGAAACCCATTACTATAAATATTCTTCAGATATTAGTTTAGCATTTATGTGACGGTGTTATTAATAATCAATTATATATTAACAAAAATTAGATGTCTCTTCTTTATCAAAAATAAAGAATTTTTACATGTGCTAAATATAAAATAATTTTTAACATATTTGTGTTTATCTTTCATTTCACCCTTTTCTCCATTAGTTATATTTTAATGATGTTACTCACACTCAGAATAAAGCTAATTTACATGAATATATTTCCAAAAGTCATGTTCAAACTCTTTTAAAGTTTCTTTCTGGCTTTGGTACTGGAAAGCACCGTTCTGAAGGTCTTGTTCTTCCTTCCTTTCCTCAGTGATTTTCCAAACCAGGCATCATTTTGGCAATTGTGTTAGTCTGTTTTGCCTTGCTATAAAGGAATACCTGAGAATGGGTAATTTGTATAGCAAAGTGGTTTATTTGGCTCATAGTTCTGCAGGCTGTACAGGCATGGCACCAGCATCTTCTTTGGGTGATGCCTCAGGAAACCTTTGCTTATGATGGGAAGTGAAGAGATAGCAGACATGTAAAATGGTGAGAGAGGGTGCAAGAAAGAAAGACGAAGGTGCCAGACTCCTTTAAACAACCAGCCCTGCCAAGAACTAAAAGAGTGAACACTCACTTACTACCACAGGACAGTATGAAGCCATTCATGAGGGATCTGTCTCCATAATCCAAACACTCCCATCAGGTTCCACCTCCAACACTGGGGATCCCATTTCAACGTGAGATTGGCAGGAGACAAAACCTTCAAACTACATCAGCAATCAAAAGAAAAATTTTGAAAATGTATAAACGTATATGTAAATAACATATAAATGTATATATTAACATATATGTAAATAACATAAATGTATATATTAACATATGTACATTTCAAAATATATATATTGACATAAATTGCTTTTTTTCCCCTGAAGACATAACTGTAGCATTCAGGAAGCCATATGGTTTTATGATATCCATGGTTCATGAGTACTGAATTTACGAAGGGCTGGTTGCAATGGTGGCAACATGCTAAGATAAAACTCCTCCCAGGAACCAGATATTGCTAGCCAAGAAGTTTTTTTTAATTTTTAAATTCATACTCTAGGATTCTGTTGACTTCAGCTGGACTGAATGCAGATTACATTTCACTAGGTACATGAGAATCCTGCACGGAAATCTATGTTTATGCTTGGGGTCCTTTTATGCTCCTATGGAGTGGCCACCTGAAAATTGATGCTCTGGTTTATCCTTCAACCAGCTCTTGGTTTTCATTATGCTCACTGAGCTAAAGCTTATGTTTGGAAGTTCTCAGACATTTTCCATTTTCTCTGTTTAATTGATTTGGTGATAATTTTTATTTAGACTCCTCGTGTACTGCTGAATGTCTGATGAAGAGAGCCACAGTCAAAAGCAAACAAGACAGCAGTGATTCCCACACTAGATACTAAGTACCTAAGTGCATTTAGTAGCCTTTGTGGAAGGAGGGTGATGAAAAAAAATGAGTCCTATTTTAAAAGGTTTGTCTTGCTCTACTGACATCACGGAGCTGCCTTGAGTGTTGAATACACTTGTATATATAAAAGTACCTTTGCAAACAGAGGTGCTAGTTCATCATTAGTGTCAGGAACAATAACTTCCAATGGTTATCCTCTCTACTTTCCATCGGTAGGAATGAAAATACCAGTACTTAGGTAAGTACCAGGTATCACATGAAAATCAATAACCACTTTGACTTTTTCCAATCTTTTTTCTTTTCCCTTTATTCCTCCCTAAGAGAATATTCAAGAAAGTAAATTGTAAAGTGGAAGTTTTACTTAGTCTCCACCTAGATGGCATAAATATTTCTAAGTAATTTTTTTTTATAGTCAAACAACTGAAAATTTATCAGAGTTATTTTTAAAGCTACCCTTCTACCCTACCCCCAAAAAGATGGTCTTGCAGCTTTGATAAATAGAAGATGGATTTTGTTTTTATTTAAAATATCAAACTTCAAATTCGCCTAAGACTTCCCATATTCAGCTAGGTGGGGCTTGAAACTTGGGACGCTAATAAGAAAAATGTTAGACACAACTGAATAGTCTCAGTTACTTATTCTTAGAAATTTAAACCAAATCTTATAACCTTTTTAAGGTGAAACCAATTAAAACAGACCTTAATGTGATACAGAACATGTTGAGGGATGATTTGCAAAAACTTATAACAGTAGATAGAAAGACAGCATGCTATTTCTAAACAAAGCAATGTAGAAGATTCTGATGTAGAAATGTTTGCAAAGGAGTAAAGCAAAATTGAAGGTGAGAAATTACTATCCAAAGTGTTCTATAGTGTTGGGTGTGCTTATAATCTATTGGGGGAAAAAGGATAAAAAGAAGCAGAGGGACATATTGGAATAAGCAGGAGGAAGAAGGCAAAATCATTTCCTTGAGTGTGAGCTCTATTGTTGAATACAGGAAGTCCAACAGAAAGTAAGAAATCAAACGTAGAGCTAGGACAAGGGCATAAATGAGTAGATAAGTGGCAGAGAATGGGACTGAGTTTCTAATATTTTTATATGCACTGTGTGGATAGCTTAACATTGAGAGCAATGTAGGGAAGCATTGTTAACTGTTTAGACACCATAACTTCAGACTCATGATTCAGTTGTGGGGAGAAAATAGCACCACGCAGGAAGGGAGAAGGGAAGAAAGGAAAAAACAAAACAAAAAAACATTCATTAGTACATCTTGACATGTCATTAAGTACTTTACATAACTTATCTCATATTGATGTCATTCACTATTTTTCTCCACTTATGATTAATATTATTCTTAATGAAACTTAGAAAGTATAGAAAAAAAAAAGTATTTATAGTCTCACTACCTTAGATGTCTGTAAACCACATAGATTTCATAGAATTTATTCCATAAAACACAGCATTTTACATAGTGGTTGGTTTTTGTCTTTCTTTTTTCTGCTTGCCATGGTCATTGTCACATTATTACCTACTCATGGAAAAACTAATATTCAATGATATCCCTTGATTATTACGTTGTAAGTTACTCGGAAGATGATATCAGAATTTGTCTCAAACCCATATCAAATGTCTATACTTATTTTTAGAAACTTTTTATTCAAAATGCACTATAAGAATAAAAAAATAGCAGAGATAATGCTAGCTTCTCCTAACACTTTCCTGTAGAGAAATTTGGGGATCAACTAAGAATGAGCACTCACTGATTACATGGCTAAATGTATCCATGTGGATACAAGCCTGTCTTTGTGGCTAATGATGACAATTTAAAACATAATTATAATTTGACTCTGGGTATGTGTATTTTCTCTGTTTACTATTTCACACCAACTGCCTCCTGGATATACAATATTTAATCATATACTCAATTATAATTAAGCATTTCAGGACATTGGGTATGATGATATACAGTAATAAAGGGGTGATGTCAATATGGTAGTTTTTTGTGCTGCCTCAGTTATCTGGAAATTATGACAGCCAAGTCACATTAGCATGTTATTGTTATCTGAGGTTAATAGCATGCTATCTGATGTGGAAAACCAATAAGATAAGCTGGGCCTCTTTTTCCTAAGGTTAAAATGATAAAGGGCATGGACTTCTATGTAAATTTTTTTACGTAGAACTTAATTAACTGTATTGATTAAAAATATAGTTATATTTTGAAATAGATAAATATATATACACACACACACGTGGACTATTTTCTGCTCCTTTAAGCTTCTTTTGCAGTAAAAGGCAGAACATTGAGGGAGAATTAGGCTAGGCTAGAATTAACCCTAACCCTAATATGTGTGTGTGTGTGTGTGTGTCTATCTATCTACCTATCTACCTAAATTGCCATTCTCATAAATATAATAGGCAATGTGTTTCTAAGGTTCAATATGTTACTGGAGGATGACACAATAATAATGTATTCAGGTATGAAGGGAAAGGATTTAATCTAATCCTTCCTTACACAGGGAATAATCTGGAATTCATAGAGGCTGTTAGCAGTCAGTGTCAGTTGGTTTTACATTTTGCTCTAAATTACATAGGCTCCTAGTATAATTGTAGATATAAAGTTGGTTGATTAGTTGATTTTACTGAGCCTTTTCCTTGGTTTCCAATAAAACCAAAGAATATCACGCAAACAAACCAAAACTACCAATAGGTTGTTGACAAAAAAGTTGTTCTTAACACAGAACAGAAAAAGAAAAAGTATCTCCTCTCCTAAATCATTATTTCACATTTATTAGATCCTTAGCATTTTTATCTTATAATAAACACTTTCCCTTTTATTTTCCTCTCCTTTAAGCTTCCTTTGTAGTAAAATGCAGACTCTGAGAGAGAATAAGGGTAGAATCAATAGAATAAGTTTTACAGAGTCAAATAGACCAAACTTGGTTCAATTTATGAGCCAGGGTAGATGTTTCATTGCCAACTTGAACTAGATCTACACTGAGGCTCGTTTATTTCACAGAGCTGATAGAAAGTTTTCTTGTTACTGTTCCTAAGGCACAAAATTGATTTCTCTAAATGAAAGTGTAAACTTATTTCAATAAAATTTCTGGCACCCTTTTTTCTTTACTGTAAGCTCAACATGTAAAACCATATTTCTTTCAGCATTTCCCTCTCTCAGTTGTCAGTATTCCAACAATAGAAATCACACTCATTTTTAGGCACAGTAAGTGAACAAAAGAATTGAGAATCTACATTGCAAACGGACTATGGACTGGGTCACTTTTTCTTATTACACTGTTGTACATAGCAGTCCCTTGCTGGTGGAAACTGTTTTGAGAACATACGCACATAAAACAGGAGATGGAGCTCTTGACTAACACGAATTCAAGTTGCCTACCATCTTTTTAGATTAACCTCATTTACTTTATCCTACACAATTCAGAGACTCCCGGAAATCAAGGCTAAGTAATTTCCCCTGATTATCAGTTATTTGTGTTAGGAAGTATTCAATTTGGGGAATTAAAGTCTTTCCAGACTCAGGGTCATTACCTTAAAACAATGAGAACTTGAAGCAGAAGCTCTGAGTCCCAGAATTGTGAGATTCAAGGAATCACTGCACTGGGACAATTCTCCACAAAGGGGTGTGTGTGTGTGTGTGTGTGTGCACGCGCGTGCACGCACCTATGACAAAGGTAAGCCTTGGCTCTCTTTGACACTAATAATTGACTCTTAACAGTCTCATGTAAAGTCTCTGCAAATGCAACTTTAAGACTCTTCTTTTAGCCAATTGTTCCATCTGAAGTCCTTTTACATAAATAGTGGAACTGCTGCTGGGATCTGTTGATTGACTGACTTTTGAGGATGGCCACACATGACTTCTGTTTCTTTTCTGAGCATCCTCTTTTCTTTTCAATATTCCCATTTTGTTTTCCAGCTTTATTCTAGGTAGATTTTCTTTCACTGTTTTTCTCTTTATATTCTATTCTAATGGTATGAAGTAATTTTGGAAGTAAACACCCCTCACAGTTCAAAAGAAGTAAGCAAAAGAGCAGAGTTTTAGGCATTATTCTTTATGGCAAAATACTACAGAGACATTTTTTTCTTATACTTGTGAATAATTGTATTTGCTGGACTTTTCTTCCTGTATTTGGCCCATTAGGAAATTTCTAAATTACTCATTCATGTGTTGAAGTATAACCCTCTTTAGAAAAAACCTTCTGTGACACCTTAACTGAAGCCATTGCAGTTCAAGGTGAATATATGAGAGGTCCTCAGTGAACAAAACACTCTGCATAAAGCACCTTGGAAATGGCTCTTATTAGCTCATCCTCTTTGTTTCATTTCTAGTGAACTCACTCACTGAAGAGGGAGTCAGCAGAATGCTAGTTAAGTAATAAATGAGGGTGAGAAAGACAGGTTAGACTCCCATTCACAGCATCTCATCTCAGCTTTTGCAAATCCAAGTGAACTTCATATAGAGAGATTACCTGTGTTTCTAAGCTAGGCAACCATGGACAGTGCTCGCTTTACCACTAGGTTTCTGAGCCCATGAAGCAGTCTTCTCTTTTCAGCCTCTAAGAGACAGTGCTTTCTTCAATTTTAGTTTTGGGTTAGGAAAGGATCCAAGAGGGTTTTCTTTGTGTCCTCCTGAAACACTAACACTAGAGGTAAAAAAAAAATGGCTTTATATTTCTTTATAATCACTAAAAGGCAATAAGGTAGGGCTATTACCTTCAATGAAGACACATTCCTTGCAACCCGCTGTGCCAGATATATTGGCATATATTTTCAGAAGAATACCTAGGAGATTGTCTTATCCTATAAACTGTACAATAAAAAATCCTGGGGCTAAAATCTTGCTGTGAAACAGAGGTGACACATATGCAGACATGATACAATGTCTGTGCAAAGTGTGACAAGTCACAGAGCATCAGTGGCAAGGAGGGAGTGCAGCAATGGTCAGTGTCAGCAATATTCAGGAAGGACTTCTGAAAAAAGGAAATTTAACCTGAATTTTGGAGGATGGGTAGGATACCCTTGAACTGACAAGAGAGGAAGGGGAAACTGCAGACAGACAAGAGTAGGATCATGCTGCTGGCAGATGACAGCACAGAGGCATGGAAGCAAGAGTTATAAGGAGTCTTGTTTTTGCAGAGTGTGAAATACTGAGGTTGGGGTCATGGAGAAGTATGTTTTTGAAGTGCTTGCTTGTGCTACCTGTTGCTGACTCTTAATCATGTAAGTGATACGGGCATGGTAAATGTTTTGCAGACTTACTCCCACATTTCTCTTACTGTGTGGAAAGGAAAGCGGATACTGTTGTCTCAGTGCCTCTTAAGTGACCAAGATTCTTGGTGCGGTGAGGATAACATTTGAATTGGAGTTTTTAAGAGGAACTTGAGGCTGTTGGGCATATATTTTTAGAAAAATGTTTCACATGTTTTCTAATTATGGTGAATCGGTTATGTAAAGAAGTTCTACGTTGTTAGATGCTGTGAATGATGTGACATACTTGATTTGTAACCAGCCAAAATCAGACTTTCTTACATTGGATAACATGGTGCTTTTCTGGAAATGGATAATGCAGAGTACTCATTATAAATGTGCATAACATATCATTTGCCTATAAATAAGTCTATCGGTAACAATTTATATGTGATGCTTTGTCAGACCTGGTGATAGGCAAGCTCCCTTAAAGGACACATAGCCTGTGTAGTTTCAGTTGATGGCATTTGCATGCACTATTTGACAGAAACAAGGAAACAAGATTATTTTTGGTTGCAATTTACTTAATTTATGGGAAAGAAATAGAGCAACAAGAAACTGTGAACCTTGACTTAGGAGGGCCTCAATGGAGTACATTTTAACATTATACTTTTGAATTCTATATGGGGTATTTTCTGTCTAATCTCTGGTGAAAACAATGCTTACATTGTGTGGTTAATTTAGAACTTAATAGAAAAAAATAAGTATTTTCCTGAAAACATAGCATGTTCCTTTTTTATAAGGTAATCTATAATTATCTCCTTTATATTAGCTGTAAAAATCACTTATTATTAATCACAATGTCCATATTAGCCTGGTGTTTCATATGTTTATCTTCTATTATTGCTCCTTTAGTAATCCCATTTAAATTTTAGCAACAGTACTATAAAAGAGTCTCTGTTATGTATTAAAGATACTATTTTTCTTCTTTCTCTTTTCTTTTATAGGGGATGATATTATCATTTGCTCCTGGTATAAGTATGATCTGAAAGTTACAATGAAACTTATATTCATTTGCCAATGAAGACTGGTCCCAGTGGTTTTCCTTAGTTATACAGACATAATATTACTAAGCATCTATTGCTGGGGGGAAGATCTGAGAAAGGCAATAAAAGGATGTTAGGAAACTTTTTAGGTTTCTATCATGGCTGACCTTATAGCCAAATCTAGTCACAAGTAAAAATGTAGGTTAATTTGGAGGGTTTTGGGGGAGAGAAAATAACAGTATGCATACTTTAAATGTGTAATAAGAGTAATAGTTTTCCAAAATGAGTTTGAGGGGTCTTAAAATTTATCAAGTCTAACAATTTCTTCTTACATATGAGAAAATTGAAATACCAAGGGATTAATGACTTTCTGAGTATCACGCATTAGAACACAGATTTTTTTGTTTGTTTGTGTGTTTGCTCACTTTTGTTTTTGTTTTGCAAATATCACAAAACACTAATCAAGCTTTTGGAATTCTGATATAACAAAAGATTAACATAGCTTTGGGTAACTTTAGTCAAAGTCACATCCTGATTTACACTGAAATAGTGATCTGCATCAGAACTAGAATAATAAAAGTGAAGGTAAGTTTCTTCCATCATGAAAATATGCTATTCTGCAACTACATAATATTCAGTTCTACTTTTTGTTTATCTCATCAAGCCTTGCTAAAAAAGACTGCCTCTCCTAAGTCCAACCTACACTGCTATGTTTTCGAGAAAATTTAATGATCTTTAGATGCGCTCCGTTCCTAGGGAGGTATCCTGGTTTTCCGTTTTTAAAAAAGATATTTTAAAAAATCGTTTGGCAGCATAAACCCAGAGTTTTCAAATATTTACACGTGCCTACCTAAATTGCCGTTTTTCTTAAGGAATAATGGGAAACAACTTTATGTCAAATTTCACAACGCTATTATTTATGAGATTGAAAAATAACAGAAATAGAAATATAAAAATAGATCAAATATTTCTAAAATCTGAGAACAGATATTTGGTGAAACATTAGGCAAACATTAAAATTTGCATAATAACTTGAGAACATGCAAATGTAAATTGTTATAATGCAGAGAACAAACTAAGACTAAGTGTTAGATGTGGTATCCCTGAATAATGACAATCAAGAAATTAAATTTGCTTCCAATAATTTTTCGGTATGTTTCTGTTTTTCTACATAGAAAATACTTCATATTATAATCAGGAAATGGCCTACTGAAATATAGATGAAAGAAAATGATAAGAGGACAGGCTTTTAAAAGCAACAATGTAGAATGATATGAAACAGGAAAAATGTATACAGTTATAAAAACTGTCCTTTTAATCTTCAGGAGCTAGGGGACCTAGCTTAAAACATTTAATTTCTCAGTATTACTAAAAAAATTCACACTTGTGGATTCTCCTCTCATTTTTAATTCATGGGAAAAAAGTAGATTTTTATTACTTGCTGTCAACTTCTCATTTTATGCTGTCACCTTGACCCTTCTAACATCTTCCTACTTTCCTTCCGGTATATTTCTCTGTAAATTTGGGAACAAACTGTAACTGAAGTTTGCTTAAAAACTCAAGGCACCTGGGCCTTCCATTTTGAAAACATTAAATATTGCTGTAGGAACCCATTCATTCTGCTCAAAATAATAAAAATGAAATAAAGCCTTTCCTGCTGTAGATTTTGAATTACATGATGAATCTGTTGGTTCTTCCATTTTTCTACCTAAAAATACCTTGGGGAACCAATTTTTCTTACTAATATTATTATTAGATAATTAATGGCATTAGGATATAAATGTTTCAGAGGATGATTCTTAAACACTTTTTTTCGTATTAACCATTGTTTCCCACAGTCTTTGGTGATTTTTGTTTTTTCTCTGTAGCTTTGTATGGATGACACACCCATCTCCAAATACTTGACAAATACTATAAATCAGGTGTTGGCAAGCTTTCTCTGGAAAGAGTAGTTGGTAGTAAACATTACAGACTTTGTGAGCCCCACATAGTCTCTTCTGCAACTACTCAAATCTGGCAATTGCAGCCTGAATGCAGTCATAGATGATACATAAATATATGGGAGAGGTTGTTTTCTAAAAACTCTTCTTAGCTTGCAGACAGGAAGAAAAAAAAAAAAAAAGTGAATGACACACAGGTATTGGCTAGCAAACCATATTTTCACAATCTCTGCCACAAATCAAGTGGGAATACAGTAATCAGAGCCTCTGATGAAGGTAACAACCTTGTCCCCTTGTCCTGGTCCTCAACTTCATGTTCTTCAGATCTTTCATTGCAGTGTCACTTGGACACATCCTCAAGAACCTGTCATCTAAACCTTTGTTCTGAGTCATAGATACAGAAACAGGCACAATTCTTTACAGCTCCCACCAGGAGGTGGAAGAGGGAGTGTATATTTATGCAAGCAGGCTCTTCTTGTGATTTCTGCCAATAGAAGGTAGCAAAAGCAATGATGTGCAGATTTACCTTGGTCTTTTGCTCACTTTTGCCTCACTCACAGAATGTGACATCATGGTTATGGAAACATCACTGCATGGCTTGTGGGAGGATGAGAAACCTCTTGAAAAGTAAAGTACTCATTCCGGCAGAGGCAGCTGAGTCTCAACTGACTAAAAGGCAGGTCAGCAAATCGAACTGATCTCACAAGGGTGGCCCACATTAACAGAACTGATCCATTGACTCCAGCCCAATTTGCCAATTCACAGATTTCTGAGCTAAATAAATACTTACTGTTTAATCCACTCCATGTGGGGAAATTTATTGCTCAAGACAAGAAATAGATACGTCATGGCTACTATTTGAAAAGATATCCATGAAAGGACATGAGCAGAAGGTGAAGGACTACATGTAGTTCTCCGGGATGAATAGAAAGTGCCATGAGAAGAACTGCATATACAGGAGGAAAAAAAAGTGAAACATTAGGAGATGAAGGAAAGGAACTATCACCTTTGGGGACCTACTATGTTCCAGGGATAGTTTCAGGTGATTTTTTCCCTTAACTCCTCCAAATACCTTAGAAGGCAGTGTAATTCAGAAACACATTTCCTTAAGTTTAAAAAGGACACTGGAGAAGTAGGATACAAACATGGTCCTGTTTGACTTCTAAGTCCTTTCTAAGGCATTGTGTTCTCAGAGCCTTATAACAAAGTATGATTCGAACTTGCTACCTGGACTTATGGAGACCTTGAATATTAATTGTCTCTATGTCTTTACTACTTTTTTGTTCATTTTTGAAGGTATCTTAAACATTTCTTATCATTTTATTAAAGATATTGGATAGACAACCACACAGTTAAGAACTCACACAGGTAAGATCTTGATAAAATGATACATAAATTTTAAATGCCTATTCCAGGAAGACTAGACATTAGCAGACAGGAAAGTTCAACCAACTTATAAAGCAGAACAAAGGGACAACAGCAGGAGAAAACAGAGGCAGGCACATTCATGGAGAGGAGAGAGACAGAGAGGAGCCTATACAACTCTAGATTCCAAAAAAGGTTTAAAACTTGGAAACACCTGTTTTGTTCATGGGCAGAAGTGAAAAATGTATCTAAAATAAGGATGTTTCTGTGAAAAACTAAAGATGAAATAATTGACACCCTAGCTGTCTCCATAGGTGCAAAATTCTAAGCCACTGGGTGTCCACATCACTCCCTATCATAGGAGAAAACATCAAACTGTGTATTTGTAGAGAAAATGAATGTCCTTGGAGAAAAGACTTCAGAATTCAGGCAGTGAGGAGCTTCAACATAATTGGCCATTTCCATGGTGCAATAGCCCAATTATGTATTTCCCCTTTGTGTTACACAGAGCCCTAAAGTCAACTTTTTCTCTTCCTCTTAAAATCCAGCCAGCAGTCAAGATCACCAACTATTTGACTAGCAGCAGATAAATGAATGAAAGCAAAACCCTGAATGAGAAGGAGCTAATTTAGGAAATGGAAAACAACATTTAAGAAAACTAACTAGGATAAAAATGTGTCTGTTTGAAACCACAAAAAAATACATAATAAAAAAAGGAAAACGAGGGAATGTTTGAAAATTAAAAGCATGAATGAATGTTAAAATGAAAAATCAATATAAACTTAGAAAAATCAATAGAAATCAATAGATTTATTTGAAGTCTAAGTCAAATAAATCTATCAAAGATGAGAACCAATCCAGGATCTAGAATGACGGTATAGGAGAGTCTAGAAGGCTTATTACCCAATAAGTAGAAATTCTAAGAAAAGATATAAAACTTGAAAGAAAAATTACAAGAGAATTTCCTATATCAGAAGGGCACATATTTCCTGGTTAAGAGGTCTACTTAGTGAACAATACCATAACTGAAAATTATGCCCACATATGCATCATTCCAATGTTTAAGAACTGTATTACTCCATTCTCATGCTACTATGAAGAAACACACCTGAGACTGGGCAATTTATAAAGGAAAGAGGGGTAATTGACTCATGGTTCTGCATTGCTGAGGTGGCCTCAGGAAACTTACAATCATAGCAGAAGGAAAGGGAAAAGCAGGCACCTTCTTCACAGGGTGGCAAGATGGAGTGAGCGCAAGCAAGGGAAATGCCAGACACTTATAAAACCATCAGATTTCATGAGACTCACTCACTATCATGAGAACAGCATGGGGGAACCACCCTCATGATCCAATTACCTCCACTTGGTCTCACCCTTGACATGTGAAGCTTATGGGGATTACAATTCAAGGTGAAATTTAGGTGGGGACACAGAGCCAAACCATATCATTCTCACCTGGCCCCTCCCAAATCTCATATCCTCACATTTCAAAACACAAGCATGCCTTCCAACAGTCCCCCAAAATCTTAACTCATTCCAGTGCTAACCCAAAAGTCCAAGTCTAAAGTCTCATCCACAACAAGCAAGTCCCTTCTGCCTATGAGCTTTTAAAATAAAAAGCAAGTTAGTTACTTCCTAGATAAAATGGGGTACAGGCATTGGATAAATATACCCATTCCAAATGGGAGAAATTGGTCAAAACAAAAGGGCTATCGGCCCCATACAAGTTCAAAATCCAAAAGGGCAGCCATTAAACCTTAAAGTTCCAAAAATGATCTCCTTTGACTCTTTGTCTTATATCCAGGTCATGCTGATGCAAGAGGTAGGCTCCCATGGCCTTGGATAGCTTTGCCCCTGTGGCTTTGCAGGGTACAGGCCCCCTCCTGGCTGCTTTCATGAGCTGGTGTTGAGTGTCTGTGGGTTTTCCACATGCATGGTGCAAGCTGTTGGTGGATCTACCATTCTGGAGTCTGGAGGACTCTGGTCCTCTTTGCATGGCACCACTCGGCAGTGCACCAGTGGGGACTCTGTGTGGGGGCTCACACCCCATATTTCCCTTCTGCACTGTCCTAGCAGAGGTTCTCCATGAGGACTTTGCCCCTGCAGCTAACGTCTGCCTGTACATCCAGGCATTTCCATACAACCTCTGAAATCTAGGCAGAGGTTCCCAAACTTCAATTCTTGTCTTCTATGCACCCGCAGGACCAACATCACATGGAAGCTGCCAAGGATTGGGGCTTGCACCCTCTGAAGCAATGACCTGAGCTGTAACTTTGCCCTTTTAGCCACAGATAGAGCAGCTGGGAGGCAGAGCATCAAGTCTGGAGGCTGCACACAATAGAGGGGACCCTGGCCCTGGCCCAGTAAACAATTTTTCCCTCCTAGGCCTCGGGGCCTATGATGGGAGGGGCTTCTGTGAAGGTCTCTGACATGCCCTGGAGACATTTTCTCCATTGTCTTGGCTATTAACATTCAGTTCCTCATTTCTTATGCAAATTTCTGCAGCCAGCTTAAATTTTTTCTCAGAAAATGGGTTTTTCTTTTCTACTGCATCATCAGGCTGCAAATTTTCCCAACTTTTGTGCTCTGTCACCTCTTGAATGCTTTGCTGCCTTAGAAATTTTTTCTACCAGATGCCCTAAATTGTCTCCCTCAAGTTCAAAGTTCCACAGATCTCTAAGGCAGGGGCAAAAAGCCACCAGTCTCTTTGCTAAAGCATAGTAAGAGTGACCTTACTCCAGTTCCCAACAAGTTTTTCATCTCCACTTCAGATCACCTCAGTCTGGATTTCACTGTCCATATCACTATCAGCATTTTGGTCAAAGCCATGCAACAAGTCTCTAGGAGGTTCCAATCTTTCCCACATTATTCCGTCTGCTTCTGAGTCCTCCAAACTGTTCCAACCTCTGCCCATTACCCAGTTCCAGAGTCACTTCCACATTCTCAGGTATCTTACAGCAATGCCCCACTCTCGGTACAAATTTACTGTATTAGTCTGTTCTCATGCTGCTATGAAGTAATGCCTGAGACTGGGTAATTTGTAAAGGAAAGAGGTTTAATTGACTCACAGTTCTGCATTGCTGGGGAGGCCTCTGGAAACTTACAATCATGGCAGAAAGCAAAGGAGAAGCAGGAACTTTCTTCACAGTGTGGCAAGATGGATTGAGCACAAGAAGGGGAAATGCCAGACGCTTGTAAAACCATCCAATCTCACAAGACTCACTTATTATGGCAAGAATGGCATGGAGGAAACTGCCCCATGATCCAGTTACCTCCACCTGGTCCTGTCCTTGACATGTTAAGATTATGGGGATTACAATTCAAGGTGCAATTTGGGAGGGGACACAGAACTGAACCATATCAAGAACTATAAGGATAATAAAAAATATTAAAAGTATTTGGATAGGAGAAAATAGTTATTGACAAAGAAAAAAAGGCACTAAGGTCTTAGACTTACGAGTAACATTACAGAAAGCTAGACAATGCCATTTAAAGTTCTGGTAGAGCATTTTTTTTTTCCTAAAACACATTCTCAATGACATATGAGGATGGATTAAAGCTATTTTATTTGGACACTGCTTGAGTATATGCATTACTTGAGGATAAGTAAAATATAAAATAAAACAACAACAACAAAAATACAGATGGGATTTAGGATTGGGTCTAATCAGAAAAGAAATTAAATCCAGAACTCAACAATGCAAGAAGAAATAAAAAAAAGACTAATATTGAAGTAGTAGTCCAGGAAGTCCTGCGGAAGTGGTTTCCTAGGACATTAAGGAAATCTTCATTTACTGGGTGAAATTTTAAGTAGTTATGTATAAATTGTAGGATAATACAAGAAGCCCACATACCCACAGCCTGGTTTCAACAATTAACACATAACACATGACCAATCTTTGCTGTGTTTTAATATCTGTCATGTCAGAAATTTAATAGATATTTAGAATTATGTAAAATACTATATTATTATATATATATATAGAGAGAGAGAGAGAGAGCTGGATGATAAGCTACTATTTTTAAAAACCAGCTGTCCATTGAAGGGAAGAGGAAAGACATTGTTTTCATTAAATGCCCTTGTATATCATTTGTTTTTAAGAAACAATTATTTGTGTACACGATAAAAAATGTATATAACAATTAAGATAGAATTAAAGATAAATACAAAATAGTTAATGAAAACCAATAAATGTTGTTATTCAATTTCTTTCAATCAGCAATAAGGAAATTGAGGCCCTAAAATGTTAAGTGAATTTTTATAGAAGCAATTTACAAATTTAGAGGTAGTGACATGCCTGAAACACAGATTTCAAACTACTGGTCACTAAACATTAAATCATCCCACCATTAGAGATGAATGGTGTGGAAAATATTACTGTTAAAGATTTATTATTGTCTTATTCTTCATGAGACAATATAAAAAGAAGATAAGCCATGTTTCAAAAGTCTGGCAAATAACTACATATATTATAAACTTCATTATAAAATTGCAGTACAGAATATCTATTAGATTCACCTTTGGTGAAGAAATGGTCCTCAACATATTATTTAAGGTAATTTTCGGGTTCCTAGAAGAGATATCATCCATTAAAAAAGACAGTTATTTATCTCTTGATAAGCAGCTTTGTACCAGTTTTTGTTCAGTTATATGAAACTTTTAATTTAGTACAATACTTACTCAGCAAATAGCTATTAATTTTTAATGAATATTTGCCTCAATGTTATAAGATTTTGCAAATTATATCAAAACCACAGAACCTTAAACTTGGTTATAGTGAAGTTCTGGAGGCTAAATAGCACATGATCATCCTTGACGTGGCATCTTAGGTTAGATTCCTTAGAAGCTAGATCTGTGACAAGGGTTCTTAAGTGATAGACTGAGATGTGTGCTCAGAAGCAAGGATGTGGGGGAAGCAGGATACAGCAGGAGAAGCTAAGAAACAATGTGATGTCAGCAAGATCTAGATGCAGTCTGATCTCATGGGGAGTTCTGGAACATGAACTATATCCCAGTTTGTCCCACCAGAGTCAAGGTGCCAGGCCTTTTTTGTAGTCCCGTTTAAGTAAGTCATTGACCAAGGCAGGGTATGACATTTTGGGCCAGGGGGCCAAAGTAGCCTTCAGTAGAAACTTGCCTTCAAAGAAGGCAAGTTTGAGACCAGAAAAAAGAACATCTGTGAGCCTTTATAGCCAAAATTCAGTGCAGCTGGAGGATGGCTCTAATAACCCAGGAAATGAGATCTGAGTGGGTTACTGAAGTCCTATTCAAGGAATGAAAGATTTTTAATAAAAAAAAACTATTTGAACACAAAGTTTACAGTAATACTTGAGCAGTGCTATCTCCTTTTATTTTTTCTCAAGAGTTTCTTTAGAGGCACATTTGCTTTTAGAAAATCATTAGTAAAACTACATTCTCCAAATAGATCATTTGGAGATCTAAAAAAAAGATCAACTTTTGGAAATGGTTCCCTATAGTGAGCGTGGCACCCTTAATTAAGTTTACTCCCATGAGTTTATATTTTAATTTTAAAATGAATGTAATATTAGTCTATTTCTCTAGATAGATGAGGATTCTGTGAGGTAACACACATGCTTAGCACTGTGTCTGCCTCAAAGTAAACATACTCCCAAAAGGCAAGTCTAAAAATAGCAAGTTTAGTAATTATAGTATCCCAAATAATCACTTAAAAGGGAGTTTCATGGATAACATATAACACTTTTGGAGCTTAACTTCCTGTATGATATTGAGAAACTTGGGAGAAGGGTATCTTATTTTGAACACTGTGTCACTAAAATTTATTCTCTAGGACATGACAAGGAGATAGAAGCTCATGTTTTCTTTTTCATAACAGCTTTATTGAAATATAATTGACATATAACAAACTCCACATATTTAAATTGTATTATTTTGAGTCGAAAATGAGTATAAAACCAAGACATATAAGGCCAGGACCACAATCAATTTAATGAATGTATCCATTACTCCCCAAATATCTCTATATCCATTTGTGATCCCTTCCTTCCCCTTCTCCTCACATCTTCCCAGAAACAACTGCCGATCTGCTTTCTGTCCATATATACTAATTTCCATTTTCTAGAATTTTATATAAATGAAATTATACAGTATGAATAATTTTTATCTGCCTTCTTTCTCTCAGTGTATTTATTTTAATATTTATCTACGTTATGTGTATCAATAGTTCATTTCTCTTGCTAAATAATATTCCACTGTATGCCAAAATTTATTTCTCTGTTCATCTATTGATGCAACTTTCATGTCATTTCCAGATTCTGGCTATTAGAAATAAAGTTGCTACAAAAATTCATGTTCAGGTCTTGTGTAGACATATTATTTTATTTCTCTTAGGCAATTCCTAGAAATACAATGGCTTGGACATATGACAGGCATGCATATAACATTTAAAGAAACTGCCAACTACTTTTCAAAATGGTTGTACCATTTTACATCCCCACAAGCACTATATGGGAGGTCTTGCTTCTGCAAACCTTTGCCAACACTTTTTATAATCAATCTTTTTTAATTTTAGCTTTTTTAGTAAGTACTAGTGTCTCATTGCTTTAATTTCCATTTTTCTAATCATAAACGCTATTGATAATTTTTTTTATATATTAATTTGTCATTAAGTACCTTCTTAGGCATGGTGTCTGTTTAAATTCTTTCCTCATTTTTCATATTTTTATATTTGCTTGTTTATTATTGAACTTTGAGAGTTCTTTATATATTCCATACGCATTCTAATTTAGACATGAAATTTACAAAGATTCCCTCCCACCTGTGACTTGTCTTTTATTCTCTTAAAATGATATTATAAAGAGCAGAGAAGATATACAACAAATTGTCAATAGTGGTTACCTCTGACAAGGAAATTAGGAGGCACTTTCACTGTTCTGTCTGGTTTTAACATTTTCCACAGTAATAATAGAAGAAATTAAATGGTTTAATGAAATGTGATCAGGAAGTGAGGTAGTTAAAAAAAATCAGAATCACCAGTGGCATAAGATAAGAGGATACAGTAAAAGTCAATATGTGGAAACAGTTATAAATAAATACTATTTATAATAAATAGTATTTATTCCTCCCTCAATTTTTTGTCATCTATTAGCAAAAAAAACACAAATTGTTGCAGAACCTCTTTTGTTGTTCAGTGAGTTAACTCTAAAATGTTCTCTATTCTCTTGATGTGCTTCATACATCATTTCCATATGAATGAAAATACACTTAGGCTTGAGCATCTTCCCTCATCACCTCCCACAGGCCCCATTTTCAAACATGAATGACCACCTTGGGGCTCAGGGTTTCAACACATGAATTTGGGGAAACCATATACATTCAGTCTATAATAGAGTGCTATACCAATTCCAAATTTAGGGTAATTAACTTTCCAAAATGGTTTCTATTTCCATTAAAAATACAGCTAAGCTTTAAATCCATTTAACACTGTCATATTTACATGCCAGTTTATGATTTTTAAAAAAATGCAGTTGCAAAATAATCCAATGAGAAGCAACGTAGATATTAATATCTCTATTTCCCAATGAAGAAATCAAAATACAGATAAATAAAATGTTGTCGTGTTACTTTAGCAGGAAGTTGATACATATTCTTTGAAGAATATTTTTTTCCTCTATCCCAGAATTCTTTCCACCGTATTGCTTTGCTCTGACTTTTGTGGGTTAAATTTAAATTACATTCAATATTCTGAGCAATGTTTAGTGCATATATAAAGCTATAAACTTTTTTTTTTTTTTGAAGCAGGGTCTTGCTCTGTCACCCAAGCTAGGAGGCAGTGGCAGGATCACAGGACACTGCAGCCTCCATCACCTAAGTTCAAGATATCCTCCCACCTCAGCCTTCCACGAAGCTGAGCCTGCAGTCACGCACCACCACGCCTGGCTAATTTTTTTTTTCTTTCTTTCTTTTTTTCTTTTTGTAGAGACGGGATCTCACTATGTTGTCCAGGCCTATCTCAGACTGGTGGACTCAAGTGACCCTACTACCTTAGCCTCCCAAAGTGCGAGGATTGCAGACATCAGCCACTGAGCCTCGCCAGTGAACATATTCTTTAAGAAATATGCATGCTTTAATAATTCAAGAATCCAGAAGACTCTGTCTTGTGATTGAAGTAAAGGCTTTTAAAACATACCATTACTTGAAGCTCTGGGATTTTTGTGCTTAAAATGAGTTGTAAAAGACAAGACTTGGCCGGGTGCGGTGGCTCACGCCTGCAATCCCAACACTTTGGGAGGCCGCGGCAGGTGGATCACCAGGTCAGGAGATCGAGACCATCCTGGCTAACGTGGTGAAACTCCGTCTCCACTGAAAACACACACACAAAAAAAACCAGCCGGGCATGGTGGCAGGCTCCTGTAGTCCCAGCTAGTCGGGAGGCTGAGGCAGGAGAATGGGTGTGAATCCTGGAGGCGGAGCTTGCAGTGAGCTGAGATCCCGCCACTGCACTCCAAAAAAAAAAAAAGACAAGACTTTTTGTTTTGCCTATAGTATGGAAAGATTTCATTGGTACATATCAGGAAATACAACACAAATAAAAATGCCTAATTAAAGCCATTTTAAAATGAAGGTGAGGGAAATCACAATATGTATCTGAACTCTACAGCTAGCATAGTGAGAAGACATAATATTGGGGGAAAGTCTGTGGCAAATAAGTACTGAGATTTTTTTAACTGGATATTACATTTTGAATATTTCAATGAGTTTAAATGGACATTGTCAAGACCGTATTGCTTTTACTTGTTGAACATTAGAAGATGGTTGTGACAGAATTATCAATGGACTTATGGCACTTTTTTTGTGCACATGCAAATGATATCAGCTGAGCAAAACCAAAAACCAAGGATGTTTTCTTTTTCTATTATATGAGTCAGTGGAAGCAGAGAAACACTGAGTGACTTAGCCATTGTGATACAGCTATTTGGTGACAGAGTTGAGGCTGGACAAAGACTTTTGCTTCTCGCTGACTAGGCTGTGCTTGTTAAGTGTGAATGCTGGTACCATTTCCAACTTTCTAGTACACATTGATGCGTATGTTTATTTGGGTGTCTCCAGGCATCCTTAAGTGGATATGCTTTATGCAAATAATATATGTTTTGTGTTTTCTTTTAAGATCTCACACTAGAGCTACATTTTCCCCCAGAAAAAAAAAAATTTTATGTAAAATAATTTTTTGGAGGAGGTCTCAAATTTAGTGTAACTTTTTTTAAATAATTGCAAAATATCTTAGAAGACCATATATGAAAAGAATAATTTAAAAGTTAATAATCTCCCAAGTAACTACACTGCATAACTGGGTTTTAACAAATCTACTTTGATATGTATATTAGATGGACATTTGGGAACACTTCTTACATAAATGTACATATCGTCATGTCATAAATCTATAGAGAATATGGAAAAAAGATTATATGCTCAAAAGAAACGAAGTTCCTGTGCGTATTCTCTCAATCTTTTTTATGTTATATAAAGAGAATCCACCCAACTATGACTGACTAGCTATGCAATGCAGCCTGCCACCAGGAGATACTATTCAATATATCTTGTATGTTTTTCATCGCTAAGAGAAGTTATGAGCAGTTAATAAGTGAAAAAAGAAGAGGTTGGGAATGGTATATACCTGAGTTGAGGGGCTTTTTGAAGTCTTGTTCTCATTAGTGGTAATAGTATCTCCACAAAATGAAATATGAAGATGTGAAACTGAAAGTTCCCTTTTTTACCTGAATGTATTTTTTTTTATTTTGCATGATGTCATGTTCATAGAACACATTGGACTTTTAAGAGCATATATTTTATTTGGTGATTCCCAATAATTTTTAACAAAATATATATCAAATTGAATCATATGAAATTATCAATATTAGATTTTGTTGAAAAACAAAAATAGCAGTTTCCTATGGTTCAAGCTGATACAGATCATGTGATTGTAATATATATTTAATCCTCTACCAAATCACTCTTTGACCCTCATCAAAAGCAAACAAATCAATATAAACTCTTGATTACTTAACAATTAAGTTTTCCTAATTTTAGAATAAGGTATTTTTATTGGTCTTACAGTAAACAACAACTTAAAATCACACACACACACACAAATCCTATTAGGATTTTAATTGGAATAGCATCAAATGTATAGATTTAATTTGGGGATAACTGGCATGTTTATGAGTTTTTTAATCCATTGGCATGATTTATTTCTCCATTTATTTAAACACTTCCTTTAACAAATTTTCATGACCTCTTGCACTTTATTTGTTAAGTGTATTCTTCAATACCTTTTTTCTTGGATCTATTGGTAAAGGTTATCACTTAAAATGTTATATTTTCAAATTATTTGTTGCTGGATTATATAAATGCAATCAGTATTTGAACTGTCATCTTGTATGCATAATTTTACTAAGCTTTAAATTGATTCTGTTTATTTGTCTATAAATTAACAAATCTTTTGATGTGGAAAGTTATAACAACTGGGATGATAACAATTTAGGTTTTACTTTTCATTCTCATATATTTTATTCCTTTATTCATTTACTACTTTTTTTGTTTGTTAGTTTTGAAACAGGGCCTACCACTGTCACCCAGAGTGGAGTATAGTGGCAGTATCATGGCTCACTACAGCCTCTGTCTCCCGGGTTCAGGTGATCCTCCCACCTCAGCCTCCAAAGTAGCTGGAACCACATGTGTATGCCACCATGCCTGGCTAGTTTTTGTTTTTCTTATTTTTTTTAACTTATTTTTGCAGAGACAGGATCTCCCTATGTTTCCCAGATTGGTCTTGAACTCCTGGACTCAAGTGATCCTTTTTCCCTAGATTCTCAAAGTTCTGGGATTACAGATGTGAGCCACCTTGCCCAGCTCTTTACTACTTTTTAAGCAAAAATTTATTTCTGTAGAATCTCCTCTACTACATTTATTATTTATTTCTGTATAGGCGCTCTACCATAAAGTCAATTAGAAGTGTTAATTAGATATTCTCAGCTTGCTAATATTTAGATATATGTGTATGTATGGATTGATAGATACGGATGGATAGACAGAGAGATAGACAGACAGACAGATAATATTCAGTTCTGTCACACCTACCAACCAGATATTAGTATCCAATATCATTTTGCACTAAAGGAACCAAGGCTCTTTGGAGAAATAGCCAATCAATTCTGTAGCTGGGGCAGGAAAAATACAATACGGGCTTCAGATATCTCAGTGCAGTTTATCAACTCAATTCAACTGAGAGTTACTAGCTACTCTTACTGAAAACTTCCTATTTGCCGAAATAATATGAAGTTATTTATGTGTATTATCTTATTTCTTCTGCACTATGGCACATATATAACTTTAATTCCCATGTTTTGGCTGTGGGACTATAGCTCACATAAATAAAGAAACTTTCCAAGATTACACAGCGAACAAACTGAGGAGCACAAGATTCAAACAGGCCACTGTTTTTGGTCAACAGATTTGTTTAGAATCTGTTTATTGTTGATTTCTCTTAGGCATAGTTTTCACTCACAATAACTCTATGGTATTCATGGTCTTTGATTTTCCTTTCATTCATTTATCTGTAAATTCTGGCCTTTATTTCTGTCCACCTAAAACGACAGTATATGTTCTGACTAAAAGTGTGTAGGGGAGAAAATATTTCCTTCCTCACTCATCACAACGTTCATGTCTCATACTGCTATATTGGTTCAGAAATTCTTTCCTCTCTTTTTTCTTTACCAAATTTATCTTTCTTTCCACAGTCCTCCCAAAGAACATTGTTTATATTTCTATTCTAAAATGGCATTCCTCCTTGCTTCATAATTGACAGTACCCATGTCACCAACTAAATAGTTGGATATTTCATGGCAATGTTTTGAAACGTTCCTCTTGGTGTCTCTTGCACAACAGAGGATAATGCCCTCTTTAAGTCTTAGATCCCAGAACACAGTGGAGGTCTAATTTTGCTTTCCTACGAAAAAACCATCACCTCCCAGAGGTTTTAAACACATGTCTTACTTATTCTCTGCTTATTTGTTTGTTTGTTTGTTTTTTCCAAACTGTCTTCTCTAACACCATCTGAGAATCTTTTTTGTCATTAGTCTCTAAATCTTTCTAAAATATCCAATTACCTACATTCTTTTTAAATGCTCCCGCATGCTTTCCCTCAACTTCTTGGATAAATGCTGTTGGTTTAGCTGTTTTAATCTGTCCTTCAGCTCTGAGTTCTTTAAGCTGGTCCAGGAATTCCTTTTTCACTTTTTTCTTCATTAAATATATATGTCTTTCTATATTCCACAATTTCAACTCAATTTTTACAGAAGATGTATAAAGGAGTTTATCTTCCATATTTCAAACAGTTATGCTTGCACCTGCCAGTAAAAACTCTACAGCAGATACACTTCTCTCTATAGAATAATCTCTTCTCACTTTCTAAATGAAAATCACAGAGCATTTGGTTAAGTCTGCCTTCTATCTGCCAGGTTTCCAGATTTCATTTCATGCTTACATTCACTCATTCAAACTCAGAATCAGGTAGACAATTTTACTGGGATTGTTTACACATCTCAATATTTTTCAGGTTATTATATTTTTCTCATATTGACAGCCTAATGCTGCAAGTGAAGATGTGAGCATTATCTAGCTTCTTGAATCCCGTGACATAATTCTAGTTGTCTTTTTTTCTCTTGGCATATTATTTAAAGTTAACACAAATTCTCCAAAGAACTGAAGTTGCCTTACATTGGATGCTACAGTGGAAGCTGTCTTCTCAGCATCCAAGAAATAGACCCCTGCTTTAGATCTACTGTTTTCCCTTTAAACAGGTCAGTTTTCCTGTCACCGCCTAACCATGGCATTACCCTAAACCTTTTTCTCCCAATCTTCTTTCTCAATCTATCTTGTAAACTGGATCTCCTGATACATACTCTTAGCTACAGAAATCTTAATCCAAAGACACTGGTCTTCCCTGAACTGCACACATGACCGCTTCCCTTGCCTTCACCACTTTTCATGACCTTTATTCAGTTGATAGTATTCTGGTGGCCAAGGCCAGGGGATAAATAGATAGACTGATTTTTCCACACTTTGGTAGTTCCTGGATATGTACTGCTTCTCTTTCCTTCTCTAGCTTAATCATTCCCCACCTTTGCTCCATTCTCCTCTGGTCTTGTGAATTGTGAGTTACTGAAGTGTGTGTAGAGGTCATCTTGATTCTTCTATATCATTCTTTATCCTTTGTTCTTCATTTTGTCAAGTGAGCCAAGTCTATTGGATATTTATAACAGCCCCAGGAAGAAGAGAGCAAAAAGATTTTTATCCTCGTTTCTCAAGTGAGCAAACTGAAGTTCCAGCAGGGCATCTAAGATTCCAAACTGTAACACTCTGGCCCAAGAAATGCTAGAGCAAGACAAATAACTAGGAAAATGGAAAAAGCGCCAAAGTGAGAATTGATTTCACTCTATTTTCTTCCCAGTATTACAGGATAAACCTGGATTTACATCAAAACACATTATTCTCTGTGCTTTTGTTTTTTCATCTCTACAATGGGGCTTATACAAAAATCTATATCATTGTGTTAGAAGTATTATACAGGTTTGTACAAGTGAAATATTTAGAACAGTGACTGGCGCACCCAATAAGTGTTGTCTATTTTTATTTTATTATCTAAATAAAATAAAATCACATCTTTCTTCTCAAAATGTATTTACCTTCTGGTATGTCTTATTCCTTAAGCTATGCCACTATTTCAGTCTCCTAAGTTACTAAACTTAGTCACCCATGACTTCCTCATTCATATTCATCTGCTAATATTTTTTGCCTTTGTCTTTGAAGCAACATTTATATTCATTTCTTCCTCTGCAACCTCACTAATGGTGTACCAAATTATAATATATAGTATATATTAAGATTATATAATGATTATATTAATAGGTACAGTGTGTAATATGTATAATAGTTATGTAATTCTAATCTATATTAATATATTCTATACATTTTAATATTATATAGAGACTCATATATAGGGTCACTTAATTATGGGATACCTTCTGAGAAATGAATTGTTAGGTGATTTTGTGATTGTGTGAACATTACAGAGTGTACTTACACAAACCTATACGGTATAGCCTATTAGACACCTAGGCTATATAATATAGCCTATTGTTCCTAGGATATAAACCAGTGCAGCATATTGCTGTATTGAATACTGCAGGCAGTTGTAACATATTGATAAGTATTTGTGTATCTAAACATACCTACACGTAGAAAATATTCAGTTAAAATATGATATTATAATCTTATGGGACCATCATAGTATATCCAGTCTGTCTTTGATTGAAATGTTGATATACAGGGCATGACTGTACTATTATGTTTACAAATGTGGACCTCATTGAAGAGAATTTATGAACCAAAGGATACATTAATTGACAGTTTCATCCAAAGACACACTATACGGACAATTCGCATTTACAATTGCACAGAGTAATTTTCCCTTGTGAAGTGGGAGAAAACTCCAGTTTGTCTCTGGAGTGACCCAATAATTTCCATTCTCATGAAATGTTCATTTTTACAAGTTAAGGAACTCATGAATCAGTTTCGCCACATCTTGCACCATCAGTGTCAGAAAAAAATTGGTATTAATATATGCTATGTCAGTCAGGGAAAGCTGGATTATGCAGTCATAACACAAACTGAAAAATATTTGTGCTTTCCATAACAGGGTTTTATTTCATGTCTCTGCTAGAAATTCATCATGAGTTGGCCAGAAGCTCAGCCCCAAGATAGGGACTCAAGCTAAAGGAGATTCCATTATGAAGGATGTTGCTGAATACTGTGTAAGAGGCAAAAAATTATTAGAGCCTCTTCTCACTGGCAATTAAATAATCCAGTCCACAAGTAATACTTTTTGTATTAATTATAACCTATTGACCAGAACCTCTCACAGCATTCCACAGAAATACAAGGAAGGTAGAAAAGCCAAATCCTACCATTGATCGAAAGGACGATAGAACAAACATACATAAACATTAGAAATCTCTACCACATTATTTAAATTCTAAAATCTTAATCTTGGGATGAAACTTCTTCCATCAGTATATGTCCCAAAAGGAGGTTTGTGTATAACCCCTTTTCATGACTAATGCTTCAGAAATTCAAGTAGTAAGATGTTCCCATCAAACTTGCTACAGAAGAGGTAGCATGTATTTTTAATTTAAAAAATGTATTTTTAATTTTAAAAAATACCTATGATGAAATATACCCTTTTACTTTATTTTCATGATATTTATATTTATATTTATTTTTATTTTTATTTTTTGATATGGAGTTTCACTCTGTCGCCTAGGCTGGAGCGTGATGGTGCGATCTTAGCTCACTGCAACCTCTACCTCCCAGGTTTAAGCAATTCTCCTGCCTCAGCCTCCCAAGTAGCTGGGATGACAGGCATGTGCCACCACACCCGGCTAATTTTGTATTTTTCTTTTTTGATTTTTATTTTATTTATTTATTTTTTTTAGTAAAGATGAGGTTTCACCATGTTCGTCAGGGTGGTCTCAAACTCCTAACCTCAGATGATCTGCCAGCCTCGGCCTCCCACAGTGTTGGGATTACAGGTGTTAACCACCGCTCCCAGCCTATATTTGTATTTTTGAAGCGTTTGGTCCAATTGTCCATTATGTCTCATCACTTGAATATTATCTGATTTCATTTCCTTTTGCTTAGATTCAACTTAATCATTTTCTCCCAAGAATACATTTTAGTTAATTTTCTGTATGTTTAATCCCATCATTACAGGAGACACATGATGTCTGTTTGTTACTTTATCAGTGATGTTACATTTGATCACTTAGTTAACAATGTAAAATGGATACAGGGGTTTCCTACCAAGAAAATCCTGTTTGAATATCTATGCCAATCCCCCAGCTCCAGTGAGTCTTGGATGTTCATTGTTCATATTTGTCCCATAAGGAATTGCTTTAAGCCAGCAGAATGCTCTATGTGTACTTGAAAAGAAGGTATATCCCCAATTCAGAGTCTCAAATTCATAACTCAGACATTGTTAATTGTGCTATAGTGCTCTTCTGGTGCCTTATTTCTTTTTGCCCAATTATTTTGTTTGAACTGATAGTAATGTATTAATATTTATTTCTTACTATGTTTCTGTGCCTAATTTAATCTCCTATAGTTTCTACTTTAATAGAAGGTGGTTATATTTGGTTACATACATATTCATAACTGTCATATGTTCATTATGATTTCTGGCTCTTAGAGAATAATGTATCATCTTATGTCATATTTAAGTGCCTTTTTCTTGAATTCTATATTGTCAATGTCAAGATCTCAATGCAAATTTTCTTATTTTCTTATATTAACAAATTTATTGAAGTATAATTGATGCACATAAAATTGCACATATTTAAAGTAGAAAATTAAATGCATTAAGGCATACGTAGACACATGTGAAACCATCATCGCAATCAAGATAATAAATATGTCCATCATCCTTAAATGTTACATTTCTTTGTAATCAATTCCTCTTTATCTCTAGACACTCGATGATTTGTTTGCTGTCACTATAGATTAGTTTGAATTTTCTAGAATCTAACAAAAATGGAAACATACAGTATATAACTCCTTATTGTCTATATTATTTACTCAGCATAATTATTTTGACATTTATTGTTTATGTTGGATATACCAATCATTTCATCGTTTTTATTGTTCATACAAGTTCATTGTTTGTCTGTTTCACAGTTTGTTTATTTATCTGTTGATTCACATTTGAGTTGTTTCAAATTGTTGTCTATTACAAATATTGCTGTTATGGGCATTCATGTGTAAATGTTTGTGAAGACATGTATGACTTAGTATTTTGTGTAAGTATCTCAGAAATATGTAATACATGCTTTGTAGAAACTTTAGTAATTACTTGGCTATTGCTCTCTGGTGTCTCTTGGCCATAGTCTCTGGCATTTCACCCCATGTAAGTGAAAAGCAGTATTCAGTCCAAAATTCTTGGATACTATCTGCAGATTTCTGGAATTGTCTGTACAGAATCCTCCTCTTTGGCATCTTTGTCCAAAATATTTAGCAACATCAGCCTCTGTAAACCCTGTTCTCATTATATTTATTTTTCTATAATAGTCTGTTAATGTAGGGAACTACGCTGATTGAGTTTTGAAAGTTAAACCAAACTGTCATTCTTGGACTAAAGCTTATTCAGTCATGGTGTGTGTGTGTGTGTTTTCAGCAGGCTGGATAGATCAGTCATGATTTTTAAAATTATTATTTTAGTATATGTTTGCATTTGATTGGCGATTTAATAATTTTTTTTTTGAGACGTTGTCTCGCCCTGCTGTCGCCCAGGCTGGAGTGCAGGGGTGTGATCTCGGCTGACTGCAACCTCTGCCTCCTGGGTTCAAGCAATTCACCTGCCTCAGCCTCCTGAGTAGCTGGGACTACAGCTGCATGCTGCGACACCCGGTTAATTTTTTGTATTTTTGGTAGAGACGGGGTTTCACTGTGTTGCCCAGGCTCGTCTCTAACTCCTGAGTTCAGGCAATCTGCCCGCCTTGGCCTCCCAAAGGGCTAGGATTACAGGTGTTGAGCCACCGCACCTAGCCTGCTTTAAAAATTTCTATCTAAAGGTACAGAACAAGATGGCAGAATAAAAGCCTTCACCATTGGTACCTCCTGAAGGAACACCAAATTTTGCTATCTGCACGCAGAAAAGCACCGTCACAAGAACCAAAAATCAAGTGAGCAATTACAGTATCTCCTCTTAACTTCAACTCATTGAAAGAGGCTTTGAGGAGAGCAGGAGAGGCAGTGTTGAATTGCCAACGCCACTCCTCCATTCCCTCCCCCAGCCATGCAGTTCTGAGAGTCTGTGCACTTGAGGGAAGGGAAGTACGGTAATGAGGGAACATTACATTGAACTCAGTGCTACCCTGTCGCAGCAGAGAATAAAGCTGTGCTGAGCTCAGCTAACACCCATGCACAGAGAGAGAATTTGGACCAGACCAAACTAGAGGAGAATCACCCATCCCATCAGTCAAAACTCAAATTTCTCAGCAAGTCTCACTACCACAGGCCAAAGTGCTGTAGGGTGCTAAGTAAACTTGAGGGCAGTCTAGGACACAAGCACTGCAATTCCTAGAACTGCAATTCCTAGGCAACTCCTAGTGCTGGGCTGAGATCGGAACCAGCGCTTATGACCTAGGGAGATACCAGTCAGGGCCGCTAAAGGAGTGCTTGAGCCACTCCTCCCATCACCCCAGGCAGTGCAGCTCACAGCAGTGAAAAAGTCTCCTTCCTTCTGCTTAAGGGGAGGAGAGTTAAGAGTAAAAAGCACTTAGTTTTTCTTCTTGGATACAAGCTCAGCCACAGTAGGATAAAGCACCAAGCAGAGTCCTAATGCTCCCATTCCTGGCCCTAGCACCTAGATGACATTTCTAAACACATCCTAGGCCTAAAGGGAACCTACTGCCTTGAACGGAATTACCTAGTCCTGTCAATATTTGTCACCTGCTAACTAAAGAGCCCTTGTGCCCTGAATAACCCACAGCAATATTCAGGTAATACACCATGGGCCTTGAGCTCTGAGACATGCTGACTACAGGTGTACTCCAGCACATTCCAAGCTATGGTGGCTATGTTGAAAGACTCCTTTTGGATAAAAGTTAAAGAAAAGTAAAGGGCTTTGTCTCACACTTTAGGTGCCGGCTTGACTACAGTGGAGTAGGACAAGTAGGCTCTTGGGAGTCCCTGAGTGTAGGGTTAGGCTCTTGGTGAGCATTTGTGGACTTTCCCTGAGACAGAGGAAAGCCCAGTTCCCAGAAGGCTGAGTCCCAGGCCTGGAAGCATTTATCCCAAGCTGACTGAAGAGCACTTGGGCTTTAAGTGAACACGAGTAGCGGCCTCACAAAAGCTCCTTGTGGACCAGTGGCGGTGCTGCCACAGGGAGAGGCTTCACTGCCTTTGGAAAGGTGGGTAGAAAGCAGGAAGGGCTTTATACTGTAGTTTGAGTGCCAGTTTAGCAGCAGTAGCATAGAACATCGGGCAAATTTCTAAGGTTTTTGACTTCGATTCCTGGCTCCCTGACAGCATCTCTGAACCCACCCAGGGCCTAGGGGATCTTGCTTCCCTGAAGGAAAATACACAAACCTGACTAGCTTCACCACCTTCTAATTGTAAAGACTCAGGGCCTTGAGTGAACATGGGTAGTAGACAAGTAGTGGTTCTAGCAGGCCACACCCCCAGTTTCAGACAGCTAAGCAGAGAGAGAGAGAGACTATTTTCAGAGTAGTTTTTGTAGGTTTTTGGTTTCCTGTTCTTGTGTTAGTTTGCTAAGGAATGGCATCCAGCTCCTTGCATGTCCCTGCAAAGGACATAATATTGTTTCTTTTTATGGTTGCATGGTATTACATAGTGTAGATGCTGGAACCACATTTTCTTTATTCAGTCTATCACCAGAGGGCATTTAGGTTGATTCCATGTCTTTTCTATTGTGAATAGTGCTGCAGTGAACATACTCATGCATGTATCTTCATAATAGAATGATTTATATTCCTTTGGGTATGTACCCAGTAATGGGATTGCTGCATCAAGTGGTATTTCTGCATCTAGGTCTTTGAGAAATTTTCACTTTCTTCCACAATTGTTGAACTCATGTATACTCCCACCAACAGTGTAAAAGCATTCCTTTTTCTCCATAGCCCCACCATTGACTTTTTAATAATAGCCATTCTGCTGGTGTGAGATAGTATCTCATTGTGGTTTTTATTTGCATTTATATAATAATCAGTGATGTTGAGGTTTTTTTTTTTTCTTCAAGACAGAGTTTTGCTCTGTCGCCCAGGCTAGAGTCCAGTGGTGTGATCTCCACTCACTGCAAGCTCTGCCTCCTGGGTTCATGCCATTCTCCTGCCTCGCCTCCCGAGTAGCTGGGACTACAGATGCCCGCCACTGCGCCCGGCTAATTTTTTTTTTTTTATTTTTAGTAGATATGGGGTTTCATCATGTTAGCCAGGATGGCCTCAATCTTCTTATCTCATGATCGACCCGCCTTGGCCTCCCAAAGTGCTGGGATTACAGGCGTGAGCCACCACGCCCGGCCGATGTTGAGTTTTTATTCATATATTTGTTGGCCACATGTATGTCTTCTTTTGAGAAGTGTCTGTTCATGTCCTTTGCCCACTTTTTAATAGGGTTGTTTGTTTGTAAATTTGTTTAAGTTACTTGTAGATGCTGGATATCAGACCTTTGTCAGATAGATTACAGAAATTTTCTCCCAGATCTGTAGCTTGTCTGTTTGCTTTCTGCTCACTGCAAGCTCCGCCTCTTGATAGCTGATAGTTTCGTTTGTTGTGCAAAGGCTTTTTAGTTTAATTAGATTCCATTTGTCAATTTTTGCTTATGTTGCAATTTCTTTTGACAGCTTTGTCATGAAATCTTTGCCCATACCTATGTCTGAAATTGTATTGCCTAGGTTTTCTTCTAGGATTTTTATAGTTTTGGATTTTACATTTAACTCTTTAATCGATCTTGAGTTGATTTTTGTATATGATGTAAGGAAAGGGTTCAGTTACAATTTTCTGCATATGGCTAATCAGTTCTCCCAGCTACATTTATTAAATAAAGAATACTTTTCCCATTGCTTGCTTTTGACAGGTTTGCCAAAGATCAGATGGTTGTAGATGTGTGGTCTTATTTCTGGATTCTCTATTCTTTTCCATTCATGTTTGTGTCTGTTCTTGTACCAGTAGCATGCTGTTTTGGTTACTGTAGCTTTGTAGTGTAATTTGAAGTCTGGTAGCATGATACCTCCAGTTTTGTTCTTTTTGCTTAGAATTGTCTTGGCTATTCAGGCTCCTTTTTTAGTTTCATATGCATTTTAAAATAGTCTTTTCTTTAATTCCATGAAGAATGACTGATAATTTAATAAAAATAGCATTGAATCTATAAATTGCTTTGGGCAGTATGACCACTTTTATACATTGATTCTTCCCATCCATGAGCATGGAATGTTTTTTCATTTGGTTGTGTCATCTCCAATATCTTTGCAGTGGTTTGTAGCTCTCCTTGAAGAGATCCCTCACTTCTCTTTTTAATTGTATTCCTAGGTATTTTTTCCCTTTGTGACAATTATGAATGGAAGTTCATTCATGATTTGGCTCTCTGCTTACCAATTGTTGGGTTATAGAAATGATAGCAAATTTTGCACATTGATTTTGTATCCTGAGACTTTGCTGAAGTTGCTTATCAGATTAAGAAGTCTTTGGGCTGAGTTGATGGAGTTTTCTTGATATAGGATCATGTCAACTGCAAACAAAAGTTAGTTTGACTTTCTCTCTTCCTATCTGAATATGCTTTATTTCTTTCTCTTGTCTGGTTGTCCTGGCCAGAACTTCCAATACTATGTTAAATAGGAGTGGTGAGACACGGCATCCTTGTCTACTTCTGGTTTTCAAGGGGAATGCTTCTAGCTTTTGTCCATTCATTATGATATTAGCTGTGGGTTTGTCATATATGGCTCTTATTATTTTGAGTTATGTTCCTTCAATACCTAGTTTATTGGGAGTTTTTATCATGAAGGAATGTTGAATTTTATCAAAGGCCTTTTCTGCATCTGTTGAGATAATCATGTGGTTTTTGTCTTTAGTTCTGCTTATGGGATGAATCACATTTAATGACGTGCATATGTTGAACCAAACTTGCATCCCAGTGATGAAGCCTACTTGATCATAGTGGATAAGATTTTTGATGTGGTGCTGGATTTGATTTGCCAGTATTTTATTGAGAATGTTTACATCAACGTTCATCAGGATATTGGTCTGAAGTTTTCTTTTTTATTGTGTCTCAGCCAAGTTTTGGTATCATGCTGATGCTGGCCTTATAGAATTAGTTAAGGAGAAATGCCTCCATTTCCATTTTTTGAAATAGTTTCAGTAGGAATGGTACTGGCTCTTCTTTGTAAATCTCGTAGAATTCAACTATGAATTCATCTCGTCTTCAGCTTTTTTTTTTTTTTGGTTAGTAGGCTATTTATCACTACCTCATTATTGGTCTATTTAGGGATTCAATTTCTTCCGGGTTCAGTCTTGGGAGGGTGTATGCATCCAGGAATTATTCCATTTCTTCTAGATTTTCTAGTTAATGAGCATAGAAATGTTTATACTATTTTCTGATGGTTCTTTGTATTTCTGTAGGGTCAGTGGTAATATCCCCCTTATCATTTCTGATTGTGTCTATTTGAATATTGCCTCTTTCTTCTTTATCAATCTAGCTAGCAGTGTATTTATTGTGTTAATTTTTTCACAAACTAGCTCCTGGATTCATTGATTTTTTGAAGGTTTTTTGTATCTCTAACTCCTTCAGTTCAGCTCTGATCTTTGTTATTTCTTGTGTATTGCCAGCTTTGGGGTTTATTTGTAGTTGGTTCTCAGTTTTTATAGTTGTGATGTTAGGATATTAAATTTAGATCTTTCTAGCATTTTGATGTGGGCATTAAGGGCTATAAATTCTCCTCTAACACTGCTTTAGCTGTGTCCCAGAGATTTGTGTACATTGTATCTTTTTCCTAGTTTCAAAAACTTCTTGTTTTCTGACTTAATTCCAGGATTTATTCAATAATCATTCAGGAGCAGATTGTTCAATTTCCTCATAGTTGTATGGTTTTGAGTGAACTTCTTAATCTCAAGTTCTAATTTGATTGAGCTGTGGTCTAAGAGACAGTTTGTTATACTTTCAGTTATTTTGCATTTGCTGAGTGTTTCACTTCCAATTATGTGATCAATTTTAGAGTGCCATGTGGCAATGAGAAGACTGTATATTCTGTTGTTTTTGAGTGGAGAGTTTTGTAGATATATAACAGGTCCTCTTGATCCAGAGTTGAGTTCAGGTCCTGAAAATCTTTGTTAGTTTTCTAATCTTTTCACTGATTAGACCTGTCTAATCTTTTCAGTGAGGTGTTAAAGTCTCCCACCATTATTTTTGTGGGACTTTAAGTCTCTTTGAAGGTCTCTAAGAACTTGCTTCATGAATCTGAATGTTCTTGTTTTGGGTGAATATATACTTAGGATAGCTATGTCTTCTTGTTGAATTGAATGCTGTACCATTACGTAATGCCCTTCTTTGTCTTTTTTGATCTTTGCCGGTTTAAAGTCTGTTTTGTCAGAAACTAGGATTGCAGCCCCTGATTTTTTCTGTTTTTGTTTTCTTGGTAAATTTTCTTCCATCCCTTTATTCTGAGCCTATATGTGTCTTTGCATGTGAGATGGGCCTCTTGAAGATAGCATACTGATGGGTCTTGGATTTTTATCCAGCTTACCATATTTTGTCTTTTAATTGGGGTATTTAGCCCATTTACGTTTAAGGTTAGTATTGTTATGTGTGGATTTGATCTCATGATTATGCTACTAGTTGGTTATTTTGCAGACTTGTTAATGTGGTTGCTTTATAGTGTCACTGGTCTGTATACTTCAGTGCCCTTTTGTAGTGGCTGGTAATGGTTTCTCCTTTCAGTATTTAGTGCTTCCTTCAAGAGCTCTTGCAAGACAGCCCTGGTCATGATATATTCCCTTGGGATTTGCTTGTCTGAAAAGCATCTGATTTCTCCTGCACTTATGAAGGTTAGTTTGGACTGATATGAAATTTCGTGTTATAAATTCTAAGAATATTGAATATTGGCTTCCAATCCCTTTTGGCTTGTAGGGTTTCTATTGAGAGGTTTGCTGTTAGTCTGATGGACTTCCCTTTGTAGGTGACCTGGTCTTTCCCTTTGGCTGCACTTAACATTTTTTCTTTTATTTCTACCTTGGAGAATCTGATAATTATGTGTCTTGGGGACAGTCTTTTGGTGGAATATCTACTGGGGTTCTCTGCATTTCCTGAATTTCAGTATTGACCTTTCTGGTTAGGTTGAGAATGTTATCCTGGATGATATCCTTTAGTATCTTATCCAACTTGGCTTCATTCTCACCATCTCTTTCAGATACCCCAATCAGTCATAGATTTAGTCTCTTTACATAATCCCATATTTCTCAGAGGTCTTGTTCATTCCTTTTTATTATTTCTTCTCTCTTCTTGTCTGCCTGTCTTATTTCAGAGAGATAGTCTTCAAGCTCTGAGACTCTTCTTCACTTGGTCTATTCTGCTATTAATACTCATGATTGCATTGTGAAGTTCTTGTAGTGCGTTTATTAGCTCTAACAGGTTGGTTATGTTCCTCTCTAGACTGGTTATTTTGGCTGTCAGCTCCTGGTTTGTTTTATCATGCTTCTTAGCTTCTTTGCATTGAATTACAATGTGCTCTTTTAGCTCAACGAAGTTCATTATCATCCACATTCTGAAGCCTAATTCTGTCATTTCAGCCATCTCAGCCACAGCCCAGTTCTAAATTCTTGCTGGAAAGGCACTGCAGTCATTTGGGGGAAAAGCAGCACTCCGAATTTTTGAGTTTTCAGTGTTTTTGCATTGATTCTTTCTCATTTTTGTGGACTTATCTATACTTTTGATCTTTGAGGTTGCTGACATTTGGATGGAGTTTTTGTGGAGGGGGTTGTTGCTGTTTTCTGTTTGCTTGCTTTTCTTTTAACAGTCTGGCCACTCTTCAGTCACGGGTGCTGTGGTTTGCTGGGGGTCTGTTCCAGACCCTAGTTGCCTCCATTTTTCCCAGACATGGAAGTATCACCAGTTAAGGCTGTGAAACAGCAAAGATGGTAGCCTGCCCCTTCCTCTGGAAGCTCCATTCCCAGGCAGGTACTGACCTATTGCCAGCCTCTATACATCTGTAGGAGGTGGCTGGAGACCCCAGTTTGGAGGTCTCACCCAATCTGGAAGAATGGGATCAGGGGCCTGTTAAAGCAGCAGTCTGACTGCCTTTTGGTAGAGGAGTTGTGCTGTGTTGGCAGTTCCTTCAGCCCTTGATTGGTTTGGGCTCTCCAAGGCCCACAGACTGGACCAGCTGAGAAGCCTGAACAGCCAAGGCAGCAGCCTGCCCTGTCCCTCAGGCACTCTGTCCCAGGGAAAAATTGGAGCATTGTTGGCCATAGAACACAGACAGGGCTGGCCGGAGGCCCCAGCTGGGAGGACCTTCCCCATGAGGAGAAGTGGAATGCAGTGACACTTAAAGAAGCAGTCTGTCCCGGCACGGTGGCTCATGCCTGTAATCCCGGCCCTTTGGGAGGCCAAGGCGGGCGGATCACCTGAGGTCAGGAGTTCAAGACCAGCCTGACTAACATGGTGAAACCCCGTCTCTACTAAAAATACAAAAATTAGCCAGGTATAGTGGCAGGCACCAGTAATCCCAGCTACTCAGGAGGCTAAGGCAGGAGAATAGCTTGAATCCAGGAGGCGGAGGTTGCAGTGAGCCGAGATTGTGCCATTGCACTCTAGCCTGGGTGACAGAGCAAGACTCCGTCTCAAAAAACAAAGAAGCACACAGAACAGTGTGTTGTGGTAGGGAACCACCTCTGCTCCTGTCAGCTTGGACTTTCCAAAGCCCACAGGCTGGAACGGCTGAGTTGTCCAACCAACCCAGGTGGTGGCCCTCCCTCCCCTGGGCACTCTGTCTCAGGGAGAGATCAGAGCTCTGTCTCTAAGATGTGCAGATGGCCATGGCTGGAGGGCCTGGTTATAGGTTTCACTTAGTGAGAAGGAATAGATTGGGGTCTTGCTTAAGGAAGCACAATCTGGCCATGATCTGGCAAAGCCTCTGTGCTTCACTGGCATGACACTTTCTTGTCTGTTTGGATTCTGCAAAGCCCATGGGCTAGAACAGCTTGGTTGACCAAACAGCAGAGATGGTGACCACCCATTGTGCCATGGGCTCCATCCTATCTCATGCAGGCTCCACCCTGTTGCCAGTGGCTGACTGGAACTCCAAGCCAATTTGTCTTATCTTGTGAGGTGCTATGGAAGTGGGGCCCATGGAATGATGCTGTTTGGCTCCCAGGAAGTTATGTGCAAGCCTTCCGCCTTGCCTGAGTTGTAGACACATTTGTTGGGAATCCCAGGGCTGGACTATGTAAAGCTCTTGGGTCTCCGTGTGTGCTTGAACAGCTGCTCTGCCAAGATTGCACACAGTTCTGTGTGTCGGACCCAAGGCCCTGATGGTGTAGGCTCACTAGGGGATTCCTGATCTGCAAGTTGCAAAGATCTGTGGAAGAAGTGTGGTTTTCCAGGGTCACACAATCACTTACTGCTTCCCTTGACTGGGGGTGAGGGCTCCCTTGGCTTTGTGTGGCTTCCACGAGGACCGTCACCCTGCGCTGCTTTTCTTCATTCTCCATGGATCAAGTTGTTTCCATGATCAGTCCCAGTATGAGTACCTGGATATTTCAGTTGAAGGTGCTCATTCACTCATGCCTTTCATTCCTCTCCATGAGTGCTGAGGACCGCAGCTGCTTCTAATTGACCATCTTGGCACTAAATCCTTAAGATTTGTTATAATGGATACAGGGATTTAGGTATAATATATAATACATATAGGCATAATTATTAAGGTAATAGACCTCTAAGGCCTCTTTCCTATACCATATTTAATAGGTTTCTCTACCAGGCCTGGTGTGAATGAACTCTTCCTTGCCTTTTAGAAACTGGTAATTATTTGGCAATTGCTCCCTTGTGTCTCTTGGCACAGTTTTGAAAAGCAGTATTCAGTCCAAATTTCTTTGAGATAATCTGCAGATTTCTGCAATTGTCCTTGCAGAGTCCTTCTCTTCAGCATTCTTCTCTAAAATTTCAGCCACCTCAGCATCTGTGAACTCTGCTATCTTTTTCTTCAACTCAGTGAGATTGCTGGGCTCCATTTGAGTTCCCCTACTTGCTCTGCAGCTTGAAGATACCTATAGGCAGTATTTTCAAGACAATCTACTGTTACGATCACAATCTTGTTCTTCACGATCCACTGTTTCAAAATAATTATTTCATATATTTTTTCTAGTTTTCTAATTGTCTACAATAGAAAGGTAATTGCAAAACAGTTCATTCATAGTAGTTCAGCTGTAAAATAGAAGTTGCAAATATCCAAAATTTATACTTTTTAATCTGCAGAGCTTACTGTATTTTCTAACCAAATGACGTGTCCTTATCTGTATCTGCTTTCATCATACTCTCATGAGGATTTCAGATCCAGATGGTAATTTTGGGATATATGTTTGCTGAGCAACACTAAGTATATTATACTCACCTTTTCCAAGTGATAGCTCTTTTATTAACATGGCCACCACTTCCTAACAACTTCTGCTATTTTAATGGTAATGTAGATTCCTTGCCTTCTTTAGTTACTATTTCAATTTCATTCTTACACAAACGTATGTACCTATTCTGCTGTTTTTTTTTTTTTGAAGCTTAATGAATCATACCTGTTACTTAATTTATCTTTATTCTGCCCTTTTCTTCTTATTCTTCTAATCCCTTTTTGATATTTCCATTTCATCTTTAACACCAGATATCTGGTCGATCCATCTCTTTGCTTATTTCTATCTTTCCTTAACCCTGGAGTGGAACACCTTCACAGAACATCTATTTCGTTGTTGTACTTAATAAAACTCTTGCTAGCATATATGATAGTCAGAGATGCTTGACAGTGACTGATTACAATTTTATTGTAAGTCTACATTGTTTGTAGAAAGAATGCACGTTTTATAAGTAGAAAATGTGTTTCAAGTTCTATATTGTTATTACATAGGTATAACACTTAACCACAGAGTCTGTTTTCTTGGCTGTAAAATGGAGATGAGTCTTTCCAAATTCCCAAACTACACAATCTCAGAAATCTATACCTTTAAAAAAACATTGTTGTTTTAAGTGTATAAGTTAAAGTATTTTATAGGTAGCAATAATAACTGGGAAAATAGTGTGGAATCAATTCATCAGATGCACTATTAGGTTCCTTTATTTGTAAATTGGGCATAATGGTAATGTCTATTTCAGGGGGCTTTGTAAAAATTAAATGTAACTTATAGAAAATAATTTATTAATAGTTGAGTGCCTAGCTCATAAAAGGTGCTTTGCAAATGTTAAATAACTTTTCTTCTTTTTTACTTACTGTTGTTTGAAATAAGGTTTGAAATAAGACTTATCTTTATAGGACATATGTGTAAGAAGAAAGATTCCTTGAACATCTGAGAAAATATGGACCAAAACTTTAAAGAATCCTTTCTTTAGTTTGGCTATCTGCTAGGGTTTAATATTACCAATAGTATGCTATTAACAAAATTTTGTTAAAAACAAGACTAAACAAGGAGGCATATAAAAGTTCACCAAGAGCAAATGCTAAGGGCAGGTAAATTCACTTAACTAAAGATTTTGACTTACATTTACCTGTAATGTTTTTGCCATAACCAATAATAAGCTACTATTGTGAAAAAGTATATTTTCAGAGTTCAGATGAAGAACGCAAGGTACTAAAATTGCTTATATTTAATAATTTCAAGCAATGCTAAGAGAAAACAGCTATAATAGACTGATTTATAAGATAATATATTCATATGTTTTTATAAGCCTTTTACTTCAGTATATCATGATTTTTATGTAGCCATTCTACTTTAGCACTTAGATTATTCCTTTGCTCAAACAAATCTATTCCATTATTGTACTTTTTAAATTATACATATATCTTTTTGTCCTCTCTATATAATGCATACATTGTTGTGAGGATTGAAAATCTTAATTTGTTTTCTCATGGCATTGCTTGGCAATAAGTAAAAACAGGAAAATAAAACAAAAAGCATGAGTAAATTCAAGAGAGTCTGATATTGATTGAATGTGAGGATGAGTTTGGGAATGAAAGGAATTGTTATGATCACTCCCACCTTATCACATTGACTAACTAATTCTACGTAGTTGTTTTCTGGCGACAGGAGTTGATGATCAGTTATGCTGAGAAAAACTATGTCTGTGGTGACAAGTGGGAGTATTTCAAAAGCTGCACAGTCTCATATGGAAGTTGATCTTAGGTGGGTAACAGAGAAGGTGGTATGTGAGATGATGAAGAAAATTGAGAATACGTCAGTAAGGAAAAAATCTAGCAGAGAGAATGAGTTGAAGATGTTGGAAATAAATCTTTATGTCCTTACAGATTATCCAAAAAAGAAACTGTGGTCTGTCACATGACCTCTTCCTTTGTTAATTCTGTGATGACTGTTACAATATGTCAACTTGGCTAGGTTATTTTCTCTAGTTATTCAATCAAACACTAACCTGGGTGTTACTGTAAAGGAAGTTTGCAAATCTAATTCAACTCCCTAATCAGGTAACTTTAAGTAAGGTATATTATCCTGGGTAATATGAGTAGACCTGACTGAAGCAATTAGAAGGCCATAAAAGCCTCACTGAGACTTTTCCAAGGCACAAAGGAATTCCATCTGTGGCTAATAGCTTTGGACCTTGTTCATAGAGCTACATCTAATTTAAAATCTTACTTTCTTGACTGTCTGTGGACAACAGCTTCAGCTTATGCACATAAATTCCAGCCTGCCCGTAATCTTGCCTCCCGGACTGCCTGCCCTATGGAATTTTACTTTCTTAGCCAGGTTCCACAACTGCATAAGCCAATTCCTTATATTTAAATGTATTATTTCACATGTATGTTAATATATATCATATAGTCCTGCTTCTCTGGTAAAACCTGACTTATTTATCTTCAAGTTCCTTGATCTCCTATCCTACTACCTTATGCTCATGATGAAACCAAAACTCTAACTGAATCCAACATTCAATCAACTTTATGACATATATATTTAAAGTCATGAAAGATATCCCATTATAAGGCTGCATAATACATTAGAGATAATAAATAAGAAAGAGATATAGATATTTGATACCTGCATGTTCTTCACAAACTGAGCCCAACCATTACACTTTTCTTTATCATGAAGAACTTAATGTCTAAAATCAGAAATATGGAATATTTCTATATGTGATTATATGGATTTTAAAAATTAAGAATAAAAACCAAGACAGAATAAAAAATACTTAGGATTCACTAAATTATCTTTCTAACAAACTACTAGATCTTCCTAGACAGTGGAACCTCTACTTTGTTTATTGTTTCATTTGACTTTCTTATCAGACTATATATTGGACTCTGAGAAACACCTTATTTAATAGATAGAATTCTATAACTACTATTTAGAAGGTAACGTAAAATACAAATATATCTAGTGCATCTACATTTTTTCCTGATGAATGGAAAGCTTAATCAGTCTTAATCAAGATACTATAATTATTCATGCTAGTGTATGAATAATAATGGGATTTGCATTTTAAAGCCAAATGAATGAATCTTTAAAGTGAAAATTTCAGAAATCAGCAATTAAGTCAATTCAAGAGTGGATAAATAATGTGCAAAAATTCTGGGGACAGTACAATGGCTCTGCGTCCAGGATATAATTATAAATGTGGTGACAGCAAAGGCACATACACAATATTCAAAGCTCCCAGCAGCTTCTCTGTTGACAACACTTCTTTCTCTTTTTCTATCCTTATTCGTGGTAAATGGTCCTTTTTCATGAGAACCATGTAGCCTCAACAATGAGATGCAGCTCTCCCAGGATCCTAAAGAAAGTGTATTCTAGTGATCCTACCTTGCTCCTCAATTTTCTACTTTAGTTTCTGAAATTGACTCAGTCTTTCATTATGGTGCTTTAACCTTAATACCATTGGCCATATCCTTTTTCCTAAAACTCCAAATAACTTGGAAACCCAGGAATTAAAAATAAATTATCCTGAATTACTTGTCATGATGTAATGCACTTAAAGTAAAATCTAGGCTTATTTAAAAAAGAAGAAGAAGAAAACCGAAAGTATCACACGACCAGACTTCAAAATATACTACAAAACTACATAACCAAAATAAGTTGGTAATGGCACAAAACCAAACACATAGATCAGTGGAACAGAATGGAGAACACAGAATAAATCCAAGCATTTACAGCCAACTCATTTTCAACAAAGATGCCAAGAACATATATTAGGGAAGACAGTCTCTTCAATAAATTGTGCTGGAAAATTGGATATTCATATGTACAAGATTAAAACTAGACCCCCATCTTTTGTAATATACAAAAATAAAATAAAAATGGATTAAAGACTTACATGTAAAACCCAGAATTATACAAGGACTAGAAGAAAATACAGGGGAACTACTTCAGGACATTGATTTGGGCAAAGATTTTGTGGGCCAAAGATTTTATGGGCAAAGAAACAAAGGCAACAAAAGCAAAAAAAAAAAAAAATAGTACGATATAAAACTGAAAACCATCTTCACAACAAAGAAAACAATCAGCAGAATAAAGAGATAATCTGGAAAAGGGGGAAATATTTGCAAACTATTCATCTGACCAGAGATTAATAACCAGAAGTCACAAGAAACTCAAACAATTCAATAGCTAAAAACAAATCATCTGATTAAAAAATGGGCAAAAGTTCTGAATATACATTTCTCAAAGAAGTTGTACAAATTGTCAATAAACATTAAAAAAATGCTGTACATCACTAATGATCAGTGAAATGCTAATGAAAACCATACTGAGATATTCTCACCCCAGATAGAATGGGTATTAACAAATATTTTTTAAAAAATACAAATATTAGCAAGGAGAATGGGAATGGAGATGTGAAGAAAACAGAATTCTTATACATTGCTGGTGGGAATGTAAATTAGTACAGCCATTATGAAAACAGTATAAAGGTTTATCAGGAAACACTAAAAATAGATCTATGATATGATCCAGCAATCCCACTACTGGGTATTTATCCAAAGGAAAGAAAATCAGTTTATCAAAGAGACATCTGTACTTCCAATGTTTATTGCAGCACTATTCACAATAGCCACGACATGTAATCAACCTAAGAGTCTATCAAAGATGACTAGATTAAAAAAAAGTGTTATGTATATATACACACACCCAAACATCCCTCCCCTCCCCCCCCCCCCCGCTACACACACACACGTAAGGGAATACTACTGAGCCATAAAAAAACTTAAATTCTGTCATTTGAGGCAACATGGATGATCATGGAAAACAATATGTTAATTGAAATAAAAGTCAGACACAGAAAGAAAAATACTGTGGGTTCTCACTCATATTTGGAAGCTAAAAAGTTGATCCCATAGAACTATAAAGAACAGCGATTACTAGAGGCTGGGAAGGGTTCGAGAAGAGGGCATAGAGACTTGTTGGTTAATAAATACAAAATTACAGCTAGATAAAAGGAATAAGTTCTGTTGTTCTATAGCACTGTAATATGACTATAGTTATTAATAATTTATTGTATATTGTCAAATAGCTAAAAATGATTTTGAATGTTCCCAAAACAAAGAAATAATACATGTTTGAGGTGATGAATATAATAATTATCCTGATTTGATCATTACACAGTTTATACATGTATCAAAATATTACTGTAGGAGAAGGCAGAGAAGGATAACCAACTGGAAGCCTCCAGTGATTTTTCTCTGTACGAGTCTGTTCCCTTATTGCTATAAATAAATACCTGAGACTGATTAATTAATAAAGAAAATAGGTTTAATTGGCTCATGATTCCACAGGCTGTATAGGAAGCATAATGCTGGCATCTGCTTAGCTTCTGGGGAGGTGTCAGGGAGCTTACAATCATAGCAGAAGTTGAAGTGGGGGACCAGCACAACTTACATGGCAGAATCAGGAGCGAGAGAGAGAGAGAGGAGGGAGGTGCTATGCACTTTTAAACAACCAGTGCTCATGAGAACTCACTATTAGGAGAAGAGCACCAAGGATATGGTGCTAACTCAGTCATCAGAAACTATCCCCATGATCCAAACACTTCCTACTAGGCCCCATCATCTTCAACACTGAGGCTTATGATTAGACATAAGATTTGGGTGGGAACACAGATCCAAACCATATCATTCTGCCCCTAGCTCCCCTACCACCACAAATTTCATGTCTTTCTTCCATTGCAAAATGCAATCATTTATTCTCAACAGTCCCCCAAAGTCTTAAGTTACCTCCACATTAACTCAAACATCCAAAGCCTCATCTAAGAAAAGGCAAGTCCTTTCCACCAATGAGCCTGTAAAATCAAAAACAAGTTAGTAACTTCCAAGATAAAATGGAGATGTAGGCATTGGGTAAATTCTCCATTCCAAAAGGGAGAAATCAGCTAAAAGAAGGGAGTTACAATTCCCATACAAGTCCAAAACCAAGGAGAAACACTATGTAGAAGCTGTCAAAGCTTATGGCTTTTACCCTCTGAAGCAGTGGCCCAACCTGTACTTGAACCCCTTTGAGCCATGGCTGAAGCTGGAGTGACTGGGATTCAGGGAGCAATATCCAGAAGCTCCCCAGGACAGGAGAGCACTGGATGTGGCCCACAAAACCATTTAGGCCTCCTAGGCCTCTGGGTCTGTGATAGGAGGGGCTGCTGCAATGGTCTCTGAAATACCTTTGAGACCCTTTTCCCATTGTCATGGCTAGCAGCACTTGGCTTTTTTTTTTTTTTTTTTTTTTTTTTCTTAGGCAAATTTATACAGCCTACTTGAATTCCTCCCCTGAAAATGGACTTTTCTTTTCTACCATATGGTCACATTGCAAATTTTCCAAATTTTTTTGCTCTACTTACCCTTTAAATATAAGTTCCAACTTTAGATCATTTCTTTGCCCACATATATGAGCACAGGTTGTTAGAAGCAACCAGGTCTCATCTTGATTCTCACTTTCCCCATTGTTATTCAACATTGTACTGAAAGTCTTAGCTAGAGCACTCTGGCAAGAGAAAGAAATAAAGCACACTCAAATTGGAAAAGAAGAAGTCCAATTATCATTGTTTGCAGATGATATAAGCTTATGTTTAGAAAAAAAAAATCTAAGAATCCACCAAAAAAAATTGAAACCATAAACAAATTCTATAAAATCAACATAAAAATATCAGTGGCATTTCTATATAACGACAGTGAATAATCTGAAAAAGAAATAAAGAAGCAACCCCATTTATAATATCCATGAATAAAATTATATACCGTGGAAGTAACCAAAGAAGTGAAAGATTGCTACAATAAAAACTATAAAACATTCATGAAAGATATTGAAGAGGACACAACACAATGGAAAGATATTCTATTTTCATAAATTAGAAGAGTCAATATTGTTAAAATATCCATACTATCTAAAGCAACCTATAGATTCAATGCAATTTCTATCAAAATATCAATGACATTTTTTCACAGAAATAGAAAAAATAATTCTCAAATGTGTATTGAACTACAAGACACTCAAAGTAGCCACAGCCATCCTGAGAAAAAAGAACAAAACTGAATGAATGACTTTACCTGACTTAAAATTATACTATAGAGCTATAGTAACCAAAATAGCCTGGTACTGGCATAAAAACAGATACATAGACCAATGTAACAAAACAGAAAACCCAGAAACAAATTCACACACCTAGAGTGAATTCATTTTTGACAAAGGTACCAAGGACATGCATTCGGGAAGATCTCTGCAATAATTGATGCTGGGAAAACTGGATATCCATATGCAGAAGAATGAAACTAGACTCCTATTTCTCACCCTAAACAAAAATCGAATCGAAATGGATTAAAGGCTTAAATATAAGAACTGACCAGGTATGGTGGCTCACAGCTGTCATCTCAGCACCCTGAGAGGCCAAGGTAGGTGACTTGAGGCCAGGAGTTAGAGACCAGCCGGGACAACATGGTGAAACCCCATCTCTACTAAAAATAAAATGAAAAAGAAGAAGCCTACCTCTAGTCCCTGCTACTTGAGATGCTGAGGTGGGAGAATCACCTGAGCCAGGAGAAGTCAAGGCTGCAGTGAGCTGTGATTGTGCCACTGCATTCCAGTCTGGATGATGGAAATGACACTCTGTCTCAAAAGCAATAATAAAAATTAAAATATATATATATACAATAACTGCAACTATAAAACAACTACAAGAAAACAGTGGAAAGATTTCTAGGACATTTGTCTGGGCAAGTATTTCTTGAGTAATATCAACAAACACAGTCACCTCAAAGCACAAATGAACAAATGAGATCACATCTTCTGCACAGCAAAAGAAACAATCAACAAAGTGAAGAGATAACCCACAGAATAGAAGAAAATATTTGCAAACTACTCATCTGACAAGGGATTAATAACCCGAATAAATAAGGAGCTCAAAAAATAACATAGAGAGAGCTCAACTCTATAGGAAAAAATAATCTTATTTAAAATGGTCAAAAGATCTGTTTAGACACTTTTCAAAAGAAGACTTATAAATGGCAAACCGGCATAAGAAAAGGTGCTCAGCATCACTGATCATTAGAGAAATGCAAACCAAAACTCCAATGAGATATTATATCACCCAGTCAATAGCTTTTATCCAAAAGACAGACAATAACAAATTCTGGAGAGGATGTGGAGACAATGGAATCTTCATACACTCTTGGTGGGAATATACATTAGTACAACCACTATGGAGAACAGTAAGGAGGTTCTTCAATAAACTAAAAATAGAGCTAGTTTATGATCCAGCCATCTCACTACTGGGTATATACACAAAAGAAAGGAAATAAGTATGTCTAATAGACACCTGCACTCTCATGTTTATTGTCGCATTGCTCAAAATAGCCAAGATTTAGAAGTAACCTAAGTTTCCATCAACAGATGAATGGGTGAAGAAAATGTACTAGATATCCACAATGGAGTGCTATTCAGACATAAAAAGAGTGGGATCCTGTCATTTGCAACAACATGGATAGAACCGGAGGAGATTAAAAATAAGTCAGGCAAAGAAACACAAACTGCATGTTCTCACTTATTTGTGGGAGCTAAAAATTAAAATAATTGAACTCGTGGAGATAGAGTGTTGAATGATAGTTACCAGAGGCAGGAAAGGCTAGTAGGAGTGTGGGGTGGAAGTGAGAATGATAATGGGTAGAAAATATAGTAATCGTACAGTTTAAATAACTATACAGTTATTTAATATAACTATATTATATGTATATTAATACAAATATTAATATAAATTAAAAATTATTAATATAACTGTACAGTTATTTAATATAACTATATTATATGTATATTAATACAAATATTAATATAAAATAAAAATTATTAATATAACTGTACAGTTATTTAATATAACTATATTATATGTATATTAATACAAATATTAATATAAAATAAAATTTATTAACATAACTAATATAAATAATTGTACAGTTTAAAATAACTAAAAGAGTATGATTGAATTGTTTGTAACACAAGGGATAAATGCTTGAGGTGATGGCTACCCTATTTACCCTGATGTCATTATTATGAATTTTATTCCTGTATCAAAATATCTCATGTACCCGATAAATACGTTCATTTACTATGTACCCACAAAAATTAAAAATTAAAAAAATCACTCTGTCACTCTGTACTTCTGTACAATTATTAAATGTCAATATAAAATAAAATGTAAACATTTAACTGTAATTACGAACAAGATTTGCCCATTATGAATTAATTCTCTATTATTTAAATTTTATAAATTTTTAGGCTAGCCCATAAGTAGACCAATTGTGAAACTGTGTAAATGTAGTTAAAGTAACTTTAGCCATTCAATCAATCGTTGATGGGCTTCATTTAAGTGAGTTTTTCCTTCATCCTTTTAGTAAACAATTCTTTGTTTATAATAGTGATTTTACGTTGCGTCTACTTGAATAAACCAAAGTTGTTTCCCAGAATCCCCTCTTTTGCCATAGTCCTGGCTTAGAGTTGTCTGAAAGAAAAATTTGCACAAGATTTAAAAGTCAAATATGAAACAGCTAACTTGTTTCCTGATGTGGTTTTGATTAGATGTGGTGGCATATGCCAAGTGGCCAACTACTGAAACTTTTTTCACCCTCCTGTACTCCACATGCAGCTCATCTCAAATGCCAGCCCTGCTGACCAGTAGTGATGCCAGTCCACCACACAGTGCAGAGCTAAATAACCTTCTGTAGACTTGTCCATACACTACCATATCTCGAACTGTCAACCAGGTGTGCCTGACTCCTCAGATCTTCCTATAAGCTCCAACTTGTTCATTCATGTCAAAGCTTTACAACGACTGGTAGCGATTTTTCTTTGAACCTCCAAGTATTTTTTTTCCATACTTTAACTGTTTCATGTCTTCTCACAGTTGTTTAAGGTCTATAATGTTCTATAATTAATAAGTCCCTGATTCCATAATAATTATAGTGGTTCTGCTTTCCTGTTTGAAACCTGTCAGAAACACTTGTCTGCATAATTCGTTCCTGGAAACAGAAATTTAAAGATGAGAATCTGAAATATGTTTTCTTAGCCAATTATGCTGTTGGATTAACAACCCTGTTGCCGGTGGTAAAGGAAACATTAGTAATCTACGGCACATGGTGAAAAAAAGGTATTAAAATTATTATCTGTTGGTAGCTGCCATCAGGTGACTATGGAAGGAAAGGCTTTGCATGATTAAATGGTTAATATCATGGAATGTATTAGTGAAAAGAGTTTATTTTGGTTGGGTTATTGCTTCTAAGTGCACTGAAGAACTTAGAGAAATGAAGCTTTGAGTTCTGGGATTTAAACTTCCAACTTAAAATCTGCTGAGACAAAGTTTTACAACTGCTCTGAAAGAAAAACCCTTTGTCTTCCGACTGCGGGGGTGCAATTGCTGAAAAATAGGTCCAAACACTGATCTTTCAGGTAGCTTAATTAAATTCAAATTGGATCAGACTCTTTCAGCCTCTCTTACATTAAAGCTGGGTATTGATTGAGAAAGAATGGATGGGATCCTTAAAATCAGAATGGGGAAATATGAGATAATTTAAGTGCTTCAGTAAGTCGTTTGCCAGCAGAAATATCACCTCCTCCTCACTGGGGAGTTTAGTCTTCCTTTGCCTAAGGAAACTATGTTAGTCTCCCCTGAGATAATTGCCTTCAATGGAATTTTGGTCCTCCTAAATTATCCCTGCCCCTTCTGCACTATTTCTACTCAGTAACTAGTAGGAATTAGGGGGCAAGGTACAAAGTGGGACCTGTGAGGGGATACAAAACACATCAAAACAACTGGAAAATTTTGCTAGCACATATCCACAGAAATCTCAAGAATATGTATAAATGTGCATCATAAGGATGTTGCATTGTGGTTGTAGGAATATAATATTGGAGCAGGCAGAATTTGTTGATATTGGTACATGCTACAAAAATTCTGAAATCAATGTTGAGCAGCAGGAAGAGGCTCCAATATTTTCCCTAAGAACAAAATATTGTGAGGAAGCTGGAGGAACCTAGGAGAGCCATCAGATCTTAATGCAAGTCTTAGCTCTACGGAAGAGAGAAGAAAGAGAAGAAGGTTGAGTAGACAAGGAAATAAATTTAAGTAGAAAAAGTCTTAGAATGTGGTGTGGTTCTCAGAAAAGCCTGGTAAATCTGATCACAAGTCCTCGAGCCAACATCATCTATTACAGGAGTCCCATGTCTTCCAGGAATACCCCTGCCCTTGTATGTTGGCCACACTCAGTCTTTGGCTGTGAGCAGTCCATGGAAAGTGTGGTTTCCACGTGAACACAGTGATAAATTTCAGAACACAGCGGTGGGAGTTATAGGTCAATTACGTTGCCTGCAACTGCAGACCTGAGAGGCCCAGTTTCATGGCTGCCATACTGTGAAGTGATTAAAATGTTTAATTCACTAAGAAAACCTAATAATTCTTAAAATGTATGTTTTATTCTCACAATATATAAAGAAGAAAATATCATTTCTACCACAGTAGATTATACCACACTTCTACTAGTTACGGCTGGATAAAGTGGACAAGAAAGAATCCAATAATGGTCCCAAGTATTAGCCCTAAGTAGTCTTCTCAATCACACTTGTCATATTTATAAAAATTGGTCATATACTAGTTTAAAAATCAATCCACAATAAATTTTAAAGAATACGTATCATACAGGTGACACTTTCTGGCAACAATGCAATTAAATTGGATGTTAATGATTAAAAATTGAAATAAAAAATCACAAGTATTTGGAATTTAAAATAATTTTAAATAACTCATGGGCCAAAAGATAAACTATAAAGGAAATATTAAGGTAGACATGGAGAAGACAAGCATGTCTATCACCAGGGAGTAGACAGGTTTCTCCCCAGCCTCAGATAACTAAGATTCTTTATCTTTTGCTTTCATCTTGCAGATCCCAAGTCCTTGTTCTGTAGGGTCCTCACCAACACTGAGCAGTTGAGCAAGTATGGAGACAGGTTCTCCTTTCCTGAGATGATCATGTTTGTCCCTGGTGCAGTAGGTAAATAACTGACCCTAGAATTCAAATCCTTACACCTGGGTTCACATTCCAATCACATCACCCAAATTTTGTGAACGACAGATGACTCCATGTCACTGAATCTCAAGTTTCTCATTTGTAAAATGGATTAATAAAAGTGATATCATTGAGTTGCTGAAGGCAACTGTAAGTTAGAACCTTTAACTTGCTGTAAGTTAGAGTCTTTAGACAATAGGAGATATTTACAAAATGCTAAGTATGCATGATTTTCTTTTCCCGGGTTTGAATTTTTAGTATTTGGCTATACAAGCCAGATAGATCCTTATTCATGTATTCAGTTCAGCCTTGTACTTCAGGTTCATCTTAAGTTTAAAAAGCTTTTGAGATTACCAGGCCAATATCTGTGTACTTATTTCCCAGTTCTCACTTAGTCGAGGGACAAAAATCTCAGCTTAATCATCTCAATCATCAAAAGATGTGGCTGGGCACAAAGTAGAAATCTGAAGCATAAACACTGAATAGATGAATGAACAAATGGTTTCTAAAAGTGTACTTGTATGTGGGAACTGCTAGTAGCTATCATTATACTTTCCTCTCCACCTGACTGAAATTCAATTTTGAGGGTTCATACTCTTTGATCAAAACCCTCTCAAGTTCCTTCACACTTGGATAGAATATATTGAGTAGTTTCAAAGAGGAAATTTATTTTTCATGAACAGGTTTTTTGATATCCACTCTCAAAAGTACCTGAAGTTAGTGAAAATGCAGTGAGACCTTCTCTCTAAGCACCACTACCTTATACAAAATCATTTATATTTGATTTAGATTCAGTTTGTGCTAGGACTTTAAAGTATATTGGTTTAGATCAGCATTTCTCAACCTTAACACTATTGACATTTGGGGCCAGATCATTCTCTGTTGGGGGAAGGTGGCTGTCCTATGTATAGTAGGATGATTAGCAGCATCCCTGACCTCTTCCCATTAGATGCCAGTAGCAACCCCACCCACCCACACTGCTATGACAGCCAGAAATGCCCAAACATTGCCAAATATTCCTCTGGATGACAAAAGTGTTCCCTGCTTAGAAACACTTCTTTAGAATGATTTTTGCTATAACATAAATATAAGCTTTCTCAAAAGTTGAAGTGAGTGGTATATCATCAACTCTGGAATCTACTTCATTGTTGAAATTTATGATTGTTTAAGGTAATGTCTCAATCCAACCAGAAAACTCTCACCCTAAACTGGCAAGTGTTATTTTTTGCCAAATCATCATATTGAGAGTACTAAGTCTTTTAACAAAAAGTCACTTACTGACTGTAGATTATGATGGCTTCTACACTGTGTGTGTGTGTATGTGTATACATCATACATAAATGAAGGTATATATCACAGTTAATTTATATTCTTGAATACATCACTAAGTTTTAGTTGCATCATCTGTTAATCCTTTAGAAGGATTGGTCTAAAATTTTCCACTTCAATTATGTTTCTGAAAACAATTTTATGCAAAGTTATTCAACACATCAATAGTCTAAAAAGTTACAATGTTTTGCGTCTGATTCCACATAATCTGATAGAAATATTACAATATAATGTTATTTTTACACATTTGATGACACACCTCTGCATAGACTTTTAATTTTTACCTTACTGTTCCACTCTGTTTTAGTCCTTATTATACTAGGTTATAATATAGTCCAAATTATACTAGGGTATAATTTTTTGTTTTCGACCCACTAAGAGTGTCTTGTCATTTAATAAGAAAAATGAACCTATTTATTCATGTTATAACAGGTATATTTTGCTTTACTTGCACCATGTTGTTCCATTCAAGTTTCCTCTGAATTCGTACTCTTTTAGTGGGGAATTTATTTACTTTGCTCTTACCAATCCTGCTTTAGAACTCATATTTTTTGTTCTTAATTCTACTAATAGTCACTGAAGTTTTTCTATGAGTTTCTAAGAATGTTTCATAATTCTTTTAATTTTTACATTGTATATTTTGGTTTATAATGTCAGGTGCATATGGATTCAAATAATGTATTCCTGGTGAATTACTCCTTTTGTTATTAAAAATGTCTCTCTTTTATCCATTAAAAATATTTCTACCTTAAAGACCTTTTTTCTCAACAACTTTTTTTGATTAGTAAGTTTTGTACTGCTTCGCATTTCCCACTACTATTTTTCAGTGATTTTTTAAAATTTTATTTTATTTTCTTTTTATTGCATAGTTTAAGATATAGGGCACTATGTTTTTATATACATACTTGCAGTGAAGTAATTACTACAGACTAATAAATTAACATACCCACCACCTCACATCATTATCTTTCTTTTCTTTTGTGTGATAAGAGTACCTAAAATCTACTCTCAGCACATTTTCAGTACACAATAAAATATTATTAACTATTGTCCTCATGTTGTACATTAGATCTCTACACTTATTCATCCTACATAACTGAGACTTTGTACCCTTTAACCTACATCTTCCTATTTTCCCCATCCTCAACCCCTGTTAAATACCATCTTGCTCTGTTTCTATGTATTCAATGTATTTATTTATTTATTTTAGATCCCACATATAAGCGAGATCATGTAGTATTTTTCTTTTTGTGTCTGGCTTACTTCACTTCACAGAATGTCCTCTAAGTTCATCATCCTTGTTGTCTCAAATGCTAGGATATTCTATTTTGAGGCTGAATAGTATTTCATTAAGTATATGTGGGTGTATATATATACATATATATATATATATCCCAACTTATTTATATCTGTTCATGGATACTCAAATTGTTTGCATGTCTTGACTATTGTGAATAATGCTGCAACAAACATAGGAATGCAGGTATCTTTACAAGGTGATGATTTCATTTCTTTTGAATATACACCCAGAAAACGGATGCTGGATCATATAGTAGTTCTATTTTTAATGTCATTAGGAATCTCTATACTGTTTTCCACAGTGGCTGCACCAATATACATTCCCACCAACAGTGTACAAGGGTTTCCTTTTCTCCAAACTCTCACTAACACTAATGTGTTGTCTTTTTGATAAAAGCCATCTTAACAGTTGTAAGCTGATATCTCATTATGGTCTTGATTTGCATTTCCCTGGTGATTAGTAGTGTTGAGCATTTTTCATATACTTGTTAGCCATTTTTATGTCTTCTTTGAAGAAATGTTTATTTAGGTCCTTTGCCTATTTAAAAAAACAAGTTATTTCCACTTTTCTGCTATTTAGTTGAGCAGATTCCTTCCTTATTGTATTTTGGATTAACTCCTTATCAGATATATAATTCACCAATGTTTTCTTCCAATCTGTAGGCTGCCTTTTTATTTTGCCGATTGTGTCCTTTGCTGTGCAGAAACTTTTTAGTTTGATGTAGTCTTACTTATTTATTTGTGCTATTGTTCTTTGTTCTTTGGTATCATATCCAAAAAATAATTGCCAAGACTGACGTCTAAGAGCTTTGCCCCTATGTATTCTTATAGTAGTTTTATGGTTTCAGGTCTTGTATTTAGATCTTTACTCCATTTTCAGTTGATTTTTGTATATGGTGTACAATACAGGTCCAATTTCATTCTTCTGCATGTAGATATCTAGCTCCCCAGCATCATTTGCTGAAGATACAATCCTTTCCCCATGGTATCTTCTTTGTGCCTTTGTCAAAGATTAGTTGACTGGATACGTGTGTGTTCATTTCTGGGCTCTCTATTCTGTTCCACTGGTCACTGTGTCTGTTTTATGTTAGCACCACACCGTTTTGGTTATTATAGATTCATATTCAATTTTGAGATTAGATTAGCTTGATGTCTCCAACTTCATTCATTTTCCTCAAGATTGCTTTGGCTATTCAGGGTCTTTTGTGGTTCCAAATGAACTTTGGGATACATTTTTTGTTGTTGTTGCTGTGAAAAATATCATTGAAATTTTGATAGGGATTGCATGGAATCTGAATAATATTTTGGTTACTATGAGCATTTTTAACAATATTAATTTTTCCAGCCCATGAACACAGAATAACCTCCTTGATTAAATTTATTCCTAGTTTTTGTACATATTGTAAAAGAGATTGTTTTCTTAATTTTGTTTTCAATGGCATGTTCTTAATGTACAGAAACACCAGTAATTTTTGTACATTGCTTTTATATTGTGCAACTTTATCAAATTCATGTGTTAGTTCTAACAAATTTTTGATGAAGTCTATAAGGTTTTATACAGATAAGATCGTGTTATCTGCAAACAGGAGCAACTTAACTGCTTTTTTTTTTTTTTTTTCCAATTTAGATGCCTTTTATTTCTTTCTTTTATGTAATTTATCTGGCTAGGACTTTTGGTACTGTGTTGAATAGAAATGGTGCGAGTGGGCATCCTTGTCTTATTCCTGATCTTAGACAAAAACTTTCCATTTATTTGCCATTCAGTATGTTTAGCTGTGAGTTTGTCATATATGGCCTTTATTATGCTGAAGCATATTCCTTCTGTATCTAATTTGTTGACATTTTCCCTCTTATTTTTAATTAACATGCAATAATAGTACATATTTATGAGATACAGAATATTTTGATACATGCACGTAATATATAAAGATTAAATCAGTATAATTAGCATATCTACCACTTCAAACACTTATCTTTCTATTTGTTGTAAACATTCTAAATCTTTTCTTATAGCTTTTTTGAAAATATATACTAAATTATCGTTAACCATATCCACTCTACAGTGCTAAAGAATGCTAAAACTTATTCCTTCCATTTAGCTGTAATTTTGTAGCCCTTAACCAACCTCTTCCTATTTTTCCCTTTCCCTACCCTTTCCAGTCTCTAATAACCATAATTCTACTATGTACTCCTATGAAATTGATGTTTTAATTCCTGTATGACTAAGAACATGCAATATTGATCTTTCTGTGCCTAACTTATTTCACCTAACATAACAGCCCCAAGGCTCATCTATGTTGTTGTGAATAATAGGATTTCATTTGTTTTATGGCTAAATAATATTCCACCAGGTTTATATACCCCTTTTATTTATCCATTTGTCTGTTGTTAGACACTTAAGTTGATTCCATATTTGGCTATTGTGAATAGAGCTGCAATGAATATAAGGTTACAGGTATCTCTTCAATATACAGATTTATCCTTTAGATAAATATATAGTAGTGATATTAATGGATGGTATTAACAGTTATTTAATTTTATTTTTCAACTTTTTAATTTTTAAATAACTTTAAACACTTATCAAAACCAGAAATATATCATTGATGTAATTCTATTAATGAAACATTCAACTTTATTTGAATTGTATAAGATTTTCTATTAATGTCCCCTTTAGAATTCTACTTAGGTTCAACACTGCGTTGAGTTATTTCTCCTTTAGTCTCCTTCAATTTATTGTTTTTTTGATTCAAGAGGAAAGTTTTTAAAATCAATGTATATTTATTATCATAATTTCTAGTTTTGTTTTTTGTTTTCACTTACTCTAGTTTTTAATTCTTGCATTTATATTTCTGCAGTATTTCTTTTCTGTTATTTTAATATGGCATTTTAATATTTACATTTGTCCTCTAGATATTTGAAATAAATTTGTCTTATTTGCAGTTCTCTTAGGGGTTAAATTTGGTTAAAATTATCTCCCTGATAATTCTCTAATTAGCCATATTACATAAAAACTTTTCTTAGTGTTCATCCATTTATTAAGGTATTTCATCACCCTGCTCCAAGTTTTTATGGGTGTGATCTGGGGGCTTCAATACGAGTTATTTTATTCATTTATTATTTTATGATGTACAATTTATGCTTTGTATTTACTTTGTTTTCAGTTTTGCTCCCTGTTGCTTATGTGTTTTAAAACCTAGAGACTGTCAAACAAAGTTTTCAATAATTAATTGTTGATTTAAATTATCATATTTCCACCCGTTTTCTGGACCTGAATCTTTCAAAAGTTGTTTTGACACTTATCCATTAATCTTTCCCTGTCATAGTTTCTCTAATTTTAGATTTTTTTCCTTCCAGCTCATTGGCATTAAGACTTTTAAAGATACATTGAATTAATAGAATATTTGAGGCAATATTACATATTTAGAAGCACTTTCTATTGTGCTAGCATCTGAAATATAATTTGACTAAGTTAAAATTATTCCATCATCGATACCTACCCCTCCCAACAATATTCCTTACATTGTTTCTATATCTCTCACAACTTGTGTTGCAGAGCAGAAGTCAAATGTTTTTAACCCTTTTCTAATGTTCTTGATGAATGTAGAATGGTTTCCTTTCAATTTTATAATTCAAGCATTTTACCTGACTAATTTTAGATGTGAGTTTTCTTTTCAGTAATTTTTCTAGTGCTTGGTTATTCCTTTCACACTTCATACATCTTCCCTCAACTGAGAAATTTTTTCAATTCTATTTTTGAATAATTTTGTGAGCCTGCCGTACAAGTCTCTTGTGCGTAACTCCAAGTTTCTACAGGTTAGATTTCTGTTCTCTGTTTATCATACCTGTTATTTTCTGTCATTGGTTCTTTTTGTCATTTTTCTCCATATTCTGCAAGAATCTACCAGTTTGACTGGTATTCATTTACTTTTTTGTTTGTTTTTGTATATTCTAACTCATATGTGAGGGCTAAAATGTTTATCTCAGGGTGGTAGAGAATAGAATGGTGGTTACCAGAGGGTAAGAAGGGTAGGGGAGAAAAGGGCATGAAGAGAGGTTGGTTAACGGGTACAAAGGTACAGTTAAATAGGTACAGTTCTAGTGTTCAATAGCACAGTAAAGTGACTACAGTTAATAAGATGCTATTGTATATTTTTAAAATAGCTAGAAGAGAAGATTTTGAATGTTTCTAACACAAACAAATGTTAAATGTTTGAGATGATGAATATCTCAGCTACCCTGATTTGATCATTAGACATTGCAGGCATGTGTCATTCACTTTTAATTGAATCAATTTGATTCTCTATTAAAGCAAAATCAAGTATAGAAGAAAGTTTTTGTGTTTTTGGTTTTAAATATTTTTCTTGATATTATTTAGCTACTTTTGTATTTCAGACTAATCTTTCCCTTTGGAACATGGTCTGCTTACCAGCTGTTGGCAACAGCAGTAATAGTTTACAGCATGGTAACTATACACTGAGGATGCTAACTATCCATTGAGGACATTATATCCATTACCTTATGCAGTTGTCATTATAAGTGTAAAATGTAGGTATTGTAATTGTCCACATTTTACACATTAGTAATCTGAGTCACTTTGTAACTTAACTTACTCAGAGAAACCTAACTTGAAAATGCAGAATCAAGAGAGACATTCATCCAGGCCAATGTCGGTATCTGATTTCAGCATAGCAATACTGAGTTTTCAAAATAGCTATTATTTTACCTGACATTTATAGTTAATCCTTGGACTAAAATGTCTGTGTCTTCTGAATCATGAATCACATTCATTTTCCTGTAGTATTATATAAATACCTATGTAGTGTTTTAAAAGTTAATACTTCAATCGGGTCAAATTTTTTAGACTTAATATTTGCAACACAAAGGAGACAGACTCTACCATTAGCTAAATTCCCTGTCTGATTGTTCAGAATGCACACCATGTATCTAGAACTAGAGAACAAACTGATGTACACAGTACCTAACATGTGACCATTTCTGCTTCATGGAATTGAATGACCACCTTCATCCCTCCTGTTTGCTTCTTGTACATTCTGATCCAGTGAAAAATATGAGAAACTATGCTCTTCCATATACACTACTTCCAGAGTTCTTTTCTCTTCCTTACCTACAGTATCAACCTTACAGGAGCTCCACATCTCAGGCTGAATGTCACCATGCCAGAATTCCTCCCACTATATATATATATATATATATATTTAAGATTTGCTGTTGCACAATGAATATAGAAAAGAGGAGGAAGGCACAAATGAGAGAAGGAAAAGAAGGAACAATATCGTTGCTAACTCGAAAAATCCATTCCCTTGTAATGGAATGAAAGTGTTTTAGTTTTCTGATTCATACCAACTGACAAAGAGTCTCTCCTTTAACAAAACTTGAGTCAGGCTCCTGTGAGTTCTTTATGACTAGACCCAACATTGGGTTACCCTCTCCGTCCTTGTAGAATCATGTATGAGCAAGGTAGTTTGGTGAAAATCCTCCATCCTCGATATCTGACCACTCTCAATAGTTGATCACCTTGGTCTACCTTCAGCAATAATTCTGTCAAGTTGGTGTAGCCAGGAACTCCCCTATCGCTGATATTTCCTGTTATTAATTTTCCATCCACTGATCCTGACCCTACTTGTTGGCTGCAAATCCCCATTTGCCTTTGTTGGGATCAAAGTTGAACCCATTCTCTCTCCCTCATTGAAAAACTCCATTGCAGTGTTCCTATTGCTACGGTCCCTTTTAATAAAGTCTGTTTTACTGTATTTAGCAAACGTTGTAAATATTTTTTTCGTAAACACAACCATAAACTCTAAACAAAGAGGAGTCTTGCAGTATATTTACTATATTTCATGAGTTGATAATTTAATATCAAGTGATTTTTTTTCCCTTGGCATTTTCAACTTATGTTGACGATCAGACTGTGTTTTTATTGTATCGTCATACACCCCATGATGGACTGCATATACAATGGTGGTCCCATAAGATTATAATGGAGCTGAAAAATTCCTATTGCCTAATGATGTCTTGATGATCCTGTCCCTGTGTAGCCCTAACAAAAAGTTTAAAGAGGAAAAAATTAAAATTAGATATAAGCTTATAGAATAAAAATATAAAGTGAAAAATATTTTTGTACACCTGTGCAATGTTTGTGTTTTAAGCTAAATATTATTACAAAAGAGTCAAAAGTAAAAAAAATTAAACAGTAACAAAGTTACAATAAGCTAAGTTTAATCTATTATTGAAGAAAGAAAAATATTTTTTATAAATTTAGTGTAGCATAAGTGTACAAAGTTTATAAAGTCTACCGTAGCATACAGTAATGTCCTTGGCCTTCATATTCAGTCACCACTCACTCACTGGCTCATCCAGAGCAACTTCCAGTCCTGCAAGCTCCATTCATGCTATGTACCCTATATAGGTATACTACTCCATATCCTTTATGCTGTATCTTTTGATGTACCTTTTGTATGTTTAGATATGCAAGTACTTACCATTGTATTACAATTGCCTACAGTATTTAGTGCACTAACATGCTGTACAGGTTTGTATAGGAGCAATAGGCTATACCATTTAGCCTAGGTGTGTAGTAAGCTATACCATCTAGCGTTTGTGTAAGTACACTCTATGATGTTCACACAAGGAAGAAATTGCCTGAGGAGGTAGGTATTTTTCAGAACATACTTTCATCATAACGCAATGCATGGCTGTATTACTTTTTTAAAATCAGTTTTATGCCTTCAGACTATCAGAAATACTGTAGCAGACAGTATAAGCCAGTCAATAGTTAAAAATAAAGTTTTATTCATTTTTTTCTCTTACAAAACATGAATTAAAAAAATAAAAAAAGATAGTAACCAGATAACAGTAATGACCATTTATATGTGAGTATATATTTTGACTACCTTTACATGACTATAAATATATGAAAAACCGGATATATATATATTTAATAAAAATGGAAATATGTACCTTTCTATTTTCAATAAATTGTGTTTTTCTAGTGCCTACATCATGTTCAAATATGCTTCCTTACATGGATACTTTAAAAATAGACTATATAGAAGTAGTCAAACTTTGAGTGATGAGAGGGACATGATTGAATTATTCTAGCTCTGAAGTTAGATAGCAAAAGGAAAATCATGTCAATTTTATGCTACAAGTTTAAATTAAAGCATTAAAAATATTGTTTGTTGCAGAAACTGAAAAAGAAGCAAGGATGTACCAAAGACTTAAAATAAAACATATAAAGATATCTATGTATTTCCAAAATGTTGCACCAAGAAATTATATATATTTGAACTTTAATTTAATAAAGATCAATGACAGTGAATTAGGCACTACAGCAATAATTCCAAGATAGAAAATGGACCACACTTCCCCCTAAAGATACAGACCTCAGTCACACAGGAAGTTTTTCCAAAGTGTGAATTCATCAACACCTCCCACCCCATTTTACTCCATACACACAAAGTTCTCATATTTCTTGGTATGCAGTGCTGACAGTGACTTTTCCCCATACTACCCTAAACCTCTCCCATCACCGTCACCTAGCCTGCCCTGACATAGCATTCATTATTCGGAATGCTGGTAAGGGAAGATATCTATCATCCTCAGGAGTGATGTCAGTCAGACAGGTAAGATTGTCTGTATGCTAAGAAGTGGTGATGATTCATTTGGACCTCAAGGAAGTCACAGATCACAAGTGAGGCATATACTTGAAAAGGTAATTACAGTGCATTATGCTCAAGGGTTCCATTTGGAATGATAGAGGAAGTGCTCCTCATCCTGCTTTGGAGACAAGAGAGTTCACAGAGAAGTTATCGCTTCAATGTAGTCTTCAGTAAAGTTTGAGAATTTTCCAGATATACCCAGGGAAAGGAAGAGCACTGTAATATCATAATTTGTTGCACTTTTTCCTTCTGTGCAATGACATGAAATAATGAGACAAACAATAAATGTCACCATTCAATCATAGCTACTGTTTATTATGGAGTATTTATTATGTGACAAGCATTGTGCTCAGGACCTCACTGTGTTGGTAATCTTATGATTTCCTCTCCTGCCACTCTCCACTCTCCACTCTTCATTTTCACCCTATTCTGTGTCCCTGAAGGTTCCTTGCCCTTGCACTTCAATTTGAATCTTGTCAATGAGGAGCACAGGTAGGATATTAAAGGAAGAGAGGAGAATGAAGCCAGGGTATTTACCACTCTGTTCCCTCCCTGTGGGGTAATTGTGGTCTAACTGGGTCTGTCATTCAGAGGTCACAATTCTGTCAGCCAGCCCTTTCCATATATCCCTCATCTTAGTTCCAGAAACTGCTACCTCACTGCCCAGCACTTTTCTAGTCCTAGGCTTCTGAAATTTTTCTCCTGATTTCCCTTCACCCTACTTACACTTTTGAAAATAGCTCCTTTGTTATATTCTTCTTAAATTACCCAATTTGAAATGTCATCTAGCATCAGGAACCGGCTCACATTATCTCGTGTAACCCTTCCTATAATGCAGCAGTGTAGGCCCTATCATCCCATTTTTTCCCCCCATTTGAGTTAGAATTTCTTTGGAAAGTGTTTCTAAGAACAACTGCTCTTTTTGTCAACTTATGATACATGTCACCAATCAGAAAAAGAAATATTACTATAGTTATCATTTATCAGATTCCAACCCTGAGCAATCTCTTTAAATAAAAATTTAATCCTCAAAATGTGCATTTGAGATAAATTATCTTATCCTAATTTTTGAAAAGACAAAATTGTAACCAGACCCAGGTTCTGCTGCTCACTGCTCAAAAGCCAAACATAAGCAGCAAGGGTTGATGGGAGGAAGTGCAGGTTTAATCTGAGAGCCAGCAAACGGAAGATGGTAAACTAGCATTCTAAAGCACCACCTTAAATTTTAAATTGTACCATAGCATTTCTAAAGGGAAACTTGGTATAGGAGACACACAGAAGTGGTGCAAGGTGCAAGGTGCAAGGTGCAGGGTCTGTGTGTCCATTCTGATGGCTATCCTGAGTAATCACCCATCTTGAGGTCTGGTTGTCATGTTATCTTGACTTTGGCCCATGGCGGTGGACTTAATCATTTGCCACTCCCCCTATGTGGGAGGATTCCACAGGGGCTCTGTGCCTGATTTGTTTCAAGATTAGCCTCTGGAATTTCTTAAACAAGAACACAATTGGATAAACATGCATTGCTGAAGGGAGTATCTAGAGGAGGAAGAATGAAGGAGTGAGAGGGGAGGGAAGGAAGAAAATGTAAGTGAGTGATTAAAATATATTATTAAAACTGAGGTTCTTGGTTACAAAACTGGCTTCAAGAGGTTAAGTAACTTCTTTGTATTTACATACCAACTATGCAGAGGTATTCAAACCCTCTCTCTCAGGACTCAAAATCAGTGTTGTCATCTCCTCCACTAACCAATGAAAATTCCATTATGAAAAAAAATTGTGAATGGCATTAGGCAAATAAAATTCACTAATCTTTTATATTCAATTTATTTATTCACAAAGGATAAGAGAAATTTCATATTTTTTGTATGTTCTTCTCAGTAAATTTTTTACATTTAATATATAGCAACCCTAAAGCTCTCTCAGAATTTTTTTTCATGGTGTTACCAAAAATTCATGGATCATTTTATTGTATCTAATTTCAGACTGTTGAAAATTTTTGTCTCATTTTATCTTAAAAGAAAATATACAAAAAAGTATATAAAATGAATCTATACATTGAATAACTGATAGCAAGGCCAAAAAAAAAAATTCATGTTACCACCACTCAAGAAAAAATTTTTGTTATCAAAGTTTCTCTAGTCCTTACCAACTGCAATTAATCCCTCAGAGGTAATCATAATTGTTCATTTATATGCATTATGTAATTGTATTTAAAAACTGTTTCTGGCCAGGTGCGGTGGCTCACGCCTATAATCCCAGCACTTTGGGAGGCTGAGGCGGGTGGATCACAAGGTCAGGAGATCGAGACCAGCCTGGCTCACATGGTGAAACCCCGTCTTTACTAAAAATACAAAAAATTAGCCAGGCATGGTGGTAGGCTTCTATAGTCCCAGCTACTCGGGAGGCTGAGGCAGGAGAATGGCATGAACCTGGGAGGCGGAGGTTGCAGTGAGCCAAGACCGTGCCACTGCACTCCAGCCTGGGTGACAGAGTGAGACTCCGTCTCAAAAAAAAAAAAGAAATTTTTTTTACTGCCTGTGTATCCATCTCTACATGCCATACTTATGCTTCGCCTTGCTTGTTTTTGAAATTTACATAAATGGAATCAAATTGTTTGTATGCTTTCACAACTTTTCTTTGTTTTCTTGATTAATATTATGAATGCAAGATGCATTCATGTCATTGAACAGAACAAAATTTTTATTTTCATTGTAGAGAATTTCATTTTACAAATATACCACAATACATTAATTTTCCTATTTATGGATATTTGATTTTTTTTCCTGTTTTTGCCTATTTCAAATAAAACTGCTGTGAACATTCTTGACATGTTTCTTGATGACATATGTACACATTTCTGTTGGTACATATCTAACAATGGAAATATTAGGTAATCAAGTTTACAGATATAAACATTGACAAGCAAATTTCCAAAGTAGAGGTATGAATTTATGCTATATGCCAGTTCTAGTTGTTCCACATTTTCACCAATCCAGGGAATCTTCAGTTTTTGCTAACATTAGATATTCTGGTAGGGGTAGGTGTATAATGGTATTCCACCGTGATTTCAATTTGTATTTCACTGCCTATACATTCACTTGGACACCTTTCGTTTCTTAAAATTTAGATTCCCTCTTTGTTGAAGTGTCTCTTCAAGTTTTTTTTTTTTTTTTTAAACATTTTTAAAAATTTTTATGGCCTGGCTTTTCATCACTTATCTATAGCAATTTTATAGATATTCCAGATATTTGTCCTTTGTCAGTAATTATTATGTGTGACAAATGCCGTTTCTCACTTTGTGGCTTTATATTTGGAAAAATATATCAAATGTTGTACCGTTAAATTTGACACTCTCCATTCATGGTTGGTGGTTTCAGTGTGTTGTTTTTTAAAAAATCCTACCACATCCCAATGCTACTAAGGCTTGTTAAGGCCTTTAATGTCTGTCTTTCATTGACCTGGAATTACTTTTAATGTATGAAGTGAAATGGGGAATCCAAAATCTAAAGATAATCAGACCTTATCATCCTGTCAGTAAAATAAAATTTAAAAAGTTAAAATGTAAACACCATTTACTCACCTTCCAACTCATTTTTTTCCCCGTGGGAATTTTAATCTAACATATTTTTTTACTTACTGTTACTGCCAGTGAATACATAAGGGTCTGCAGCAACCTCAATTCTTGCCTCCTCAGAAGATAGAATTTGGCTGAAGGGTGTAAGGCAGAAGGAGAGACTGGGGTATGTTTTCGAGCAGGAGTGGAAGTTCATTAACAAGCTTTAGAGCAGGAATGAAAGGAAGGAAAGTATACTTGGAAGAGGGCCAAGTGGCTAACTTGAGAGATCAAGTGTACTTGGGGTTTTATACGTTGGCATGTTTCTGGGGTCTTGTGTTACTCTTCCTATGATTCTTCCCTTGAGGTGGGCTGTCCACATGCTCAGTGGCCTGCTGGCATTTGGGCGGGAAGCACGCACGGTGTGTTTACTGGAGCTGTGCGCATGCTCACTTGAGGTGTTTTTCCCTCACCAGTCTAGCGTTCCTAAAGGAAGGTCATCCGCTATTTTGCCTCTTAGTGCGCATGCTTGAGCCCCCTCACTGAACTCCTGAGATCTTTTTGGGAAGCTGCTGATAACCAGTTTCCGATTTTTCTATCTAGTGAGAGACTGCCTTTTCCTGATCCCAGCTGTAACTAATTATTATTTTAGAGAAACGGAGTAACAACTGCCCGACCATCGCCTGATGGTTACCTGACATTCCCGAGTTGAGGGAAGGAAGCCCTCTCCTGCCTTGCTCACTCCTGACTAGCTACCTACTGTAAAATTCTGATCCCCACTAGACATTAGTTGTACAATTTTGGTTCATTTACGTTAGCCCCCATATTTCCCATTTTCTGTTTTTAATTCCTTTGGCTTTTCAGGCCTCACATTTGTGTTCATTTTTTTTTTCTACTTGAAATGAATTCTTCAGAATTATCTTTTGTAAGAATCTTTCCTCAGTCTTTGTTTATTGTACATGTTTATATTTGACTTTCATTCAGTATATTTTCTCTGGATATAAAATTCTAGGTTGCAGTTATTTTATTTCAGGATTTCAAAAATAGCCTTTCTGTTTTCTGATTTTTGTAGTGACTATGGAGAAATCAGTCACTAAATATGAAATAGGGGTGTCACCAAACTGTGGCAGGGGCAAGAGGGTGTTCCGCACCAAGCAATTCTCCAATAGCTAGGGGTACTATAATTTAATTCAGTTCTAATATTACCCAAAGTTAGCACAGACCCAGACCCCACAGGTTAAGGGCTCAGTCCCACAGGACTGTGGCACAACAGATGACAATCACAAGTAATAGGTTTCCAGGCTACCGACACTCTGTCTGACTTGACTACAAATTACAGATTCCTTCAACTCCCCCTCAGGTTCCATGTTTTGCTAGAATGACACACAGGACTCAGGGAAACACTTTATTTACATTCACCCAATTATTATAAAAGGATGCAACTCAGGAACAGCCAGATGGAAGAGATGCATAGAATAAGTTATGTGGAGAGGAGCTTGGAGTTTCCATGCGCTCTCCTGGCACACCACCCTCCCAGCACTTCCGCATGTTCAGGAATCCAAAAACTCTTCAAACTCCATCCTTCTGGGTTTGGTTGTGTTGTTTTGTTTTGCTGAGATAGGGTCTTACTCTATTGTCCAGGTTGCAGTGTAGTGGTACAATCATAGCTCACTGCAGGCTCAATCTTCTGGTCTGAAGCAATTATCCCAAGTAACTGGGACCACTGGTGCATACCACCACACCTGGCTAATTTTTGTATTTTTTGTAGAGATGCATTTTTGCCTGTTGTACAGGCTCGTCTCAAACTCTAGGCTCAATCATTAGCCCTATGTCACCCTCCCAAATTGCTGAGATTACAGGTATGAGCCACTCTGCCTGAACCCTTTTGGTGTTTTTGGAGGCTTCATTCTAAACAAGCATGGTTGATTAAATCACTGGCTATTAGTAAATAGCTCAATCTCCAGCCCGTCTTCCCTCCCTGGAGGTTGGAAAATGGTAGAGGAGGTGGGAAAATGGTTGAGGGTTTGAAAGTTCCATTCCTGCTAATTATATATTTGTCCCCTGATAATCATCATCAATTCTGAGCTTATCCCAGGACCCTCAACCATCTGGTCATTTCATTAGCATACAAAAGACACATCATTTCAGAGATTCCAAAGGTTTTAGGAGTTGTATACCAGGAAATGGGTTAGGGGAGACCTAAATATATAGTTGTTATTGAAGCACAATATTATAAACTCTAATCTGTATGTTTATCTTTGCTTTTTTCTATGATTTACTCTGCATAATTTGTTCTGATCTGCCTTCCAATTTTCGAAAACGTCTATCTGTTATTGCTATTTATATTATTTTTTAAAATGTGGAATATTATATTTTTTACTATTTGTTAAGTTTAATCATGTGAAACCCTATAATTTCATTAATAGTGTTGTATAAAAGCTAATGTCCAGGATTTGCAAGTTTTATTCTAGTTATACAAGATGTTAACATTAGGGGAAGCTGAATAAGAGATATCTGGGAACTCTCTGTACTGTTGTTATAACTTTTCTGTAAGTCTAAAATTAGTTCAAATTACATTTTGGTTTTTTTTTTTTAAAGCAATGTATCATACTAGATAGTAATCCAGCATGTGTGATTAATGTGACTTTAAAAATGATAAAAATGTACTGACCCAAAGAAGACAGCAGGTGCTCATTAGAAGTGTGAAATTCTCATTAATAATTCAACTCCATATACAGAAACCATTCCCACAGCAGAAAGTAGGGACCCAAATCAGTTATAGATTACAAAAAAAACAAGCAAATGTCTCAGACCAGAAACTTCTTTTATGTTTTCCTAGAAAATGTAGAACCCAGAAGCTATAGCCCCTGCACTTCCTTCTTTTTTTTTTTTTACTTCTCTTCTTCCTCTACCTCTCTTTCTATTCTTCCTTTTATTAATAACAAGTAGTTAGATAGAAATTACCATAACAGATTTTTTTTCCTCATGTAAGTAATACTCAGAGCTTCCAGTATAAAAATATTATCTTGAAAATGTGCTAAATGAAGCATAATTAAATTTGCCATGGAATCATTCCAATGCAGTGAGGGTGGGCCCTCCCTTCTGTAATGTACCCCCTTCCATCCTCTCTCTTACTTCATTTCCTGTGCTTTTATTTCTTTGAATTATTGGCTCTGCCTAAATGCAGAACAGAGTAGACTGTAGAAATAGTTCTTGGTCCACTTCAAAAACCAGCATCTATTTAGTTGAAGCATTCTTAACCTGTTTTCTGGATAATGTAGTCCATGAATCTGGAAATCTGTTTCCATCTCCCTACTCTGTTTAGAAGCTTTTAGTTAACACTATCTTTCACCTTCCGTTGCCTGGCTCAGATTACTTCAGGCTGCACATTTTCAAGTGCACTAGAGGGATGTGGAAAGTTAAGCAAAAGCCTGGGGTATGAGGTCATTTATACGATTTTGGAGCTTGAGCAACCATCACCTCCTCATATACAGAATGTGCCCAGGTAGGCACACATACAAACACACACATATACGCAAAGGGACCAGAGAATGGCTTCTAAAGGGTTAACTTCCTTCCCAGAAGCTTCAAGGAGCAGCTGTGTCTCCATTACAAACCAGGGATTACAGGTCTCTGTTCATCTCCTGAGGAGTACCCACCTGCTCCCGCAGACACCCAGGAGCCAGGGAGAAGTCTGCTCCTCCCGCCTTATTGCCAGTTCAATGAGCCTTCGGAGAGAGAAACAGCTCATTTCTCTTAATCAGTAGCAATGACTTTCAAGAGTCTGATGGCACCCATTGATGAAGTAAGTCAAGAGGGAGAAGCTAATCATGAAGGATGTGCCTTGTGCCGGGTGTGCGTTATTTATAGAAACCTCAGCAGACAAGAATACATTAACATTATTAAGCTAAATCTACCCTGTGATTCTGAGTTCTTGTTAGTGACGAATTCTCCCTTAAGTGCTTACTATATTATTCTATAACAATCAATGCTATATCTATTTTAGTTAAAATTGTGCCCTGGAATAGAGGATTTCTCACCTTTTTTTCTCCTCTAAAAAGCTGTTGATCTGGATGTCCATAGCAAGTCATAGAAAGATGAACAATGTTTCAAAAAAAACATAACATGTGGGTAGAAACATGTTGCCTTTTCCTAAGTAAAATGATTTTCTTTTTACATTTAAAACGATATTACTTTGCAAAGGGCTGTCATAACAATGCAGTCTATTTAACAGCAATAATATGTATGAAAAGATGGATACAGACAAGTAAGCAGAAACTTAAAGACATTAAGACCTAGAGAAGAAATTTAATAACTCTAACAATGGGACACAGAGCCAATCCTATTTCCAGTTTAGGGTGCTGTTCTTGTCATGAAAAATTGCAAATTAGTTTTGTCATTTCAGTTATTGTTCCTCAAAATACAAAAGCCACAACACAAAAAATTCTCAGTACAATCAAATATCCAGTCAGTGTTTAAATTTCCATAATTGCCTAATTAATTAATTAGAACAGTTTGCTTTTGCTTGTCTGAATCATGGCATGCATTGTGATTGGTTATTTCCGAAGTCTTTTAAATCTGTAGTTTCTTTCATCTTTTTCTCTTTCTTTTCTTTCTGTCAATGCATTTATTGAGGAAGCCAGCTTGATGCGCTTTGGAATATACCATGGTCAGGATTTTGCTGGTTGCACCCCTCTAGTGTCATGTAATATTTTATTTGAAAATTGGTGTTTAGTTTAGAATTTTCATCAGAAATGAGTTTGGGTTTTTTTTGGCAAAACTTCTTTATTCGTGATACGTATTTTCATTAGGAAATGTTAGCACTTTTGTTCTAGGAATCCTTCTTCATTATGGATTGCTAAATGTTGATATTCTCATTCTATCATTCTCTCTTCATGCATTAGCCAGATCCCATCTTTAAGAACTTTGCCTCATAAACTATTTGACCACCCAGATGCATAGTTTAAAAAGAAGAGGCAAAACTAATGTTAATTCTTTCTCTTTATTTATGAATTTTTCACATGTTTCCTAGCATCTTCTAAAATTAGTCAATGATATTTTACTTGTGAAATTTCATTATGAATTCAGGGATTTAAAAGTTTTTGGTGAGATTCAAACTATTGCAGTCATAGTTCTTATTCCTCATCTTTGATCACTGATTCTCATCTTGTGATTTCTTTATATAGATTTATGTAAAATTATTTATAAATTTTATATATAATTTTAACTAAACATAATAATTGCACATATTTATGGAGTACTGTGTGATGTTTCCAGTGTGTAATGTTTACATTGTGTAATGATCTAATCAAGGTAATTAACATATTTACCATCTAAAACATTTATTTCTTTGTGGTCAGAACATTCAAAATCTTCTAGCTATTTTGAAATATACATTATTGTTAACTATATCACAATTCTGTGCAAAGAACACTAGAACTTACTCCTCTAACTGCAACAGAGTACTCATTAACCACTTCCCATCTTCTCTACTTTCCCTAGTCTCTGGTAACCATGATTCTACTTGACTTCTATGAGATCCACCTTTTTTAGATCCCATATGTGAGTGAGATCATGTCGTATTTGACCTCCTGTGCCTGGCTTCTTTCACTTAAAAATGTCCTCTTGGTTCATCCATATTGTTGCAAATGACAGGATTTCATTCTTTATTATGGCTGAATAGTATTCCATTGTGTATATGTACATTTTTGTTTCATTTGTTCGTTGATGGATACTTAGATTGATTACATATTTTGGATGTTGAAGTAGACATGGGAGTACAGATATCAACGTACTCATTTCATTTCTTTTGGGTATATACCCAACAATAGGATTGCTGGATCATATGGCAGTTCTATTTTTAATTTTTTAAGGAACCCTCATATTGTTCACCTTAATGATTGTACTAATTTACACTCTCATCAACAGTGTACAAGAGTTCCCCTTTCTCCACATGCTGGCCATAATTTGTTATTTTTTGTCTTTTGGGCAATAGCCATTCTAACTAGGATGAGATCGTATCTCATTGTGGTTTTGATTTTCTAGCATCATTAATTGAAGAAAGTATCCCTTCCCCAATGTGTGTTCTTGGTGCCTTTGTTGAAAATCAGTTAACTGTAGATGTATGGGTTTATTTCTAGGTTCATTATTTAGTTTCATTAATCTGTCTGTTTTCGTGACAACACCATGCTGTTTTAGTTATTACAACTCAGGAGTATATTTTGAAGTCAAATAATGTGATGCCTCCAGCATTGTTCTGTGTACTCAGGATTGCTTTGGCTATTTAGGAATTTTTTTATGTTTCCACAGACATTTTAGAGTTGTCTTTTTTTCTATTTTTGTGAAGAATGTCATTGGTATACTTAAAAAATTTCATTGAATCTATAGATTAAATTGGGGAGTATGGACATTTTATTAATATTAAATCTTTCCATTCATGCCCATGGGATATCTTTCCATTTATTTCTGTCCTCTTCAGTTTCTTCCATTAGGGTTTTATAACTTTTATCGTAGAGATCTTTCACCTCCTTGGTAAAATGTATTTCTTTTTTTTTTTTTTTTTTAGCTATTATAAATGACATTGTCTTCTTGATTTCTTTTTCAGATTATTCACTATTAGAATATAAAACACTACTGACTTTTGTATGTTGATTTGTATGCTACATCTTTATTGAATTGGTTTGTCAGTTCTGATAGTTTTTTTGGTGGCATCTTTAGGGTTTTTTAATATACACAATTATATATATTTGTATATATAATTGTATATATTTTTAATATATACAATTATATATATTTGTATATAAACAGGGACAATTCAACCTCCTCCTTTTCAATTTAGATACTCTTTATTTCTTTCTTTTGCCCAATTTCTCTGATCAGAACTTCCAGTACTATGTTTAATACAAGTGGTAAATATGGGCATCCTTGTCCTGACCCAGGTCTTACACAAAAAGTTTTCAGTTTTTCCCTGTTCATTATGATGTTAGCTGTGGGTTTATCTTGTATGACATTTAATACATAAACCAAAATTAAAATGTCAGGCCCCTCAGTCAACTGAATGGACCTTCTTTTGGCCAAGGGGACCCCAGAGAAACTTTAAAAACTGAGTTTCTGGTCATGATAAGATAGGAGGTTGGACAGGCCTTGTAATACTCATGCCGTTTTATGGTTTAGACAAAAACTGACCAGTATTAATGTTAAAATAGAGATTACAAGACTGACCAGAATAGACTCTTTGTGGTAAGAAGATAAGAAACTGTAAAAACACTTAATGCCATGCCAGGCAAGGGTTAAGTCATGCAGCCTTATACTTGAAGAATAAACTATGTTCTAACTGCCACAAGGTTTTTCTTTTACTCTAGCAACCAAATAAGCACCGGCCTTGATATAAGCAATATTTAAACAATTTACAGCTCAATTTCAGATGCTAACTGACCCTCTAGTCCACAGGTCACAACTACAGACTTGATTGGGTAAGAGACTGATTTCAGTAATTTTCTGTTGATAAGAAGACCAGTGACATGGACTAGTTCTGGCTGGTTTACAGAGGCTGTGCATTTGAAAGCCTTCATGTCCCTGCTTCACCTTTTGATGTATAGGGCCTAAATTTAATACCTCTAACTGTTAAGTCTCCACTCCTAGGTGAAAATGGATCATATGTTGTAACATGCACGTTTGTTTAGTACATGTTTTAGAACCACCTTCATGAATAAACATAGCTTATCCTATTACCTGTTGAATATGTATACCTAACCAACAAATCTAGCATAAATTTCTGTCTCAGCTTTCCTCCTTTGAAGTATTTATCTGTTGTCTTTGCCTAAGGCTATGCTTCCCATCCTACAGGATGATCACCTTGCAACCTGTGACCTTTTATATGAAATAAAGTCTCCTCTCCATATAAGACCTTGTTATTTTTTGTTAACATTATGTTGAGGTGTGTTTCATATTTACCTAATTTGCTGAGAGTTTTTATTATGAAGACATGCTGAATTCTATCAAATATTTTTCCATGTCTATTGAAATGATCATGTTGTTTTGTCCTTAATTCTTTCAATGTGATGTATCATGTTTATTGATTTGTGTGTAGTGAACTATCCTTGAATTCCTGGGGTGAATCCCATGTGATTACAGTGATTTTTTAAAATGTATTATTGAATTTTATTTGATTGTATTTTGTTGAGGATCTTTGCATCTGTGTCCATCAGGGATGTTGATTGGCATGTGGTTTTCCTTTCTTGTCATGTCCTTGTCTGGTTTTACTGTCAGGGTAATGCTGGCCTAAAAGAACGAGTTTGGAAGAAATTTCTTGCTAAAAGTTGCATATTTGTTCCCTCCAAATCTCATGTTAAAACTTAATTCCCAATGTGGCAACACTGAGAGGTAGGCCTTTAAGAGTAGACAGGGTAATGAGTGTTCTCCCCTCATGAAGGGATTAATCCAATAATGGATTAATGGATTAATGGGTTAATGGATAAGTGGGTTACTCTGGGAATAAGACTTTATGAGAAGAAAAAGAGAGTCCTGAGCCAGCACATTCAGTCCCCTCACCATGTGATACTCTGTACCTCCTCTGGACTTTACAGAGGGTCTCCACCAGCCAAAAGCCCCTTACTAGATGAAGCCTTTGACCTTGTACTTCTCAGCCTCCATAAATGTAAGAAATAAATTTATCGAGCAGGTTACAGTGGCTCACCCCTGTAATCCCAGCACTTTGGGAGGCTGAGGTGGGCAGATCACCTGATGTCAGGAGTTTGAGACCAGCCTGGCCAACATGGGGAAACCCCATCTCTACTAAAAATACAAAAATTAACCAGGCATGGTTGCATGCACCTGTAATCCCAGCTACTCAGAAGGCTGAGGCAGGAGAATCACTTGAACCTGGGAGGTGGGGGTTACAACAAGCTGAGATCGCACCACAGCACCCCAGCCTGGGTGACAGAGTGAGATACTGTCTCAAAAAAAAAAAAAAAAAAAAAAGAAAGAAAGAAAAAGAAAAGAAAAAGAAAAAAGAAAAAAAATTCTCCTTATAAATTACCCAGTTTCAGGCATTTTGTTAAAAGTAACAGAAAATGGACTAAGACATCCTTCCTCTTTAATTTTTTGGAAGAGGTTGAGAAAAATTGGTATTCATTCTTTAAGTGTTTGGTGGAATTCAGCTGTGAAGCCATCAGTCTCTGGGTTTTTGCCTTTTTTTATTGGAGTTTTTATTACTGATTCAAACTTGTTTCTTATTATTGGTCTGTTTAGGTTTTCTATTTCTTCATGATGCAATTTTGGTAGGCTGTAGGTGTTCAGGAATTTGTTCATTTCCTCTAAGTTTTTCCAGTTTTTTTGGCATATAATTGTTCAGAGCTGTCCCTTATTATCTTTTGAAGTTGTTTGGTACCATTTGTAATGTTTTTCTTTTTATCTCTGATTCTGTTAATTTGCATCCTCTCCCTCTTTTTTTTACTTAGTCTTGCAAAAGGTTTGTTCTTTTTATCTTTTCACAAAAAGCCCAACTGTTTATTTCATTATTAATACTGATCTTTTGTAGTTTTGTAAGTCTCTTTTGTTTATGCCTGCTCTGATTTTTATTTCTTTTCCTCTACTCATTTTGGTTTAGTTCATTCTCGCTTTTCTAGGTTTTTCTGAGGTGTAATATTAGGTTGTTTATTTAGGATTTTTCTACTTTACTGATGTAGGAATTTACTAACACCAAATTTCCTTATAGAGCTCTGCTGAATCACATAGGTTTTGGTATGTTGTGTTTCCATTTTTATTTGTCTCAAGAATTTTTTTAAACCTTTTTGATTTCTTCATTTATCCTTTGGTTATTCAGGAGCATGTTGTTTAATATCCATGTATTTGTGTACGTTCCAAACTTCATTCTTTTACTGATTTCTAGTTTTATTCCATTGTGGTCAGAAAAGATATTTGACATGATTTTGATTTTTAAAATTTGCTGAGTTTTTTTAATGTCTAAAATATGATATGTCCTGGAGAATGTTCTATATGCTTTTGAGAAATATGTGTTTTCTTCAACTATCGTATGAAACATTCTGTAAATGTTTTTAAGGTCCATTTGATCTAGAGTACAGTTTAACTTCCCTGTTTGTTGATTTTCTATTTGTGTGATGTGTTCATTGCTGAGAGTAAGGTGTTGAAGTCTTCTACCATTATTGTATTGCAGTCTATTTCTCTCTTTAGGTTTATCAATATTTGCTTTATACATTTTAGTGCTCCAATGTTGAGTGCATAAATATATTTATAACTATTATATCTTCGAGTTGTATTGACCCTTTTATTATTATATAATGTATTTTTTGTCTCTTTTTATGGGTTTTGTTTTAAAGTCTATTTTATCTGGTATAGGTATAGATACTCCTCAATTTCCACTTGCATGGAATATCATTTTCAATCCCTTACTTTCAGTCTATGTGTGTCCTTATAGGGAAAATGAGTCTATTGTAGGCAGCATATAACTAATTCTTGTTTTCGTATCCATCCAGACACTCTATGTATTTTACATGAAGGATTTAGTCCATTTACATTGAGGGTAATTATTAGTAAGTAAGGACATATTACTGTCATTTTGTTCATTGCTTTCTACTTGCTTGTAGATTCATTCTTCCTTTTCTCCACTTTTACTATCTTCCTTCATGGTTGTATGATTTTCTGTAGTAGTATGTTTTCATTCCTTGCTTTTCATTTTTAGTGCATCTATTACAAGTTTCTGTTTTATGGTTATAATTAGACTTACAAAAAATATTATAGTTCTAACAGGTTATATTACACTGATAACAACTAAGTTTGTTTGCTGAATTACCAAAACAAAAAAAAAATTACATTTTTACTCTGTATTTTCTCCCATTTTTCATCCCCATGTTTTGAATTTTTGATGTGAGAATGTACGTCTTTTTACATTATGTATTCCTTAACAAGTTATTATTGTTGTTGTTTTTAATAGGTTTTTAAAAATTTTCATACTATATATAAGTGATTTACAATGCCATGATTTTTGAGACCTTTTGAGTCTTTGAAAGCTTCCTTTTATCTACTATGAAAAGATGATCTGAATGTATCTGTGTATGTCATGTCCCAGAACTGCTTTCAGCTGGAGTTGTCATTGTTTCAGTGCCTAAATCTAAGAAATACGTATATGTAAGAAGAACAAAAGGGATTCATAGTGATATTTTTATTTACTAAATAGAACTCAATAATTTTCCATTATGTCTTTTTCTTCATAATGGCAAACCTCATTTGCAACAAAATAACCATACTTGCCTCACTGGAATAAATCCCACTTGGTCATGATGAATAATCTTTAATGTATTCTGAATTTTGTTTCCCAGTATTTTGTTGAGGGCTTTTGCATGAATACTCATCAGAGATAACGGTCTGCAGTTTTCTTTGTTTTCTGTATCTTTGTCTGGTTTTGGTGTCAGAGTGATACCGGTCTTTAGAGTGAGCTTGGAAGTGTTCCATCCTCTATTTTTTGGAACAGTTTGAGTGGGATTGACATCAGTTCTTTAAATGTTTGGTAGAATTCAGCGCTGAAGCCATGGGTCTTGGACTTTTCTTTACTGGGAGACTTTTTATTATGACTTTGATCTCATTATTTGTTATTGGTCTGTTCATTGGGTCTTGTTTTTTCATCCATTCAGCCACTCTCTGTCTTTTGACCAGAGAATTTAATCTATTTGCCTTCAATGTTACTATACATCACCATTTTGTTCTGTGTTTTCTGATTATTTTTGTGGTCTTTTATTTCTTTCTTCCTTTCTTCTTTTTAGTGATGGTGAGTTTCTCTGGTGGTATGCTTTACTTTCTTGCTTTTTATTTTTTGTGTACCCACTGTATGTTTTTTGATTTGAGGTTTTAGTGAGGCTTGCAAATACTATCTCAAATAACTCATTATTTTAAATTAATGACAACTTAACACTGATTGCATAAACACACATGCAAAATGAAAAATCATAAAAACTCTACAATTTAACTTTGTTCCCCTATTGTTTAACTTCTTGTTATTTCTCATTATGTCTTATTTTGCTGTCTATGTCTTTATGAGTTGTTGTAGTTATAATTTTTCTTTGGTTTATAATTTGGTCTTCCTCTTAAGTAAAGAGTTCTTTACACACCATAATTGGAGTGCTATAAGATTCTGTGTTTTTTGTGTGCTCACTATTAACAGTGAATTGTGTACCTTTATATGACTTCTTCCTGCTCATTAACATCTTTTTCTCTCAGATTGAAGAACTCCTTTTAGCATTTCTTGTAGGACAAGTCTAGTATTGATGAAATCTCCCAACTTTGCCTTATCTGGGAAGATCTTTATTTCTCCTTCATGCTTAAAGTGTTTTTTCATCAGATATACTATTCTTGGGTAAAAGATTTTTTCCTTCAGAAGTTAAACATGTCATGCCACTCTCTCCTGACTTGCAAAGTTCCCGCTGAAAAGTGTGCTGCCAGATGCATTGGAGCTCCATTGTATGTTACATGTTTCTTTTGTTCTTGCTGCTTTTAGGATCCTTTCTTTATCCTTGACATGTGGGAGTTTAATTATTAAATGCCTTGAGGTAGTCTTCTTTGGATTTAATCTGTTTGGCATTCTATAACCTTCTTGTACTCAAATGTTGATATCTTTCTCTAGGTTTAGGAAGTTCTCTGATATTATCCCTTTGAATAAACTTTCTACCCCTCTCTTTCTCTACTCTCCTTTTCAAGGCCAATAACTCTTAGATTTGCCATTTTGAGGCTAACAATATCAACTTTTGCACTAACAATTGATTGCCAAAAGCAATGCATTTTAGTGGCAGTTTTATTTTCAGTTGGGTTGAATAAGTCCAGACTATGTCACTGTAGCATAAAAGTTGTTTGGAGGTGAAGACATTTGAGAATGGGCTCCTCTCTTTAACTCCCTTATCTGCCTAAAGTCACAGACTCAGAAAAAAACAAATGCTCAAAAGCTCTCTATCGTCATAAATCCCTTTCCAAGAGCAACCAGAGAATATTGTTTCTTTCATTGGAGACTAGAAGTCAGAGGCTAGAAGTAAACATCACACTTAAAACTTAGACTGTAACAAAACTATCATATCTCCCACCTATTCTCCTAAGGACCCATTTATCTTTTCTACTAAGGACCTATTTATCTGTCCCACAGTCATTTTTCCATAAATACCCTCTCTCCCCACCCCCTCTTTTTTTTAGACAGAGTCTCACTGTCCTCTCAGCTGGAGTGCAGTCGTGTGATCTCAGCTCACTGCAACCTCCACCTCCCAGGTTCAAGTAATTCTCCCTGCCTCAGCCTCAGGAGTAGCTGGGATTACAGGCTCATGCCACCGCGCCTGGCTAATTTTTGTATTTTTAGTAGCGATAGGTTTTCGCCATGTTGGTCAGACTGGTCTCAAATTCCTGACCTCAAGCAATCCACGTGCTTCGGCCTCCCAAAGTGCTGGGATTACAAGCCTGAGCCACCGTGCTCAGCCTCTTCCCTGCTTTCTTTATTAAGAAGTCATTGATTTCCTTTAGGTACCTTGGTCCTCCCTTCTTCCTCTATTAAGATGGTATATGAGCCCCAAGTTCTAACTGCCTCCTTTAGTTAGGTTTTGTGAACTCCTCATATATGATTAATTCTTTTTCTTGATCATCTGTCTTTTGTCACTTTAATTCACAAACCCCTAATTATTTAATATAAGAGGGCAGAACAAAAGGTTTTCCTCCTCAATAAGGTATATTATATATCCCATTAGAAATGCTCAAGCAGACCGGGCGCGGTGACTCACGCCTGTAATCCCAGCACTTTGGGAGGCTGAGGCGGGCAGATCACCTTAGGTCAGGAGTTTGAGACAAGTTTGGCCAACATGGTGAAACCCCGTCTCTACCAAAAATACAAAAAAATTAGCCAGGCATGGTGGTATGTGCCTGTAATCCCAGCTACTCGGGAGACTGAGACAGGAGAATCACTTGGACCTGGGAGGTGAAGGTTGTAGCGAACCCACTCACTCAAACCTGGACTCACTCAAGTCACTGCACTCCAGCCTGGGTGACAGAGTGAGACTCCATCTAAAAAAGAAAGAAATGTTCAAGCAAATTACTGTGTTCCAGATCTTAGAGAAAGAGCTTTCAGCTTTTCTCTATTCAGTTGATGTTATCTGTGGATTTGACATGTATGGTGTTCATTATTTTGAGGTAAGTTTCTTCTATTCCTAGTTTGGAGAGTGCTTTTTTTATTATTATACTTCAAGTTCTGGGGTACATGTGAAGAACGTGCAGGTTTGTTACATAGGTACACACGTGCCATGGTGGTTTGCTGCACCCATCAACCCACCATCTACATTAGATATTTCTCCTAATGTTATCACTCCCCCAGTCCCCCATCCCCGATAGGCCCCAGTATGTGATGTTCCCTTCCGTATGTCCATATGTTCTCATTGTTCAACTCCCACTTATGAGCGAGACTATGTGGTGTTTGGTTTTCTGTTCTTGTGATAGTTTGCTGAGAATGATGGTTTCCAGCGTCATGCATATCCCTGCAAAGGACATAAACTCATCCTTTATTTATAACTGCATAGTGTTCCATGGTGTATATGTGCCATATTTTCTTTATCCAGTCTATTATTGAGGAAAATTTGGGTTGGTTCCAAGTCTTTACTGTTGTGAAGGGTGCTGCAATAAACATATGCGTGCGTGTGTCTTTATAGTGGAATGATTTATAATCCTTTTGGTATTTACCCAGTAATGGGATTGCTGGGTCAAATGGTATTTCTAGGTCTAGATCCTTGAGGAATCGCCACACTGTCTTCTACAATGGTTGACCTACCACCAACAGTGTAAAAGCATTCCTATTTCTCCTATTTTTCCACATCCTCTCCAGCATCTGTTGTTTCCTGACTTTTTAATGATCACCATTCTAACTGGCGAGAGTGGGATTTTTTAATCATTAAGGAATGTTGAGTTTTATTAAATGCTTTCTACACATCTATTAAGATGATCATATGGTTTTTGTTCTTCATTCTGTTGATGTAATGTATCACATTTATTGATTTGCATATGTTGAACCATCCTTGTATCCATGGTGTAAATCCCCTTTGGTCATAGTATGTTAGCTTTTTGATGTGCTGAAGGATTTGGTTTGCTAGTATTTTATTGCGGACTTTGGCATCGATGTTCATCAGGGATATTGTCTCATCGTTTTCTTTTTTCGTGTCATGCCCTTATGTGGTTTTTGTGTCAAGATAGTGTTGACCTCATAGAATGAGTTAGAGGGAGTCCCCTCCTCTTCAGTTTTTTGGAATAGTTTCAGGAGGATTGGCAATAGTTATTTATATGGTTCATGGAATTTGACTGTGCATACATTCAGGCCTGGGATTTTCTTTTTATGAGAGACATTTTATTACTGATTCAGTGTTGATATTCTTTATTGGTCTCTTCAGGTTTTCTATTTCTTCCTAGTCAATATTGGTTGCATTTCTGGAAATTTAATCTTTTCTTCTAGGTTTTCCATTTTGTTAGCATATACTTGTTCATAATAGTCTCTGGTCTTCTTTTGTATTTCTGTGGTATCAGTTGTAATGTCTCCTGTTTCATTTCTAATCTTAATTGAGTTCCTCTTTTTCTTTGCTTCATTACTCTAGCTAAAAGTTCATCAATTTTTTGTTTGTTCTTTCAAAGAGCTAACTTTTTGTTATGTTCATCCTCTGTGTTGCTTTTTAAGTCTCTATATCATTTAGCTCTACTCTGATCTTATTGTCTTTCTTTCAGGTAATTTACAGCTTTGGTTTGCCTTTGATTTTCTAGTACCTTGAGATACATCTTAGGTTGTTTATTTGAAATATTTCTACTGTTTTGATGTACGCATTCATTGCTATAAACGTCCCTTTTAGCACTGCTTTTGCCATATTCTACAGGTTTTGGTATGTTGTGTTTCCATTTTCATTTGTTTTAGGAAATTTTTTGATTTCTATCTTAATTTCTTCATTGGCCTATTGTTTAGAAGCATATTGTTTAATTTCAATGTATTTTATAGTTTCCAAAGTCCCTCTTAGTATTTATTTCTAGTTTTATTCCATTGTGTTTTGAGGAGATACTTGATATGATTTTGACTTCTTAAAATTTGTTGAGACTTATTTTGTGGCATAATATATGGTCTATTCTGGAGAATGCTCCCTGCGCTGAGAGGGAGTCTCCCTGAGAAGACTGTATATTCTGAGGTTGTTCTATAAAATGTTCTAATGTTCTGTAAGTATCTGTTAGGTCCATTCGCTCTAGAGTCTTAATTCAATATTTCTTTGTTTATTTTTTTCTAGATAATCTGTCTAATGCTGAGAGGGGTTTTGAAGTCCTCCCCTCTCTATTTTTATACTGGAGTCTATCTTTCTCTTTATATCTAGTAACGTTTTCTTATGAATATGGGTACTCCAGTGTTTGGTGCAAACACATTTAGAATCATTATATCTTCTTGCTGGAGTGATACCTTATTATATAGTTTTTTCTGTTTTTTGTTACTGTTTTGACTTAAAATCTATTTTATCTGATATAAGTATAGTAGCTCCTGCTCATTTCTGGTTTCTGTATGCGTAGAATATTTTTTCCATCCCTTTTCTTACGACTATATATTTCTCTGCAGGTAAACTATGTTTCTTCTAGGCATTGTAGAGTTTGATCGTGTCTTTACCTATTCAGACAGTTTGTATATTTTAAGTGGATAATTTAATTCATTTACATTCAAGGTTATTACTGATACATGAAGTTTTATTACTGTTATATTCTTCATTGTTTTTGTTTGTTTTGTTTATTCTTTCTCCCTTTATTTTTCTCTTAATATTTGTCACTGTAGTTTGGTGTTTTACTGAAGGAGTTCCATTTGAGTCCTTTGTCTTCCTCATTTGTGTGTTTGGTTTTATAATCAAAACCAGTAAGTTTTATACTTTGTGTGTTTTCATGACAGTAAATGTCATCTTTTCACTTTTCACTTTAAGACTCCCTTGAGCATTTCTTATAGTACTGGTCTAGTGGTAATGAGTTCCCTAAGCATTTTCTTACATAGGAAAAAATCATTTCCCCTTTATTTATGAAGGATAATTTCACTGCATATAGCATTCCTGGGTGCCAGTTTTTTCTTTCAGCAGTTTGAATATGTCATCCCTTTCTCTCCTGGCCTGTAAGGTTTCTTCTTAGAGGCCAATTTAGTCTGATGGGGATTCCTTTATAGATGACAAGACATTTTTATCTTGCTCTTTTTTAGTATTCTCTCTTTTGCTTTGACTTTATATAGTTTGACTATAATGTGCTGTGGAGAAGACATTTTTGCACTATATCTGTTTAGAGGTCTTTGATCCTCTTGTGTTTGGATGTCTAGGTCTCTCCTTAGATTTGGGAAGTTTTCATCTAACATTTTGTTAGATTTTCTAAATTTTTTAATCTTCACCCTCAGGGACAATGGTAATTTGATTATTCTGTCAGTTTATGTTGTCTATAATGTCAAAAGGCTTTGCTCTTTCTTTTATATTATTAAATTTTTTTTTTCTGACTGGATTATTTGAAAATACCTATCCTCAAGTTTTCAGATTTTTTTCTTTGGCTTGATCTAGTCTATTGTTGAAGTTTTGGAATGTATTTTGTATTTCATTCAGTGAATTCTTTAGTTCCAGAATTTTTGTTTGGTTCTTTTAAAAAATATCTATCTATGATAAATTTCTTAATTATATCCTGAATCCTGTTTTTTGAGTTCTCTATATTGTTTTTCAGAATTCACTTGTGTCTTGCTGAATGTTTTTAAAATTAGTATTTTGAATTTTTTTTATCCAGGATTTTGTGAATTTTTTATTGGGATCTGTTGCTGGAGAATTATTGTGTTCCTTTGGAGGTATTATGTTTTCTGAATTTTTCATGTTTCCTGTGTCTTTACATTGACATCTGTGCATCTGGTGTAATACTAGTTTCTTCCAATGTTTTGAATTTTCTTTTGTAGGAAAGGACTTTTTCCTGAAGAAGTATATATTTGGTTGGTTACACCAAGTACTTTGACTTTGGTTTTGGATGTATGCAGTACCGTAATTTCAGTGTGATTTATTTGGCTGTAAACAGTGTCAGTGGTATCTGATTTTCTTGATGGGTTAGAATGCAGTTATTAGTAGAGGCTGGTGTGGAGTTTTGCTAGGGACTAGGGTGTCAAGTGGGCTAGTCTTTGGGCCCCAGTGGTGTAAGAATGGGCTGAGCATGCTTGTTCTTGGGCCTCAGTGTGACATTCGCTGGAACTGGTGTCAGTGAGTCCAGGCAGACCAATTATTGGCTTCCAGTTGGCTTGCTCAGATGCTGGTAGTGGCAGCAGTGGTCCAGGCATGTGGGTATGTTCTTGGGTCCCTGGGCAGCAAGTGTGATATGGGTGATAGTAGCAGCAGTGGTGGAGCAACCCATTGGAATCCAAGTGATCCATGTTGGTGTTGGCAGTGGCTGTAACAGGTTGGGCAAGTCAGCGTCCTGGCCCACTGGTGGGTGACACGTGTGGGTGGGTGCCAGCTATGGAGGTATTGGCAGGTTGGTTCAGCCTGACTTCATACTCCAGGGGGAGTATTCAGATGCCAACAGTAGTGGACGGGGTTGGGCAATCTCTAGTCCCATAAGTATCATGTTTGAGTACCAGGCGGACAGGACCAGGCTGACAGACATCTATTTACCACCCTTGTAGCACATTCACACATTAGCTGTGATAGGCAGGGGCAGGATTTTTCCCAGACTGCTGGTAGAATGCTCAGGTGTAGGTAGTGGCAGCTGCACTGCAGGTCTTCCACTGGAGAGGGAGGGGTCACTCTCAGTGTAGGGTAGGCAGGTAGTTGTGGGATGCACAGTTTCCTTGTGCCTCAGTTCCATAGCAGCCTGCAGCAGTGTCAGAGGCATTTGTCCTTGAGGCATGTGAAAGTACTTGGCCTCCTCTCTCCCTACTTGGCCTGGAAGCAGCAGCAGCAGCAGCAGCAGCAGCAGCCCTAACTCCAGGGCAGGATGCAGATTATTGGGGGTTTAGTTCCCAGAATAGTGCCAAACTGCAACTTCGCAGAACTTGGAGGACTGTGGGACTGAGCCTGAGTTCCCTGTCTGGAGCAATGTCTCTGCAATCTCTAGGCAGCTTCGTATGTTAGTCTTTAGGCCCGTGTGGGTTGAGAGCTCTCCCATAGCTGGGATTAAAAGGTTTGTGGTGGGAATGTGGAGCCCTGGGGTCTCTCACTAACCTCTTTCCTAAGTCCAGGAACTTATCTTGACTCCCAGCCCTACCTGACCAAGCTGACTACCTAAATTCCTTCTTTTTTTGCTATTGGTCCTTTCCATTGCATTTCTGTTGAACCCAGTGTTCTTTCTTAGATATTCTATTCAAAGCGTGAATATCTACTTGTTATTTTGTTTCCTCCCTGTGACAGAGGCACATGCTAGCTGTATCTACTAAGCCATCTTGAATCCCTCTTTATTATAATCTTACGAGACCACCATCATACATGTGGTCTGTCATTGACCTAAACATTATTATGCACTGCATGACAATACTGATGTATGCTACTACATGAATGAAGCTTGAAAACATTACGCTGAATGAAAGAAAACAGTCACAAAATACATATTATATGATTCCATTCATATAACGTGTCCAGAAAAGGGAAAACTGTAGAAACAAAAAGTAGATTAGTACTGTGATTAGGTAGATTAGTACTATGATTAGGTATATTAGTACTGTGATTAGTAGATGAGTACTGTTGTTAGTACTAGATTAGTACGGGTATTAGTACTATATTAGTACTGTGATTAGATTAGGGCTGTGTAGGATGGGGAAAGAAAAGAAGGCTGGGATGTAGTAACAATTTTGATTTGACAAAATATGTACTAAATCTAGCTGTGGTAAGATTACAAACACCTACAAATATACTAAAATCCACTGTGTTGTGTATTTTAAACGGGTGAATTCTATGGTATTTGATTTATATCTCAATAAAGTTGTTACCCCTAAAACAGCATTTTTACTCTATTTATAGCTCAGACATTTCAATTAGGTATGTTCCTCGAATTCCAGCATGCTATTTTAATTGAAACTTTTTATATGATCAGAAAACTCTCACAATGTCTTGCCAGGTGATTAAAACAGCTTGATTTCTTTGCTCATAACAAGCTTCATAGGAGTTTTGTTTAATTAAAAATTACTTTTGGTCAATGGAGTTTTCTCTATTTTGTGTTCTTTAGCCACTTCTATATTGAAAGTACTAAATCAGAGAAACTCAGACAACTTTTCATCTTTATCCAATAAGCTCTACATTTGACCATTTTCTCAAGTGGACAAGCAACCACTTTGCTTTTTATCTGAATCATTAATTCCTTCAAAAATTTTTGAGAAAATGCTTCTTTAATTCAAAGATGTCATTTATCTCAGGCATATATTGTTTAGCTGTGTCCCCACCCAAATCTCATCTTGAATTGTAGTTCCCATAATCCCCACATATCATGGGTGGGACCTGGTGGGAGGTAATTGAATCACAGATGCAGTTACTCCCATGCTGTTCTTCTCAAGATAGTGTGTGAGTTCTCACAAGAACTGATGGTTTCATAATGGGCCTTTCCCCCTTTTGCTCGGCACTTCTCCTTCCTGCCACCATGTGAAGAAGGATGTGTTTGCTTCCTCTTCTGCCATGATTGTAAGTTTCCTGAGGTCTTTTCAGGCCTGTGGAACTGTGAGTCAATTAAACCTCTTTTCTTTATAAATTAGCCAGTCTCGGGTATGTCTTTATTAGCAGTATGAGAACGGACTAATACACAGGCAGATTAAAAAAACTGTAACCATACATTTCATTATGCTTTTGAATTAGCTACAAAATATCTCTTTAGCAACGTTCCGTGGAATGTATTTACCCTGATTATGTCTCAGGGAAACAAGGAACTTTTTGTCTTTGCTAAGAATACAGTAGGAAGTCAATGGGAAAGGAAAGAACTTCATGGTGTTGCAGGTATGAGTAGGAATAGGCAGGCTGGTGACGGGTCAGAAAGAAACATCTAGAGAACTCATCACAGTGGGCTCACAACCCACTTCTGCAATCTTACCCGCTTACCTTAATATTTCCATTACCCTCACTAGAAAGCATATGCCCCATAACCAAAAGTAGCTATGGTATCTTAGAAAAGCATTTCTCTCCATATATCACCAAGATTTTTACCTTTCTCTTAACTCTATTTTTAATCTATTAATATGCCTAGAATGGCTATGGACAGGAATGGATAGCAAGAGATATCCTATGATTATTAATATTTCAGAGAAAGTGCTAGAGACAGGGACATTGAATATTATGAAAGGGATAAGATGACTCCTCCATTCCACCTCATAACTTCTAGCTACTGCCTTAATTTCTAGTATAGGGAAGTGTGGTATTTGAGATAAAATTCAGCTTGTTCTGAACACATGCCAACTCTTTATGGAACAATTTGTGGACAGATATATTAACCATCTTTCCACAAGTCAGGACAAGAAAGCTAAACTGTAGAATTGCAGAGTTACATTAGGCCAAATACCTAATTTCTGTTAAGGGTATACAGTATTTAAGTCATACTCTCCTATCAAGACCAGTTCAAAAAAAGTAATGTTTATTAGTAGACCAAAGTAGTATATTCCTGTTCATTACCTCTCAAATAACTCACAAAAATAAAATAATATTATATAACACTAAATGAAAATAAAAATTTTATTCTGAAATCATTTGAATTGCAAATCTGGTTGCAACCTTGGGAATGGGTAGGTAAGCAATCTGGTGACACAGAAGCATCTGGTTTTTCTTGATTTATAAATCTTCCCCTGGAGTTTATATGCTGCTCCATGGAGACACATTATGGAGAACCATGGAAGTAGCCTACTTGAAATTTAACACTTGTAAACAGGGTCTTATTCAAAGGGCACCATCTTGCAATTAAACATCATTTTAAAATCCCAGAGGAAATGAAATGTTAAGTATGACATTCTTGGGATCATTTCTACAGTTTATTAAATTGCAAGAAATAAACATTCTAATTTTTATTCATTTTTAGTTATTCTGCTTTTTAAAGCTGTGAGTAATGTATTAGTAGTACTTGGTATTTTTTGGACCACAGTTTTCCTTTCTTAACATCTATATTTGGAAATCCTGAATCTGCCTCATTCTGGCTACCCGCACAGTGACTGTAAAGGATGGGTCAAAGATAGATACTAAATTCATGGTGTAGAAATAATTAATTATCCATATGGTAAAATATGAAATTTTATCTTAACTCACGTCATACATAAAAATAAATTGTCTAAATGGCGATACTAAAATCTCTAACTTTTTAAACAAAAATATGGTTAAGAAATCAGGTTAGGATTAAATTCATCAAAAAAGTTTCTTCAAAAAGCAAATATCAACTTGTTCTGATCCTGATCATGATGAATTGTTGGACGTGTCTGTCCCCTCTCACACTGTAAACAATTATAAAACATACAAAATTTACAATGCAATTGTTTGAGGGCATTGGAGGGCAAAAAGGATAGTACTCTGATCCCTGGGGTACCATGGGAGATGAGTTCCACTTCAGCCTAATTTTCTCTCTGGGGGAATTTTTAAATATCACCACAGGGAAATAAGTTCTAAACAGAGAGCAGTAGCTTCACTAGTGGAGGAAACAAAGATCAGAGTTAGAAGGTAAAATGATGGCTAGAATTTCTGGAACAAGATACTAGATAGGAAGGAGATGTACAGAGAGGGAGCCTCACAGTCTGATAGAAGTTTCCTTGCACTGTTGAGCAAATATTTAACTATATAGTAATCTCCCCTTACCTATAAGGGATACACTCCATGATCCCCAGTGGATGCCTGAAACTCAGACAGTACTAAACCCTACATGTACTATGCTTTTTCTATGCAAAGATACCAATGATGAAGTTTCATTTATATATTAGGCACAGTAAGAGATTAACAATAATAATATAAAACAATTATAACAATATTCTGGAATAAAGTATGTGAATGGTCTCTCTCCTTCACACACACACATACACACACTCCCTTTCTCTCTCTCTCTCACTCTCTTTCTCTCTCTCAAAATATTTTATTGTACTGCCCTCACCTATTTTCAAACTCCAGTAGACTTCAAGTAATTGAAACACAGAAAGTGTTTCAAGAGGTATCTAGGGGGACTACCGTACATGTGCACTGTGTATCTAAGGGGACTACCATACATGTGCAAAGCAGTATTCTGTGATGCCTATCAAAGAAGGTGGTGTATGAGTGAAGCAAATATGTTAAAAGACACACAGGACCATAAATTCTGAAGTTACAACCAGATATAGTTTAAAAAACCTAATTGAATACCCTGAGCATTCAGTTAAAGCCTCTGAAAGCCCACACATTAGGAGTAGAGGTACCCTGGCCCAAGAATAAAGATAAGGATAAGGAATACTGTAGACTTAATTTATAAAAGCTAAAACCAGACTTTGTCAAGATCAAGCTAAGCTACCATTAAAGTAACTATCTTCCAGATTGAAAGTCAATATTTGTTAAAATGATAAAACAAAGTTATACACCCAAAAATATAGCATTGACAATGACAAGCATACAATCAATAACTATTACACACATGAAAAACTGGATAATGTGGCCCATAGGTAGGAGAGGAAATAGTAAATAGAGAACCTAGAGATGACAAAAAACTGACAATAGCAAATGCTGAGCCTATTTGAGGCAATAGGAATTCTAATTCATTTGATGGTGCAAATGCAAAATGGTACTGCCAATCTGAAAGACAATTTGGCAGCTCTTAAAAAGCTCAACAGAGTCTTATCATATGATCCAGCAGTCCCACTCTTGGATATTTACACAACTGATTTAAAACCTCACGTCCAAACAAAAATCTTACACGTGAATGCTTATGACAGCATTATTTATAATCCAACATTGGAAGCAATCAAGATGTTCTTCAGTGGGTTAACGGCTAAATAAACTAGTACATCCACCAATTGGGTATGAGTAGACTATTATCCTGCAATAAAAAGAAATGAGCCATCAAACCATGAAAAGACATGGAGGAATCTTAAATAGACATTGCTAACTGAAAGAAGACAATTGAAAAGGCTACAACTGGTATGACTCCAATTATATGGCATACTAGCAAATGGTAAAATTATACAGACAGTAAAATTGTAAGTGGTTGCCAGGAATTCAGGAGGAGGTAGGGATTAAAAAGTGAAGCACAGCGAATTATTAGGGCAATAAAATTACTCTGCATGATTTTTTAAGTTGCATACAAGACATTATGCATTTGACAAAACCCATAAATCTTTACAATACAAGGGGCAATCCTCAGTGTTTGCAAATTTAAAAAATAGGAGGTTGGAAGATCTCAGAAAAAACATGCAGACTGAAAAGAGAATCCAACTGTATTACAAATATATGTGCCAAACTCCCTGAAAGAGATTGGGAGAAAATGTACTGACCTAAGTAACTTCGGAAATGAGTGGAGTCTGTAAGACTGAAGACAAAAGGAACTGTACTTAAGCACTATACTTTAGTTGATATAGTTGTTTCCCAGGGGTGTACAGGTTAGCAATTTTGATCCTGCTACACACGTATTCCAGAACAGAACAATCAAGTAGATGGGTGGCAGAAGGTGAGAGCCAATCTTCTTACTGTTGGAGTTAGAGTTCATGGAAAAGCAAGGATTCACTTGATAATGGATTAGTTTAACACACCAGTGTGAATTCATGTTTAACTTAATATATTGAGGTGGATAGTTATTAATTATGTATAGGTATGTGCATAAACACAAGTTAGTATAAACACATTTAGTTTTAGGTCTGTCACTCTAGCAGCAACTAGCACTTTGAGTACCCAGAGTTTGGGTTCTAATATTATTCCCTGATAATAAGGACTAGTGCTCCTTGGAGAAATGGCTGATTCCAGGACTAGGGCAGAAAATATGCAAGATAAGCCTGGAGCATTATTTTCCTATCTTTGTCTGTGTCCTTCTTCAGCTCTTTGTGCATCTTTTAAGATAGTTATTTTAAAGTATTTATTAAATCAAAATCTGGGATTCCTCAGAGATGATTTTGAGTTTTTTTGTTCCTTCAGGTGGGCTATACATTTCTGAGGTTTTTTAATGCCTTGTGGTTTTTTGAAATTGAAAACTGTCTATTTCAGCCTTACATTGTGTTAACGCTGGAAATTGTATTCTTCCTCTGCTTCCGGAAGATGTCTTTTTCATTGTTGAAGGGTATCTCTGTGCTGAGGATTTGCCTGAGGTGAAAGCTTAAGGTCATCTCAGGACTTAGTTCTGGATCTTTGTCCTTCCATGGGCTTGCATGGTGGCTTTCTAAATGCCCCGATATGTGTGGTTGTTTTTGGATGTTCTAATCTTTAAATGCCTGGCTTCTAAAAGAGGAAAAGGGGTCGGGGGGAAAGAGTGGGAGTTAAGACAGTGATATCCATGACAGTGGTAGCCAGCCTCTGTGCCTGAACCTGAGTGATCAGAAATAACTGTCAGCAATCAGAACTCGGAACCTGGATACATGGAGGACAAACTCTTGCTTGTCCATCCTGGCTCCAGGAAGCCACACCAAAAACAGGCATGACATGACTACCTAACGTAGGGCTAGGGGGTGGGTAGCCGCTACTACCCTAAAGGCTGAAGTTGGCTAAATTAAACAGTTTACTAACCATGTTTTCCTCTGCAAACTGCAAGCTTTCAAATAGACTCCAGATTTCCAAAATAGTTACATCAAACAGTTTCTGCAGTACAATTGTTTTCTGTGGGGAGAATCAGATTCTTGGTGCTTCCTACTTCACCATCCTCCTGATGTCACCCCAGATAAGATTTTAAGCAGTGCTAAGTTGTACGATTCTGAGAAAAACAACATATATAAAATGAATAGGACATCTTGATCTTACATGTTACACAGAAGGATTAAGAAGAGAGAGCCAAATATAAAATCTCTTTTCTATTCTCCTCTGTATTGTTAATAAAAAACAATTAGAACCCAAGACAGTAACCTCTTCTCCCATCCAATGACTTTCCTCATAATTTGAGTTGGTGTTCACATCAAGCGCCATTGCCCCGTCATTATCCAATATTGGTTTCAATTTGAAATTAATTGTCCATATGCCTTGGTTTGGTGTAATGTACTTCTCTTTTTACTGATGCACATATATTCTAGAGACCAGATCTGAGACAAAGAGACACAAGGGAGCTATGTAACACACTGAATGAAACCATTAAGAGAACTGCTTTTACCCGGTCCTGAGTAGGTACAACGATCCATCATCACACTGTTTAGTCAGTCTCTCATACCTCATCATCCTCAACTGCTGAACATGAATCAGAATGATAAATCCTTAAAATTAAATATCACTTCCTCAAAGAACAGCCAAATGTATTCTAGCCAGATGGGGAGATAATGAGCACTCACATTTGCTACAGAGAGGAATGTATTACTGTCTGATCGTCACAGTCCAAAGGGCAATCTAAAATCTAGTGGAGTGTTCAAAGGAAACATTTGGCTCACCAACACATTTATAAGCTCAGGGAAGTTATTATTTGCCAAGCTGGAGTTTTTTTTGTTCTGCCTTAACAACATGATCTCCTTTTTCTCATCCACTTAGTAGAGCTTAATATGTAGAGAAGTCAGAGCCATACTAGGAGGAGAAAAAGGTCACTGATATTCAAACTGCAAGTCATTACCTAACTTCATGATTTTTCAAAATAAAAGAATAGAATAGAATGAAAGGAAATAAAATGAAATGAATGGAGCTGAGTAGAAAACAGTACAGAATAAAACACTCAGATATCAAATACGTAAGGACACTGCTTCTTAAAATTTCCTGATTAGACATTTGTAAGAATTATATCTTTTCGTGAATCATGATTTTAAAAATTTGAAAAAAACTGTTTCCTATAGATTTTGAGATTGGGTTCAATCAATGTGGGGAAGGAGAATTTGAGATGATTGCCAGGAAAAGGTGAGAGTATAAGGAAATCACTTCATTTTTAGTAACAATAGAAATGATAAAAATTATTATTTGTAACAATTGGACATGAGACATATATGAAAGGTCTTCATAACATATTTAGCACTGAAGGGCATATCAATCTTTCCTTTATCTAAGAAGGATATTTGTTGTTGTTTGTCACTTTTAAAAATATTAATAACAATGCTTAGGTCTTTTCCTTTAGGCCTGCCTCTGACCATATGTGTTTGATAGACTGCACAGGTGTATGCACAGTTAGCGCAGAAAACACTGCCATTATGCAAATGTGACAAATGAAACACCTAGTCAGAATAAATCTCCTTAATGCAAACATACCTAACGGGCAGCTTACATGGTTTTGCCTCCTGAGAGCATAGAATGCTTAATTTTCAATAGCCAAGGAAGAACCATCTATTTCAGAAATCTACATAGAATTCTTCTTAGAAATCTACATTGAATACTAACGGTATGTAATTATTAATTTGTGATGTAAGTTAATGAAAGATTTGTTAAGCATATCTGAGATGCTTTGCAATAAATGCATAGAATTTACTGTGCACTGTTACATTGCTGTACAAGAAACATGTCATAGTTTCTGCAAAGAAACTCCGGTTTTCTCACCCAAGAATTGCTTATAGTTCTAAATGGAGAGGCTAGGAGAACAGTCGTTCTTCTGTATCTACTTAAGAGTTCCTGCTCCATGCTGTTTTTGGTTAGGGTGGCTGTATCTTCCTCTGGCTCCATGCTGTCATGTGTTAGCATAGAGATTTCTTATCTCAGGATTACACATGCTGATTCTTTCTAACCTAAGTGCACCTGACTTCAGACACTTTAGGGCTGCCATTCTTCTGGCCTAGCATCAACCAGTGTTCTTATGCTCATTGACTCCTGGGAAAACATTTTAAAGTGAATTTCATGGGAAGTGTCTTTTCCTACTTATACCCCAAACAACAACAACAACAACAACAGCAAAAACAGATCTATCTTAGCAAGTACAAATATGTGGATTCCATTACCCTTTTTGCTAAGTGAACTTTAGATAACTATAATGAAATAATAACACTTGGATCACTCCACACGCAATATTTTATGTGGTCACACAATTTACATCGCTTTTTATTATTTATTCAAACACTGGGAGAAGTCTGATAAATGACAGACATCATCATGGACAACGGGAAAGGATTTGGGCAGGCAGGGAAAGAGAGAAAACTGCAAATGACAACAACTTCAGGCTTCACGCTAAATCACTCACTTAACACAGGCACATCTTCTATACTGACAAGATCAATGTAGGTACTAACTATGCCCGAGGCATGGGGCAATATAAAAGTGAATAGTATTTGGGCTCTCCATTCATAGAATGTACATTCTATAAGGAGAGATGGGCCAAATGCATAATTATCTGAAGTGCTAGGTTGAAAATGATACACCAGTGAGCAGAGCTGCAAGTTGAGTGTTGGGTTCTTGCACATCACACTTCTAAGAGCTGCCAGCAATCCCAACCTGATAGCAAAAACCATTTCAGCACATGAGAATAGAAAATACTTCAACTTATTCACTTTCAAGTGAGACTTTATTTCAGTTAGAAAGGAGAGCAGGAAAGAGATGAGATGAATTTTTGCTTTCTCATTAAGCCAACCTATTGGGAAATTGATTGAAGGAAAACAATAAGATAAGTGAATGCACATATCTTTGTAGGAGTCAATTTATTACTAGAGAGTGGGATTATCAATCCTCAGGCCCACATTAGCAGGGACTTGATCATACCTTCTGGGTCTTAGTTTCTTAGAGAGAACTTCCTCTAGAATAGTACTGTTTAAAGCTCACAAAACCATCAACTTTGTCTTTTTCACACAGCTAGTATCCTTTCACCTTCTTTTGAGAACAATCAGTGTGACTTACAGGTAGAGAAGCAAATATTGGGCAAGAAAATTGGAATTCTCACGTAAACTGAGAAAGAGACAGATATGCTAAAAGGGCCCCCACTGGGACAAGCTCATCGTAGTAAGAGCGACACAGATGAAATACAATTAGTGATATAAAATGAATGTCTGAAATGTAATGGACCAGTGACAATATGATTTTAGAGCCAGAAACTGAGTCTCCTTTTTGTGAAATCCTGAGTGGTACTTAGCTTGCACTTTAGATGTTCCCAAAGTGCATCTGAGAGACTACATATATCCTCCTTGACTTGGGAAAAAAAAATCTTTAGCACTGATAGGGTATCCACTAATATCTTAGCTAGCTGGGAGAAATAAGGGTTGGAGTCAAGGAATATATCCAGTAAACAATGTCTGTAAATAAGTGAATGACTTAAAATTGAAGGCTTCCATTACATTCCTTGTGTAGCAGATTGAAAAACTCACATGTGATGAATCAGGAAGAGAAATCCTATAAAATGTAAATGTTATATTTTTAAAAATGGAAAAAGGAAGAATGAAAGGAGTCAGCTGTTTATTTTCCTCCTCTTTAAGCATCTCTGTATAACTGACTTCATTATAAATCATTTCAGTTTGATCACAATATGCTTTTGTTAAAATACTTTTATATTCACCTAAAGTCTATACCACAAGTACAGACTTCTTACCAATTTTGGCTACGTATTTCGTGGAGTGTTATTGGATATGGTAGTAGGTGTAAGATCAAATACATGCATGAACAAACATTATAGGCAATTCCAGAAGTTTCACAGATTCTAAACAGGAACTACAACTTTTCTTTTTAGCTTTTCTCACTGTATAAGCAGAAATCCAAGTCCACTGGCACCCACTCTGCAATAACCTTGGTATCTAATAATTTTGTACTTAATAAAGGGTTTCTTGCTCCTCTGTAACAGTTTCTTGGAGTTACTTATTTACAAATTAATTCCAAATCCTAGATAAAGATATATCCCCCTTATTGTCCTAAACAGGATTACTTGAAATTTTTTGCAAGTTTATAAATATTGTTATACTTTACAGTTCTTTTAAATTTTTATTCACATATATGAAAATACACACACACACACACATATATATATGTGTGAGTGAGAATAACAGAAGTCAGCTATAACTCATAAGTAGTAAAAAGTGCCTTTATCTCATTCAATGACAGTGAAATTAAATTGTTCTTATGGGCTTTTAAGACACGTTTTTCTATTATTTTCATAACAATCTCTCTCTGCAAACTTCTACCATCACCAGGCACTTCTAATCAGGGTATTTACCCTTAGCCATGTCCTACATCCCATGGCACTGTTGTCAGCTGTAAGACCTCCATGCCGGCAGAGAAATTCTTCCCAACCCAGGAGCACACTAGAGTCTGGGCCCGTTCTAAATTCCCCACACGTAAAATGGCCGAATGATTGCAGTGGCCGTGACAGAAAATCTTGCTTGTCATGGTTATCAGTAAGTGTTCCTGCTTTCTTACTAGGGACAGAATCGAAGTGCATCCTAAGATCAGGTTCAATGCTAGACCTGCACCTTTATTCTGGATGAGATAACAAAGAGAACATGGTTTGTGTCCGTTAGCATCTGTTTCTTTCAAACCCATAGAATCAAAATCAGAGATGATTTCTCTGAATAAATGTGTTTTCCAGAAAGCAATAATGCGGGTCAGATTACTTATTAAGGTAACACCTGGCACAAACATGAGCCTACAGTGTTAACTAACCACACAGCCCACCTGAAATCTGTCCAGAAAAATGTGAAATGGCCCCTACTAAGAAAGCATGAAGCAATGAGTCACAAACACACAGCTAACACCTAGGGAGACATAAACACAGACGTCATTTCCTCTTCCTTCCTTTCCTCCTGCTTTTCACTCACACCCACCAAGGAAAGACGGTGATGAGATGTTTCGCAGATGCTATGTGGGTAGGATGGGATTAGGTTATTTGTTGGAATATTTTTTCTTTTTTCTTTTTTTGTATGCATATGTTTGTGTTTGTTTTCTTTAATGTCACACCACAATTTCTCTAGAAATAACATTTATCTTCAATCTCCATTTGACTATTATTCCTTAAAATAATTTAAAGTGAAGGAGTAAGCATACTTTAAGTCGATATTGGCCACATTGTTATAAAGATTTTAGATAAGGAGTCACAGACAGATAATGAGAAAGATGAAAGAAGAGAGAAAAGAAAACAGAAGAAAAAAGAAGGACAAAGTGAAAAAAATTTAAAGGAATGGTAAAAACAAGAGTAAACAAAGGGTAACATATCATTTTGGTGCCGAAATTGTGAGCATTTTCTTGGCACTGTTGAGGTGATATTTATTATTACTATTATTCAATAAATAGCGTGCTTTCTTCCTACAACCTCAATCTGAATTTTAAAATTCTGGGATTGTAATTACTTAGTGAGCTGTTCTATCCATTTTCCCATGACACCCAGACAAGAAGTCCATTTGCCCTTTCATGCTACGTTACAATTACGAATATTCCTTAAAAATCTGAACTACAGTGACTTATTGTTGTATGGGTTGAATTGTGTTGCCCTAAAATTCATACTTTAACCCTTAGTCCCTTAGAATGTGGCCTTACTTGCAGACAGTGCCTTTTACAGAGGTAATCAGGTTAAAATGAAGTCATTAGGCTATGTTGTCATCCAATATGACCGGTGTCCTTATAGAAAGGGGAAATTTGAAGACAGACATGCATACAGGGAGAATGTCATGTGAAGATGAAGAGAGAGATCAAGGTGACATTTCTACAAGCCAAGAAAAGCCAAAGATTGCCAGCAAACCATCAGAAGCTGGGCTAGAGGCATGAAATGGATTTTCTCTGAAAATTTTCAGAAGGAACCAACCCTGATGACACCTTTACCTTGGATTTCTATCTTTCAGAACTGTGAGACAATACATTTCTTTTGTTTAAACCACCCAGTTTGTGATACTTTGTTATGGCAATCCTAGCAAACTAAGACACTGGTTTTACTCTCTTCATGTTCTTTAGAACTCACCTACCACTAACAAAGGATTAAATGCTCTACGCAGTTAGAAATAGAGTAGACATCAAGATAAATGGCTTCAGTGAGATATAGAAGGGCCTCCACTTAATAACATCCCACTTTAAAATCTTGATATTCCAGAGAGAAAACATGCAACCATTGAAATGTTAACAATCGGGCAAAAATTGAAAAAAAGAAACAAACACGACACCAGCCATATGAATTATGGAATAAAACTCACAGCTTTACTCATTCTGAACCAGTGTACGCATCTTAAATGTCATCAAGATACAAAATACAACAAATGAAAGTCTGTAAGTGCCTTCTCATGTTGAGTCCTTTCCCTGTCATAATTGAAGCGTGCTATGGCATGATGTCCTACACCCCCACACCAACATTTTTGTAGTGAGATGTTTCATACTATACCTTCCCTAAGAGGCAGAATGACTATGTAACAAAAAAGCATGATTTGCATGGATAGGCAGGTAAGTATTTATCTCTTGAATGCTAAGAAAGGTCCTAATCTAAAGCTCCTTATCCCAGTAATTCTATCACAGTGCATTCTGGAAAATTATGCTTTTTGCTTCCTTTTATATGAAAATTCTAGTCCCAGAGTTGTACTCAACCTCAATATGCATTTTAGATGCAGTCTCTATTTAAGAAGCAGCAACACTTACTCATAGCTATCATAAAATAAAGGGCTCCTACCATTAAAGAGACTTGATTGGTCCTCATGATAGTGGACTGGGATTAAAAACATTTTAACCAGATTTTTCAAATAATGGCTACATTAGCAGACATGAAAACTTTAGTAATTAGAAATTTAGTAATTATATGTGGTTATTCTTAAGGATACAATAGATATCATTTATTGAGTGCTTACTATGTACCAATTATTGGTCTTTGCATATATCATCTCATTTAACCCTCACAAAACCAGAACATATTTTTTCTCTACTAACCTAATTTTGACGTAACAGTTATGTCTGAAATACATAAGTGGATTAATTAGTTTTATTTTCAGGATTTTAAAATAATAGCTAAGTGATATTGTCATTCTTTTATGCAAACCCAACTATCCACCTGTGGATCTTTGCAAGTCAAAGCTAGACAATGCACATGATTTTCAGATCTCTGTGTATACTTATCAACCACCTGATTAATAGTCCCAGATTGTAGTGTTAACCTAATCACAAAATATTTTCTGCCACTTTTTGTCAGAGGAAAATTAGTATTTTCCAGTAGTACCCTTAGCCAGCAGACATCATCTGCAGAGCATTGTGGTAACCTCCATAATGAATAATTTGTAAGATTAGCTATAAACGAATACTCTATTCCCCTAAAATCTGGTCATAAATTTAGGATTTTAATATTTAAAAACTTTTAGTACTATACAAGCCAGTGGGAGGTATATTCAAAAGCAAATGTGTTTCACAAGGATTTAAGAAGAATATAACAGAAGACTGTAAAAATGAAAATATCCAGCTCTATTCTTACCCAGGATAAATTAAAATGGTTGATACAATAAAGAATGTATACATTCAAAATAGAGTAAAATAATAGGAATGTTAATTTACATTTTATAAGGATTTGCTGCTGCTTCTATGCTTGATAACTACTTTGTGAGACAAATATAATGATTCTCCTATTATTTTACTTAAGAAAAGGAAGACCCACAGTTTTCAAACAACTTGCCCAAAATAACACAACCTCTAAGTTACTGACATGCCAGTGTCAGTCAGACATACTGACATAAAGACTTCTGATAAGGGTTGTGGTAATTCCAAAGTACCTCAAAGATGTACTAGGCCTAAATATGACCAGATGGAGATTTCACTGTACAGAAGAACTCAAATGGCACCACTTTCAATGCTTTTGAACTAAAAGTATTATTCTAAAACACCCCATGAGGTTTCCAGGTCTGCTTACACAGAGCAGCTGAAGAAAATGTATCTAAAGACTGTTTAGTAAGATATTTTTATATATTATGTTTTAAAATATTTATTTATTTTAAGTTCTGTGGTACATGTGCAGGATGTGCAAATTTGTTACATGGTGGTTTCCTGTACCTATCAACCCATCACCTAGGTATTAAGCCCCACATGCATTAGCTATTTTTCCTGATGCTCTCCCATCCCCTCAAACTCTCTCCCCCATGACAGGCGAGAGTGTGTGTTGTTCCCCTCCCCATGTCCACATGTTCTCATTGTTCATTTCCCACTTATAAATAAGAACGTGCAGGGTTTGGTTTTTTGTTCCTGCATTACTTTGCTGAGGATAATGGCTTCCAACTCCATCCCTGCAAAGGAGATGATCTTGTTCCTATTTATGGCTGTGTAGTATTCCATGGTGGTATATGTACCACATATTCTTTATCCAGTCTGTCTTTGATGGGCATTTGGGTTTATTCCATGTCTTTACTGTGGTATATAGTGCTGCAGTGAACACACATGTGTATGTATCTTTATAATACAATGATTTCTATTCCTTTGGGTATATACCGTGTAATGGGATTGCTGGGTTAAATGGTATTTCTGGTTTTAGGCCTTTGAGGAATTGCCACACTATCTTTCACAATGGTTTAATAATTTACATTCCTACCAACAGTATAAAAGCATTCCGATTTCTCCACAGCCTCACCAGTTGTTTCTTGATTTCATAATAATTGCCATTCTGACTGGCGTGAGATAGTAGCTCTTTGTGGTTTTGATTTGCATTTCTCTAATGATCAGAGACGCTGAGCTTTTTCTATTTGTTGGCTGCAAAAAAATACCATCTTTTCAGAAGTGTTAGTTCATGTCGTTTGCCCACTTATTAATGGGATTTTTTTTTCTTGTAAATTTGTTTTAAGTTCCTTGTAGACTCTGGATATTAGACCTTTGTCAGATGGATAGATTGAAAAAATTTTCTCCTATTCTGTATGTTGTCTTTGTGATCTGATGATAGTTTCTTTGGCTATGCAGAGCTCTTTAGTTTAATTAGATCTCATTTGTCAATTTTTGCTTTTGTTGCAATTGCTTTTAGCATCTTCATCATGAAATATTTACCCTTACCTCTGTCCTAAATGATATTTAAGTTTTGGGTTTTACATTTAAGTCTTTAATCCACCTTGATTTAATTTTTGTATAAGGTGTAAGGAACAGGTCCAGCTTCAACTTTCTGCATATGGCTAGCCAGTTCTCCTTGCACCATTTATTAAATAGGAAATCCTTTCCCCATTGCTTGTTTTCATCAGGTTTGTCAAAGATCAGATGGTTTTACATGTGTGGCCTTATTTTTGAGTTATCTATTCTATTCCATTGGTCTATGTTTCTGTTTTCGTACCAATATCATGCTATTTTGGTTACTGTAGCCTTGTAGTGTAATATGAGGTCGGGTAGCATGAAGCCTCCAGCTTTGTTCTTTTTGCTTAGGATTCTCTTCGCTATATGGGCTCCTTTGGTTCATATGAATTTTTAAATAGCTTTTTTTCTAATTCTGTGAAGAATGTCAATGACAGTTTGATGGGAATAACATTGAATCTATTACTTTGGGCAATATGGCCATTTTTGCAGTACTGACTTTTTCTATCCATGAGCATGGAATGTTTTTCCATTTGTTTGTATCCTCTCTTATTTCCTTGAGCAGTGGTTTGTAGTTCTTGAACAGGTCCTTCACTTCCCTTGTTAGTTGTATTCCTAGGTATTTTATTCTCTTTGTAGCAATTGTGAATGGAAGGTCACTTATTATTTGCTTCTCTACTTGTCTGTTGTCGGGGTGCAGGAATGCTTGTGATTTTTGCACATTGATTTTGTATCCAAAGACTTTGCTGAAGTTGACTATCAGCTTAAGAAGCCTTGTGCTGAAACAATGGGGTTTTCTAAATATAGGATCATGTTATCTGCAAACAAAGACAATTTGATTTCCTCTCTTCCTACCTGAATACGCTTTATTACTTTCTCTTGCCTGATTGCCCTGGCCAGAACTTCCAATACTATGTTGAACAGGAGTGATGAGAGAGGGCATCTTTTTCCTGTGCCAGTTTTCAAGGGGAAGACTTCCAGCTTTTGCTCATTCAGTATAATATTGGTTGTGCATTTGTCATAAATTGTTCTTATTATTTTATCGTATGTTCCTTCAATATGTAGTTTGTTGAAAGTTTGTAACACAAATGAATATTGAATTTTATCAAAGGCCTTTTCTGCATTTATTGAGATAATCATGTAGTTTGGGGCTTTAGTTATGTTTATGTGATGAGTTACATTTATTGATTTGCATATGTTGAACCAACCTTGTATCCTGGGGATGAAGCCTACTTGATCGTCATGTATAAGCTTTTTCATGTGCTGCTGGATTTGGTTTGTCAGTAATTTATTGAGGATTTCTACATCAATATTCATCAGGAATATTGGCCTGAAGTTTTCTTTTTTGTTGTATCTCTGCCAGGTTTTCATGTTAGGTGTTGCTGGTCTCATAACATGAGTTAAGGAAGAGTCCCCTCCTTTTCAATTGTTTGGAATAATTTCAGAAGAAATGGTACCAGCTCCTCTTTGTAACTCTGGTAGAATTCAGCTGTAAATCCACCTGATCCTAGGCTTTTTTTTGGTTGGTAGGCTATTTATTACTGCCTCAATTTCAGAACTTACTGTTGTTCTATTCAGGGATTCAACCTCTTCCTGGTTCAGTCTTGGGAGGGTGTATGCATCCAATAATTCATCCATTTCTTCTAGATTTTCTAGTTTATGGGTAGATAGGTATTTATAGTATTCTCTTATAGTTGTTTGTATTTCTGTGTGGTCAGTGGTGATATCCTCTTTATCATTTCTGATTGTATCTATTTGATTCTTTTTTCTTTTCTTCTTACTAGTCTAGATAGCAGTCTATCTATTTTATTTTTTTCAAAAAACCAGCACCTGGATTTGTTGATTTTTGAAGAGATTTCGTGTCTCTATCTCCTTCATTTCCACTCTGATCTTGATTATTTCTTGTCTTCTGCCAGATTTGGGGTTTGTTTGCTCTTGATTCTGTAGTTCGTTTAGTTGTGCTGTTATGATGTCACTTTGAGATCTTTCTAGCTTTTTGATGTGGGCATTTAGTGCTATAAATTTCCCTCTTAACACTGCTTTAACTGCATCCCAGAGATTCTCGTACATTGTTTCTTTGTTTTCGTTATCTTCAAAGTACTTCTTGATTTCTGCCTTGATTTCATTAATTACCCAGAGATCATTCAGGAGCAGGTTGTTCAATTTCCATGTAGGTGTTTGGTTTTTAGTGAATTTCTTAATCTTGAGTTCTAATTTGATTGTTCTGTGGTCTAAGAGACTGTTATGATTTCACTTCTTTTACATTTTCTGAGAAGTGTCTTACTTTCAATTATATGATCAATTTTAGAATTAGTGCCATGTGGCACCAAGAAGAATGTATATTCTATTGTTTTTGGGTAGAGAGTTCTGTAGATACTTATCAAGTGCACTTGATTTAGAACTGAGTTCAGGTCCTGAATATGTTTGTTAATTTTCTGTTTTGATGATCTGTCTAATTTGGATGGTGTGGTGTTAAAGTCTCCCACCATTATTGTGTGGGAGCCTAAGTCTCTTTGTAGGTCTCTAAGAACTTGTTTCATAAATATGGCTGTTCCTGTATTGGGTACATATATATTTAGGTTAGTTAGCTTTTCTTGTTGAATTGAACCTTTACCATTATATAATTCCCTTCTTTTCTTTTCTGATCTTTCTTTGTTTGAAGTCTTACTGGAGCTCCCTGGATTTCCTGAATTTGAATGTTGGCTTGTCTTGCTAGATTGGGGACATTCTCCTGGACATTTTCCAACTTGGTTCCATTCTCCCCATCTCTTTCAGGTACCCCAATCAGTTGTAGGTTCCATCTTTTTACATAATCGCATATTTCTCTGAAATTTTGTTCATTTCTTTTCATTCTTTTTTCTCCAATCTTGTCTGTCTTATTTCAGCAAGATAGTCTTCAAGCTCTGAGAGTCTTTCCACCACTAGGTCTACGTAGCTATCGACACTTGTGATTGCATTGTTAAGTTCTCGTGTTGTTTTTTTCAGTTCCATCAGGTTATGTATCTTCCTCTCTAAACTGGTTATTCTGGTTATCAGCTCCTGTAATATTTTATCGTTGTACTTAGCTTCTTGCATTGGGTTAGAACATACTCCCCTTTAGCTCAGTTAAGTTCTGAATTTCTAAGCCTACTTCTGTTAATTCATCCATCTCAGCCTTGGCTCAGTTCTGTGCTCTTGCTGGAGACGTGTTGCAATCATTTGGAGAACAGGCACTCTGGCTTTTTGAGTTTTCAGCATTTTTGCATTGATTCTTTCTCATTTTTGTGGGTTTATCTACCTTCAATCTTTTAGGCTGCTGACCTTTGGATGGGGTTTTTTGTGGAGTCTTTTTTGTTAATGTTGTTGTAGTTGTTGCTTTCTGTTAGTTTGCTTGTTTTCTTTTAACAGTCAGTCCCTTCTTCCACAGGACTGATTTGGGTTGCTGGGGGTCCACTCCAGACACTATTTTCCTGGGTCCCTCCCACACTTGGAGGTATAACCAGTGGAGGCTGCAAAACAGCAAAGATGGTAGTCTGCTCCTTCCTGTGGGCACTCTGTCCCAGAGGGGCACCCACCTGATGCTGGCCGAAACGCTCCTGTATGAAGTATCTGGCAACCCCTGTTGGGAGGTCTCGTCCAGACAAGAGGAATGGGATCAGGGACCTGCTTAAAGAAGCAGTCTGGCTGTCCCTTGGCAGAGAAGGTGTCCTGCAATGGAGCAAATCCTCCTTATCTGGACTGTCCAGACTCTGCAGAGCCAACTGGAAGGAAAGACTAAGTAAGCTGAACCATGAGGGTCACAGCCACCCCTCCCCTCAGAGGCTCCCCACAAAGGAGGTCAGAGTTCCATCTGTAAACCCATGACTGGAGTTGCTCAAATTCCTGCGGGAAGGCTTCATCCAGTGATGAGGGATGGATAGTGGTCCCACTTAGAGAAGCAGTCTGGCCACGATCTGCCACAGCCCCTGTGCTGCACTGTGGGGAATTCCTCCCAGTCCAAACCTCCCAGTCTCCCTAGCACTGGCAGGAGAAAACAGCCAACTGGAGCTACAGAGATGGCAGCCACTCCTCCCCCCGAGAACTCAATTATCTTAGGTGGTCTCCAGCCTGCTGCCACTAAGCTGGCAGGGATTCCAAGCCAGTGGGTCTAAGCTTGTGAGGTTCCCTAGGAGTGGGGCCAACTAGACAATGTCACTTTGATCTCTGGTTTAAGCTCTCTTCCTTCAGCAGTAGATGATTTCCTGCCTCATCAGAATTCCTGGGACTGGAGTATGTGAAACAACTCCTGCAGGCCAGGCACGGTGGCTCACCATGGGAGGCTGAAGTGGGCGGATCACTTGAGGTCAGGAGTTCTAGATCAGCCTGGCCAATATGGTGAAGCCCCGTCTTTACTAAAAATACACAAATTAGCCGGGTGTGGTGGCTACTTGGGAGGCAGAGGCAAGAGAATCGCTTGAACCTGGGAGAAGGAGGTTCCTGTGAGCTGAGATAGCACCACTGCCCTCCAGCCTAGGTGACAGGGCAAGACTCTGTCCCAAACAAACAAAACAATTCCTGTGTCTCAGTGCCTGCCCCTGCGGCCACTGACCTGAGCAGCTGCCAAGAGTCTGCATAGCTCTGTTTGGCACCCAAAGCCTTGGTAGCATGGGCTCATGAGGGGATCTCCTGATCCATGGGAAAAACATGATTTTCTGGACAGGGTAGCACAATCACTCACTGCCTCCCTTGGCAGGGGAGGGAGCTTCCCTTGCCCTGCCACTCCTGGGTGGGCCATCGCCCCACCCTGCTTTCCCCTCTCTTTGTGGGTCGTGCCAATCACCTAGTCAGTCCCAGTGAAAGAACCCAGATACCTCAGTCAAAGATGCAGAATTCACTCATTGCTATGGTTCTTCTCGGGGCGAGCTACAGACTGCAGTTGCTACTAATCAGCCATCTTCACTCCTCTTCTAGTTTTTATAAGTTCTGATCCCACCTGAACCATAGCTACCATTTCTCCACATTCTCATTAAATTCAAATAATGTGAAAAATTCTGGACTGTGAAAAGAAATAGATTGAAGAAACAAGGACTAGAAAGCAGGTATATCCAAGGACCAAGAAGCCAGAATACACTAAGACAATAATTTTTTGAGGCAGAGTCTTGCTGTCTTGCCCAGGCTGGAGTGCATTAGTGTGATCTCAGCTCACTGCAACCTCCGCCTCCCGGGTTCAAGTGATTCTCTTGCCTCAGCCACCTGAGTAGCTGGGATTACAGGTGTGCACCACCATGCCTGGCTAATTTTTGTATTTTTAATAGAAATTAAACAAGGTTTCACCATGTTGACCAGGCTTGCCTCAAACTTCTGACCTCAAGTGACCTTGGCCTCCCAAAGTGCTGGGATTATACCATGAGCCACTGCTCCCAACCTAAAGATGACATTTTAAACCAAAGAACTACACAGAAGCTAGAGCTGAGGGTGGGGAATGAGACTAGCTGGGGAAACACTCATAACTAAGGGTTGTGGGCCATGGTTGAACAGAGAATAGAAAGATACTTTCTCTGTGTGAGTAAGGAAAAATAAATACTGAGAAGTCCTAAACCTAGACAGCTTCCCTTGTGAACAATGTTCTAAACATTTTGTTAGTACCGTCTGCTACTGCAGAGTCGAACTTCGAACCAGAGTGTAAGAAAGAAACGTGTTACAGAAGCTATGTCAGATGGTTTGGGATCTCTCCAGAGACTATTGTGATTATATTGTTCTCTTGCTTTATTCTTTTTATAGTTGGTAAAGTTTGCTGTTGGATAAGATATTTGAGTCATGTGAGTCTGTTTTGCCAATTCAACCTTCGTGCTGATGTAGCAACTGTGAGTAATTACTAGGTTTTACTTTGCACCAGGCACTGTGCTGAGTCTTTCAGATGGCCTATTGGTATAGTAAGGAAAACAAGCAATTTCAACCTTGTGATGAGACAGAAATCAATATAGGTTATCAAAGAAAAATGAAATTCCCCCAGATCTGAAATTTTAAATTTCTTTAAATTATTGGTTCCTCTCACAGACCCAGGTGATTAATTATTGCTTGGTTAATTAACACTTATTTGATTGCATTGCTTTTCTTAGTTTATAAGCTCTCAGAAGGAAGGCATTTTGGCTGTATACTTATTTTTGTGTACTGCCAAGTTCTCTAATGTAGCCATCCATTTCAATTAAGAGCTTAATAAAATATTTTATAAATAAAAGAAAAATGTGACATATATATAGAAGTAATATAAATATCCAGTTTATAAGGATATAAATAATTTGGGTCACATGCATTCTTTCAAATGTAGTGCCTTTGGCACAAAGTAAACAAATAATACTTATTTTTATACATTTTTTAGTATGTTATATGACACTATTTATTTCAACATAACCCTGCCTTGTGTTCTTTTGTTGAACTTGTCTTAAAATATGTAATTACCTCCATAGATAGGCACCTTTGCTAAATGACAGATTGTAGTTTATGACTACTGAGAAAAAAAGTACTTAAATATGAGTAGACATCTTATTTTTCCATTAGAGAAATGGTACACTGTGTCTACCTATTATTGTGAATATGCCATCTCCAAAAGTCTAGCAGTACAATTTAATATATTGAAAGAGCAGAAGTGGATCACAATACTCATATATATCTAACACTAAAAGATTTAGTAATGGACCTAAATACATTTCTGGTAAGTACTTTTTAGACTCTAAATGTGAGTACCTCTCCTGCAAAATGTTGGCAACTGAGATTTCCATTTAGGTAGGAAACTGAGAGCAAGATTTTCTACTTTTGCAAAAAGTCTAAATGTAATCATCCTTCTCCTTTTTCTGTCCATGATTTTGGCACCTGCTCATAAACTATGTCAGAAAAGTAAGGTTTTCTTAAGTAGCCTACAATTGGGGTAATGTAGAGTAGTTTTCCAGGAAATAGTGATCTGACATTTACCATCACTATAGGTTTCCATTAGCCCGGCCATTGTATTTCTTCTGAGGCTCTACAACTCAGTTTTTTCTTATCAGGTGTAGAGTGTGTCCTCTAGTTAAGTTTACATGTGCCAAATCTAAGATTTCTGCAGGTAAGAGTAAGTGAGACGCAGATGTCAATGAAGAGTCTTAGTAGTATATCCATACAATTCAGTGCTGATATGTGTTACAACACTGATGAATTTTAAAAACATCATGCTGAGTGAAAGAGGTCAGTCACAAAAGACCACATATTGTATGATTTCATTTATATGAAATCACAAGGATGGATAAATCTATAGAGACAGAAAGTAGATTAATAGTTGTCCGAGGTGGGAAGCAGTGGGAGGGAGATGATAAATGACAGCTAATACGTACAAGGATTCTGTTTCTTGACTTTACAATAATTGCCATTCTGACTGGCATGAGATGGTGTTTCATTGTGGTTTTGATTTTCATTCCTCTAATTAGTGATATTGAGGTTTTTTTTATATGTTCGTTGACTGTGTGTCGTCTTTTGAGAAGTGATTATTCATATCCTTTGTCCACTTTTTGATGGGTTTTTTTTTTCTTGTAAATTTGTTTCAGTTCCTTATAAATTCTGGATATTAGACCTTTGTCAGGTGGGTAGGTTGCAAAAATATTCTCCCATTCTGTAGGTTGCCTGTTCACTCTGATGATAGTTTATTTTGCTGTGCAGAAGCTCTTTAGTTTAACTAGATCTTATTTGTCAAGTTGTGCTCTTGTTATCATTGCTTTTGGTATTTTAGTCATAAAGTCTTTGCCCATGCTTATGTCCTAAATGGCATTGCCTAGGTTTTCTTCTAGGGGTTTTATGATTTTGGGTTTTACATTTAAGTCTTTAATCCATCTTGCGTTAATTTTTGTATAAGGTGTAAGGGGAAGGGGTCCAGTTTCATTTTTCTGTATATGGCTAGCCAGTTTTCCCAGCACCATTTATTAAATAGGGAATCCTTTCCCCATTGCTTCTTTTTGTCAGGTTTGTCAAAAATCAGATAGTTGTAGATTTTTCTAAATAGACTTGTTAAAGACACCATTTGTTTTTTACTCCAAGAATTACCAACCCCACTTAAACTTTTGTTAACAAACAGATGACACATATTAAATTACTCCTTCATAAAGGATACTCAATTTCTTGAAAAATAACCTATTACTTACTCACATCTATTACCTTAAAACACCAAATTTGATGTGTTTTATGTGATTCTCATTTAAAATGGGATACCCTCTTTTTATAGTGTGTTTTCATATTCATTCCAATTTTTCCCACATTATATGAAAGTATTGTGTTCTAATTTATCTAGTGCTGAATTGCCTTTATTACCTTGCATATTTTTTCTTTAACTTTAATTGGTTAGTGAGCAAATAATTTTAATAGTATTTTTATACATAAACTATCATTTATAGGAAAATATAATTTGTACCTTTAGGTCAGTTTCTGAAATGTGGCCCCTGGAACTGTAGTACCTAAGGACTTGACTGTCATTACATTTGCTTTTTCTACAATATTCTAGGCCACTTTTCTGTATTTTCTTGTCAGCTATTAAATGATGAAACAACCCCCTTCTTCCTTTATATTCTTTATCTGACCAAGCTCATCCACATCTCCAGCATTAGTTGCCACCTACATGTAGAGGACTCATGCATTTGAATCTCCAAACCAAACTTCCTCAGAACAGAAAAGCCTCAGAGATCTGTATTTTCCATAGCTACTACACAGATCCTCCTAGACATCTGAAAGTCCTCTCAAACTCATATTCAAAACCAATTCATATCCTAACCAACTTTTACACATTTCTAACTCTTCTGTTGCTATTTCAATGCCTCCCATCTCAATGAGTGGCTTAATGAATTAGCTGGTTTTGTAAAAGGGGAAAAGACTGTTCCAGGCAGAGAACATATGCTGGTAGATGTGAGGCAAGTATAAAAGGATTTTTCATATGATATGTTTTATATTCTCTATGAAGTAAATAGGAAGATTATCTGCTCAAAACCAGACAGGAAGCAGGTGNATTCTCTATGAAGTAAATAGGAAGATTATCTGCTCAAAACCAGACAGGAAGCAGGTGTGTGAGGAGTATGTGGAATCTGAAGAGATGGGGCTGTGTTCGAAATACCATGCCAAGAAAACAGACAAGTATGTACAGATAATTGAGAGTCAGTTAAATTAGTAGTTACGTATCATGAAACCAGTCTGTATGGTATGAGTTTCTAATGCAGATGAACAGGGATCAAAGAACAGTCACTATGGATCCCGAGAAGCATGATCACTGAAGTGAAAGGAATACTTGCACAAAGAAAGGAGAGAATTTTGAAACATACCAATAATTGACAATTTCAAATACTTGAGAAACAGATGAGACTTGTTGAAAAATGATAAGGTTTTCAGAAATAGTTGTCAGCACCATCAAGTGTTTTAGAGACGTCAAACAAGATGAGTGACTGATTTTCGTCACAAAATGATTGTTAAAGGATAGAAGGATGGATTGAAAAATAGAAATGTGATAAAGTACAGTAAAATATTGATGGTAGGATCGACATGTTAGGTAAACAGGTACTCTGTACGAATTTTTTCAACTTTGCCATGTATTTGAAAACTTTCATAAGATATTGTGAAAGGATCAACCAAGTAGTAATCTTAGAAATAACAAATTCTGTGCTTGGTGATGATAAAAAAAGCCAGATTAATAAAGAAAAAGAATTGATAAATCAGTCACATAGGTTGTGGTAGGTAGATACTCAAGAAGTTTAAAGTTGAATAAAAAAAGATCATTGGTGCAGAACAGTTTGTAAAGGAATAAAATGAAGCTTTTTGCAATGTGAGAGGGTTGGCATTTTGGCAAACAATGGCAAGTGACTTGTGGAGAGTGAAGGTGAGGATTTTCAAGAAAGGAGTTAACTGTTCAGTAGCCTTTTTTCATTTTTCTCTATATTTTATATCTGAATGCCTCAAATTTAAAAATGTAGCCTTGGCTTTTATTGAGATAAAAATCATATAATATAAAATTCATCATTTTAAAGTATCACACTCAGTGATTTTCAGTATACTCACCATGCCATGCAACCATCATCATGATCTAATTCCAGAACATTTTCATCACCTCAAAAAGAAATCAGCTCATATCCATTAAGCAGTCACCCCCCATTCCTCACTCCCCACAGACCCTAGTACTCACTAATCTACCTTCTGTCTCTATAGATTTACCTATTCTAAACATTTTATATAAGTGGAATCATGCAATATGAGGCCTTTAACTGCCTGAATTAGCCCAATTTTGTTGCTAATAAAAAATTCTGTCTGGAAAGATCTCTATATTAATAAGTTCTAAAAGTCGCATGTACATCGTGCTGGTAGTAAAACTAGTAGGAGCTAGCATGGTGAGCAGGTTTACAAGGTTTGTTTTGTTCCATCCACACAACATCTTCTGCAATAATATGATACACATTTTCAAATAAGAATCGGAAACTATGAAAAGTTATACAATTAGCAGAAAAAAATACTTTTAACCTAAAATTACTAATATTTTGGCCTAGGCAACACAGTGAGACCTTGTCTCTACAAAAAATGCTGACAATTAACCGGACATGGTGGTATGCACCTGTCGTCCCAGCTACAAGGAAGGCTGAGGTGGGAGGATCGCTTGAGCCCAGGGGTGGAGGCTGCAGTCAACTATGATGGCACCACTGCATTCCAGCTTGGGTAACAGAGTGAGATCCTGTGTCAAAAAAGAAAACTAATATTTAAATATTCTATGTTTCAATATTTCAAACACTTTGGATTGAAAAATGCAGTTCTTTCATTGTCTGCAAATTTTTTCATATGAATACTAATAGAAGCATAATTTGATTGCATCTATTTTCCATATTATTCTAAGAAGAAACTATATTTGTTTTTCTTTCAAATGTAGAGATGTCTACTGACACAGCTTCTTTTTCCCTTTAAAATTAGCAACTATTGAGATAATCATGTGGTTCTTTGGTTCTGTTTATATGCTGGATTATGTTTATTGATTTGCGAATGTTGAACCAGCCTTGCATCCCAGGGATGAAGCCCACTTGATCATGGTGGATGAGCTTTTTGATGTGCTGCTGAATCCGGTTTGCCAGTATTTTATTGAGGATTTTTGCATTGATGTTCATCAGGGATATTGGTCTAAAATTCTCTTTTTTTGTTGTGTCTCTGCCAGGCTTTGAAAACAAACAACCCCATCAAAAAGTGGGCAAAGGATATGAACAGACATTTCTCAAAAGAAGACATTCATACGGCCAACAGACACATGAAAAAATGCTCATCATCACTGGCCATCAGAGAAATGCAAATCAAAACCACAATGAGATACCATGTCACACCAGTTAGAATGGCAATCATTAAAAAGTCAGGAAACAACAGGTGCTGGAGAGGATGTGGAGAAATAGGAACACTTTTACACTGTTGGTGGGATTGTAAACTAGTTCAACCATTATGGAAAACAGTATGGTGATTCCTCAAGGATCTAGAACTAGATGTACCATATGACCTAGCCATCCCATTACTGGGTATATACCCAAAGGATTATAAATCATGCTGCTATAAAGACACATGCACATGTATGTTTATTGCGGCACTATTCACAATAGCAAAGACTTGGAATCAACCCAAATGTCCATCAGTGACAGACTGGATTAAGAAAATGTGGCACATATACACCATGGAATACTATGCAGCCATAAAAAAGGATGAGTTTGTGTCCTTTGTAGGGACATGGATGCAGCTGGAAACCATCATTCTTAGCAAACTATTGCAAGAACAGAAAACCAAACACCGCATGTTCTCACTCATAGGTGGAACCTGAACAATGAGATCACTTGGACTCGGGAAGGGGGACATCACACACCGGGGCCTATCATGGGGAGGGGGGAGGGATTGCCTTGGGAGTTATACCTGATGTAAATGACGAGTTGATGGGTGCAGCACAGCAACATGGCACAAGTATACATATGTAACAAACCTGCACGTTATGCACATGTACCCTAGAACTTAAAGTATAATAATAATAATAAATAAATAAATAATAAAAAATAAAATAAAATTAGCAACAACTGTTATCTAATCAAAGTTACTACTGTACCATAAATGTGTTTTATATTTTAAAGATTTATAAATTGGTAGAAGATAAATGTGATCACTAAGAACACTATCTTTGTGTTTGTTTTTCAGTCTTCATGGTAGGAAAATTATGCCCTGGCTGCCTACTGATCTGTCAATATCATTGATTCCATTGAGGATTAAGGAAAGCTGAAGATGTTTATTTCAGGAAACCCTACATTCCTAGCAACTTGTTTTCTGTGACCATTAGCCATTTTAGAGAATATATAATGTTTACTTAAATTTATTTTTAATAGCTATTAAGGAAAAACTGCTAAAAATAATAAGAGCACTATAAATCACTGTTAAAATGCTTATTTATTTCCACTTTTTATACTTGCATTCAATAGTGATTTAGCATGAGATCTTTTCTTACAGCAATAAAAGGTTCTCTTTTTGCAGATCTATCTTTTGCATATCATATGGGTTTTCAACCATAACAGGCAACTGAATTAAGCAAAGTAAATAACTTAGAGACCTTTATATCAGACATTCTAGATGTATATATAGATCTTATGCATTGTTTTCTATTTGACAAAGGGTAAACAAGATAATATATACACTAGCTTTTTCAAAATCTTCACAAATGTGAATCAGAAGAGAAACAACCATTGAGAAGATCCAAATCCAAACTCTCACAATGTGAAGTGTTTTGTTGCATTTCCTCAATGACTAGGTTCTCATCTCAAAAATGTGCATATTTTAAATTCAAATCAACCAACTAAACTTGTAAGAAAATAGAAAAATAGATAGGGGTGCTTTATAAATCTCTTAGAAGTTATGAGGACATTGAAATATTTTGCAAACAGTAATTCAAGCACTGCATAAAAATCCACTTCTTAGAAGTGAGAGATTTCTTTTTTAATGTTTCAATCTCTCCATCGGTAAAATGTAATCATAACAACTCTGTCTTAACTCATCTTTCAGGTGCCATTGAAAAGAAAAAGTTTCAGTAAAACGAAGCTTTGTCACCATCATGGTAGTTATAATTATTAAATCATAGATGTTTTGTTATCTTTGCCCCTGCATTTCTTACTATATTTTGTTTCCCCAAAAAAAGAAGAAAATATGAAACTATTTTTATGAGAAAAATATTTATTATAAATACTTATATTTATTTTGAATAATGGCAGGTCAGATCTAGACTTGGCTGGTTGTTTCCTTGCTTTTAATATTCCTGCTTACAAGTTCTCTACTTTTGCTGATTACATGAAACATGTAAATTTATGATGATTTTTTCCATTCACATTAAATGGAAATCTGCCAATTACCATCCTAACTCAGGTAAAATTCTTAGTTTTATTCTCTTTTTTATCAACAAAATCTATATTAGTTATAAATTTGCCCTCCTCCCTTTCATCTCCTCAATAAAGTTTGTGCTAGTAGGATTGATTTGGAGCTTTTACTTTTTAATTCAACAAAATCCCTGTAGTGGCATTACCTGGAGGTAATGGAATATGAATTCTTTAGAAATGTAATTTTATGGATTTCAATAAGTGAGATGAATCAAAGGTTAGCAAAATATTTTTGGGTACGTACCTACTGACTGTTTCATCAGCCAAGAAAGAATCTTATTTTCCTTTTTATGTCATCTTTTTTGAAACATTAGGCAACTACTTTAAAAGTACATTTTAAAAAATCATCAGAAAGCCAAATTTCAGAGCTTATTTTAGGAAAAACTTGTGGTGATCTGATGCACATAAGGAGATAATTACTTCCCACGTTCTGCTTGACCACAAAACTTGGGGTCATGATCATGTAAAACATCAGCAAACGTCATTGAAAATTTGATATTCAGATCATAAATATAAGAATGATGAAATATATGGGGGGAAGGATATTATATTAGAACATTTCTAAGGTTTAAAGGCATTTGGATACATTTTGCTCTTAAATTGCCATCTTTATTCATAATAGCAAAATAGCAGAATTTCAGTTTGTGAGAAGATGGAACCATAATAGATGTAAAAATTGCTAAGTCAATTTTCAGCAGCCAATCTAATTCAGTTATGTTATTATTCTCCTTCACAGAGAAAAGAGTAACTTTCCATAACTGCTTCACTTTATTCTCTTTCATTTGCACAGTTTCAATCTACAAACTCTGCTTAAATTACTGCCATTGTATCTAATTATTCAATTTTATTTTTAACAATAGGATGTTAAACTTGTATGAAACTTAATAAATTTAAGTGCGATTTGACATCTAGTTATTTCATTTGAACCACACAGAATCACTATGATGAAGACCAACTTAGTTGCAACATTGGTAACCACATTTTCAAAATCATAGTTATATAATTATGGACTTTGTTGAATCCAGCAAAACATGACCCAGAACTCAACTGAATAGAAGGGGCCAGGGTCTCAACTGTAGTTGGAGGGAGATGGAATCAATGCAAAAGACATAGGCTAATTATGTAAGCAGAATAAAAAATCAGAGCATGAAGTGAAAGCTAGCAGAAGAGTAGCCAGGCAATCAATGGAGTTTCATGGGAATCCAGTTCTAACAGTAGGGTGTTCCTACAACAGAAAATCTAGCACAATATGAAGAAGCTATCTGAAAAGACTTAGGCAGATAGTACCCATATACAGATGTATTTGAGTACAGTGACACAGTCATAGTACTAGGATTTTGGGAACCCAAATTACTCCATCCCAAGGGACAGAAACTGCAAGAGGAACGATGATGCCATGAAAACAGAAAATGTACACATGATGACTGAGTTTCTAGAGATGGAATGTGAGGTCTCTCGGTGCATTTGCTATAATAGTTTTTAATGGTCTATCTGTCTCCAGGGTTCCTTTCTTTAAATACAACCTCTTTGTTGCATAGAGGGATCATTCTCAATTGCAAATTTGATTATCTGAAACTCTTCAATGGTTCCTCAGGAGCTTGTACGCTCTGGGTAAAGCTCAAACTCTTTAAAATGGTATTTTAAAACCTTTAAAAACTAGATTCTTCCTACTTTTCTAATTTTCCATCTTCTGTCCTAAAGCAACATGCTTTTTATCTACCTAACAAATATTTATTAAACACCCACTGAAAGCACTGTGTTAGAATCTGAGAATATAAAGATAAAGATGGTGTCAGAGTTCTAGAAGCTTACAGCAAGGTGAGTAGAGGGATGCTTTAAATACAACTAAGCCACTAGAATTCAGTGTGATGATTGGTATTGTTTTTAACAGATAATTATCTAAAGAAAGCACAATTATGGCTCTCACACAAATAAAAAATGAACATGTGTGAAAGATTCAAAGGTTGTATTTATCTCTTTAATTAATAAGAGAACAAATAAGATGATACAGCTGATTCAACAGAGAATTCAAAGAGCAGAAAGAGATTTTTGAAATGGATTTGCAAATAAATGAAAATAACTCTATCCAATGGTCAATAATTGCATTCCACCAGATGCAATTAGTTTGCATTTCTAGGGACATAAATCATTTGCATGATTATGTTTTGTGCATTTTCTAGAGTTGTAAAATAGTTCAGAGATAATAAAAAAAGGGTGATAACTTTGATGGATGAGCTAGACAGGACATAAAATAATATTTTCTTGCCCATTTCAAAGCCTTCCCCAATTTTCCTGATAAAGCTGAAGCATATAAAAGAATGGTGGTCATAGAGATTATGCACCTAGAGTTGGAAGATTAATGAGGAAAGCTTCATTTGATGCCTAGATTGTGGTCATGAGTGGAATTTTTCCAGGTCATTTTGAGAATAATGAACATGCATTCCAAAGGTAAGAATAAAAAAGAGGTAAGGAAGGCTTCAAAGCAGTACAATTAATAGATCTCAAAGATCTTTCCTTACAAGAACTGTGAGAATAAAGTTCACAAGCTTCCCTGGTCTTTTCAGGATTCTAAATAAACCATTGATGAAGGGATTCCTCCAGAATGGTTTGAGGCAAGAGCAGTCAATGACCCTTTCTTCTTAGGTGGCTCTCAAGTGTGGTCCAGAAATAGCAGCACAGCATCACCTGAGAAACTGCTAAAGGTGCAAATTTGAGGGCCTGAACCCAGAACTACTGAATCAGAAATTCGGAGGGTGTGCCCAGCAATCTGTATTCTAACAAGCCTGCCAGGTGACTATGATGCTCCTTTGAGTTTGAGAACCACTGTCTTAGAGGAGCAGGTACCTGAAAACCTACTGAGAGATACTACCTTGCAGAACCAAACCTCAGTTAGAAGAAGGAAATCTTTCCACATTTATATAACAAGAACAGATATACATTCTTGTTATTATTACATTCTTGTTATATAATTGTGGGAAAAAATGTGTGTACACATGCACACACACACAAGAACAAGTGAAAGCTCATTCTTCTGATTTTAGTAAATGATTTATCTGCATATCTATTCTTTCACTGCTTCCTAAACTGTCTGGCCACAGGCACAGTATCTTTTCTGAACTTCCAGGTCAGGTTTATGGTAGAAATAATATGACAAGTATTTGCTGAGTGGCTGACCAGATAACTTCACAAGGCAAAAAACCTGATAGCAAAACGCAGGTTGAAGACCATTGTCAGACAAACAGGAAGACTAATATGAATACTAGTATAGAATGCCTCGAGTTCTCCAAGTCTAAAGATCAGTTCAGTTTCAAGTGAGAGAATTCCACTTACATGGGTAGGAGCAGGAATAACGGAGACTCGTTCCCCCCGCAAAGGACAGTCTGAAACAAGGACATACATTTTTTCATTGTATAACACAATATTAGTTAATAATACCAACTATTAGTTATTAACTAATATTGTATTGTGCACTGAAAATTTGCTAGGAAGGTAGGTTTTAGGTGATCTTACCACATACACAAACAGAAAAGGTAAATATGTAAGGCAATGGGTATGTTAATTTGTTTCACTGTAAGTAATCGTTTCTCTATGTATTTCAAAATATGAAGTTCTAAAGCTTAAATATACACAATAAAATTTTTAATTAAAATTGCAGAAAAATTAAATGTTATTACAAAGTAGAGCCTATATCAGAATAAAATTATAATAAAAAAGAGGCACGATCCAAAAAAAAAATTGCTGAAGGTAATCTAAGTCAGAAAGCAGTCTTAAGGAAGTGAAATGGGAAACGGAAGACAGAGGAAAGTGAAAGAGGGAAGAAGAAAAACTTGAACTGGCTTTGCCTCTTGAGTGGGCAATTGAAGTTGAATCCTGCCAGTGCCCTTGAGGAACCCACAGAATATACTTCTGAATTGCCCACCATAGGGCTGGAAGGGGAAGCTATTACCATGTGCTCTCATTCCTTTTTGTCAAGTGTTATTTCATGGGATGTAAGCTTCCTAAAAATATCAAGCTGTGTTTGTGCATGCAGTAGGTACCTTCAACGCCTCAAAAAAAAAAAAAAAAAAAACGACGACAACAACAACAAAACACCTTCAGGCATAAAGCCAGAAGTACTGAGGCAAGGAGCTGTCAGGTTACACCCCAGATAGCTGGTTGCAGCAGGAATGGCTGGAATAAAAGAAATGGCACAAGAAGTGTTTAAGATATAGGTGTTTCATTCTAGATTAGAAACTTCCAAAGTTAAGAAGGCCATCCCACTTTCTCTACTCCCAGGAAGAAAGCATTTGTTCCATCCCAGAAAGAACACTTCGACGTAACAGCAGACCCCAAATATACCTTCAAGAGTTGCAGAGGGGTAGAGGGTAGAAAGGTGGTATTAGGGCTGAATGGTCTCAGTGAATGAGCATGAATTGTAGAATCCATGGCCTGAGCATCCCATGTCTGCCACTCATCAGTGCTATATAGTTCAGAAAGTTTTATTTCCTCAATCCTTAGATTGTTTATATAACGTTACAGTAATAATCTACTTATCTGTCTCAAAAACCTGCTGAGAAATGGAGATAGTATAATGCTTTTTAAAATATAAAAATAATAACAGCCAGACTAACATAATAGCTAATATTATTAGGAATATATTATATGCCAGGTACTCTCCGTGTTTTATAATCTTCAAAACTGCACTATGAGTAGGTTCTTTTAATCCCATTTTATTTATAAGGAAACTGAGGCACAATAAAGTCAGATAAAATACACACACATGCACACAAACGCCCCTATTAAGTGATCAAGCAGATATTTAAACAAAGCTGTCGAGCTCCAAAGCAGGGTGTTTCATAGCAATTGCTTTCCTTTTTCTTTTTTTTAACACTATCAGTTTGTGTGACAAATGATTAACATAAAACAAGGCTACAAGAGGAGGCAGAATGATCATGATCACCTGCTTCGAAGCAGTTCATTGCTACTGCAAGTCTCTCTGTACACGCTTTTTATAGAAAACTAGCTTGGGATGACAAGAAGAGGTGCTGTGGTAAAAATGGTTGCTCTGTAGGGTCTACTATTTAGGGAGAAATCATATGATTGTAGTACGTCTGGATCTGCCCAATTTCTTTAAGCCGAGGTGTCACAGAACCACCACCATCCACAGCAGGCTGCCCCACCCTGTCGCTTTCTGTAGTCCTTTGCTACTTGCTTTTCTATGCCTCCTGAGCATCCTGATAGTCCTCAGATGTCCTTATGTCTGACTTCATTTTATCTCTCCCCATTTTTGCTCTTGCTTCACCTTTCAAACCTGACCCTTCATACTACTTTCTAACCTTCTTTATATAATTTCGAAAATATTTTGTGCTTCAGATTCCCCTTTGGCCTCATAACTTTACACCGAATAAATACCTCACCGATTCTAGGACCATCAGTCTCCTTGCTGGGAAAGAGGTATGTCTTACTGGGTTGGCCCCTTGGATGAGATCTGAATTTGATGGAGAAAATAGATTCTGATACCACACATTTCTTCTTGAGATATAGCCTGCTGATTTAGAAAATTTTCATCCAAATGTACAGCAACAGACTCTTAACCAGTTAACAGAATCGGATGAACCCCCATCAAATGTTCTTAGAATTTATACCATTGCAACTAAGAATGAAGTTTATTTTTCCCATCCTCAAAAGGATCATTTAAGAAACTCTGGCCTGGAAATGTAATAAACAACATCTCTACTTGTGGTGCCGAGTGGTGACAATGCTAACGTGGACTGTCAAAGTGGGAGTCACGACATTTCACACCACCCACAATCTCTCTTTGAAAAGAAGGAACAGGCTAAGCGACATGGAGGTAGTGTTTCCTCTCAGCCATCAGTGTGGTTTTCTAGAGTGGCAACCATGACTAGCAGGTGTTAAATACCCTGCTTTTCTGCCCTTTCTTCTGCCTTCACTGTATTACAGACTTGATCAAACGAGTCAATGTATTTAGGATAATGAAAGCCAGGTTTTTCAATGTTAGTGAAGCATGTTACAGATAAGGAAAGAGAAGAGACTAGAATATACCCGTGGTGGTGCTGCCTTGGAATTGAATTAGCCCAAAGTTTATAATTGATAAAAATATTTACTAGCTCTGTTGCTGAGTGGATCTAGAAGCAATAATACACTATTAACAAGGAGTATACCTAGTGCCAGGACTCTTTGGAGTAAAGGCTGGTTCCCAGGTTAAGGCAGCATATGTAAAAGATGAACGTGGAGACATTCCGTCAAGCCAGTGCATGCTAAAAACAAATAAGAACACACCAAACGCACCAGAGCTATAGTGAAGGGTTCCCCACTAGCCAAATCTAAAATTATTTGAAAATCAAAATAAATAAAATACCAATGGCTTATAACCCACCAAATAAGATATAAAAATCCATGAGCCCATACTGACATCAATAACTAATAAGGGACAACTCTTCCTTTCATTAGACTGCTGATTAATAAATATGGATGAAATGATGGCGTTAGGAAATCATAAGTGAGTGCCAAAACTAGTGGGTGAACATTTGATGTTAAGGGAAAGCGCTTGTCCTTCCTTAGGGAATGCACACTGACGTATTCAGAAGTAAGGAGGGGCCCTGTATCCTAGTCAATTTCAAATGTTTCAGAAACCAAATGAGAGCCAGAGAGAGGGAAAATGTAAAAAATTTCTGAAGCTATGTCAAGGGTATACATGACTTTTTATGCTATCTTAAAATTTTTTATAATTTTAAATTTTATCAACGTAATAGTCATAAACAACAATAAAAATTCCACCCATTAAAAAAGAGTAACTCCCTGCGAAAGAAAAAAATTTAAGTGACTTTGAAATGGAAAGAACTTGGTAAAGCCAAAGCAGACAAATTAGAAACTAACATTTCCTTATTACAAATGTATCATAACTCTTTGCAGCATAGCTATGACCAAAAGGACTATTTTAAACTAAAAGTAGGGAGCAGATCTTGAACTTCAAAACTCTGTCTTCAAGTCCGAGTGTGGTGGTGCACACCTGTAGTCTCAGCTGTTTGGTAGACTGAGGCAGAAGGATCCTTTGAGCCTGGCAGGTCAAGGCTATAGTAAGCTATGATTGCACCACTGCATTCCAGCCTGGAACCTTGTCTCAAAAACAAACAAAAATTCTGCCTTCAAATTTGTAACTGCCCAGGAAAACAGAAGTCCTTTAAAAGCAGCAGTTTTTCTCAGTTTGGAAAAGTCCCTAGTACTCAGTATTTCCATTGAGATAAACACGAGGTAAAACCAAGGCAGTATATAGCAGTAATTTGGGGGAAGGCCTTATATCTGCCTTGAGTTAGTAGGTCACTCATTTGAACATAGCTGAAAAACTTGAAACAGTCCTGAAGGTAGGTCAGATATGTGATGAGGGACATGGCCAGCAGGCCCCTTCCACAAATAAAAGCTTTGGTGCCAGAATTCTTCTCTTTATATCTTAGGGTCTTTAAAATTTTATAATTGTCGTTCTTTTTTGTTTAAAGTGAAAGAGGGCTAAGAGTACTGAGCATTACCTACTATAGGCACACACAAATGTAGTGATTAATTTAACCCTCACAAGATAAAGAAATTGGGATTCTGGGGTATTTGTGACTTACCAATGATCTCCCATAAAATAAATGGCAATCTACCTGACACCAGAATGCCTACTCCTTCCACTGCATTGCCCTTTCTCTGCCTAAAGATTTGCTACTTCCAGAGAATGAATCAGGTTAAATCAGCCTCAAAAGTGCCTTCCTTATTAGGAAGAGTTAACTGTAGGGTGATGAGGTGTTGGGCACATGCACACTAGAAGGGATAGAAGTGTTAATTGGAGAGAACCCAAGACATAAATGCAAGTTCCTTTCTGTTTTTGTTTCATCAGCTATTTCAGTTTACTTCCCACCCACTTCAAATTTCTTAATCACCCAGTTGTGCATTCCTTTTGTTTTCAGGCTTTGAAATACTATTAGGGATCTGAAAAGCAGGATGAAAATCTTTGTTCCTAGTAAATATACTTTTGGAAACTACCCAACTGGGAAATAATCCTGTGAAAGCAGCTATTAGGCAGCCCACAGAGAATGGGCTGGAGAGGATGTTTGTTAGTTCTGATTTCTCTGGGTTTGGCTTTGGAAACAAGAAACAGAGAATGTCTCTCAACTCATACACACACCACACACATACACAGTGAAAATAATATATAAAAGCTGACAGAACACAAATTCCAGACATAGACAAAAAGAAATCCAAGTTTTGGCTTCTCATGATTGTGTAGCCCTGAGGAAATGACTGTCACTCCTAGAACATCCGTCAGGAGTCTAGAAACAAGAGATTGGAGATGTCACTGCTTGCTCAGAAGGATAACACTGAAGGCTCCTCTTTGGTCAAGCGAGAATGAAATATCATCCTTGCTATGTCACAGATTGTTGTGATACTCAAATCAAACAATAAATATTAATGTGCTTGGGATACTATAATGCCACACAAATATAAGAAGCTGCTTTCTAAGCAATATTGCCTCCAATGTTAAAGAGCACTTGATGCCAAGCAAGGGACTCAATCTCTAAGATACACAACAATTCCCAGTGGCTTTCTATGATATGATAATTCCCCCTTTAGACTAATCCCCACAGAAGCAACTATGTTTGGCATATTCTAGGTATTCAACACATAATCAATATGCCTGGATGCATAATTGGAAGTAGAAGCCAAAAGATTTCACTGTACTGGGTTGGTTCTGCAAGGTCATCTTTTAAAAACCAGCCCGTAGCACAGTGCCTGGCACAATATACTGTGATGATCAAGTTTATGTTCAACTTGGCTGGGCCACAGTGCCTAGATATTTGAAGAAACATTATTCTGGATGTTTCTGTGAACATTTTTTTTGGAATAGATTAACATTTAAATCAGTGGATGCTGAGTAGAGTGGATTACCCCCCATCCTGTGCGTGGACTTCATTCCATCAGTGGAAGGTCTTAACAGAACAAAATACTAACCTCCTCTCAGCAAGAAGAAATTCTGCCAGCAGACCACCTTTGGACTCAAACTACAACTCTTCCCTGGGTCTCCAGCTTGCCAGCCTGTCCTACAAATGTTGGGCTTACAAAGCCTTCACAACAGTGTGAGCCAGTTCACTAAATTCAACCAAGATCTCTCTCTCTCTCTCTCTCTCTCTACACACACACACACACACACACACACACACAATGGTTTGGTTCTCTGGAAAATGCTAACTAACACAACTACAAATGTTCAATAAATATCCAGTATTTTTTCATCTCCAAAATAAATTATTCTTTAACCATCAAATATTTCACTCTAAAATAATCTTTCTGTTTTCTAAATTTTAAAAATTACTTCAAAAATAATTGTTTATTCAATTCTCAATTCCTTCCCAAGTATTTATTGATTTCTTCCTCATTTATTTACTAGCAGATGGAATAAAAGAGAAACTCTGCGCAGAGCAAATAGAGAGCTACATCCAAATTTAGCAGTGAGTGTCTCAAATACTAAGCACTTACAAATTTGAAAGTTACAAAAAATGAATATAATTTTGTGGAACATTCCTATTATAATGAATATTATTTGTTGAATAGAGCAACCTTAAGAAAACTTTTTTTCCTCTATAAAAATACTGGACTCAGAATAAGGAATTAAAGTTGAAATCATTTAATCTGCATCTAACATAGAAAAATGGCACTGAAATTCTGAAAGGAATGTGAAATTGCTGTACCTTCTAAGTATCTGTGAATAAAACAGGTGAGGAAAAGGAGAAAAATTCAATTTAACACTGCAAGTAAATTCCACCTTTCTTTGAAAAACATACCTAAAATGCCATATGTTGTCATGGAAACAGTAAAATAAGAAATCTGTGAATGCTTAAAATTAGGTGCGAAATTGTCAAATACAGACTGTTTTTATTGTCTCTTACAGGGTAGAAAAAGACTGATGGTGATTTGGTACATAACCATCCTGTGTTTATTCTAAATCTCCCTATAGTTTGTAGTTTTTTTTTTTTTTTTAGTGTCACTTCCCAAAGTAATTACCCTTTTTTTCCTTCCTAGGACTTACAGGAGGCACCTTGTCTAGACCTCATTTATAATGACAATGAGTTAAATTAATTAAAATTATGGATTACAAGGCTTAAAAGTGTTTAAAAGAACTCAATACAGAACAAGATGCTGCTCAAATCCATGTGCTCAGGCTCACAACACAGAATACTTGACACAATAATTGTAACGTAAAGACCGTGGGGTTTGGGATAAGATGAACCCCTAAGTTTGAGTCCTGGTTCCTCTATGTAGTTACCGTGTGACCTTGGCCAGCATATTTACATCCTCTCTAATATATATTTTTAATCTATAAAATGAAACTAGCTGAATCACATTTGGGGGATTGTTTGAGATTATTGAGTGAATATTAAATAGTATATACCCCAAAGCACAAATGTTATCATTATGCCTTTTTTCCATTACTCTCATTAGTGGTTAGGACCAGACCCTGGATAACTGAAAATGACGTATAATCCTCAAATGCTTTCTGTTGCTTTTGAGCCTTGTGGTTGTACGTATTCTTGCTATTCAATTACTGATCATTGACAATGATTCCCATCAGAAGCCCAACAGAATGTCAAATTTTAGAAGCCTAGTATTCTTTACCTGACCTTCAAGGATCTCCATAACCTACCGAGATGCCAATTCCCCATATTGAATTACATGCTACCATTCAAACTAGAGCCACTGAAAATTAAAGCTGTAAGAGACTTGACTGCCTTTATTTCATAGATGGGAATGTAGACTCGGGAACCAGAGTGTTTGGTTGAAGATCCCACTGCTAGTGAAGTCAGAGACCAATTTCCCAACTTCTAGTGAAAGGCTTTAGGCCTCACATTTCACAAAATTCTGGCCCAAGAAGAGAACAATGTACTGCCTCTCCCATATACTATGTTAATTTCCATTGCTCTATCTCTGTCTTGCAGAGAGCAGTTTTCCTCAAACTTGGATACCAATGTGAGTACATGAAATTGTTCCAAGGATTATAGGAGCAAGGGCAATTTAAAATAATCAATTTCTAGTTCCTCGACATCCATGTCTTCTTTTTCCTAAAACTTCTGCCTGAGTACCTACCTTTATTCCACTTTACAAAAGAAACATGTATCCTTCATTTATATTATTAATTTCTATGGTGCATTATCCCAGGGGTCTGTTGTTTAAGCTACCTAGTCTATGGTATTTTTGTTATAGCAGCAGAAAAAAAACAGACTGTTTTTTAATTGCAATTATAGTATCCAGTATCCATTCCCAAAATTGGTCTCTGACTTCTGGTTCTGGCCACTATGAAATAATAAGGTACAATTTGTCTTCTTGCCTGAAGGAACAAAAAAATTGACAAAATGTATAAAACTACAGTTTTTAAGACATTAGACATCAAGCAAGGAATGACAGTAACTTCTAAGAAATGGAAAGCAATTGAGATGTCCTATAATTGCCCACTTTACTATTTTCAGATAATTTTTAGGCCATAGAGATGAGTGGGGAATGAAGCCTGGGCCAGGTGGACTCCTGGAGCTGACAGTCTGAGTTAACAAGGCAGCTACAGTTCACAAGACAGAGCACTGAAGAGGAGAGAGCCACACAATAGAAAAGGAGCTGCAAAGATCTCCAGTGAGATAAAAAGATGAGCCAAAGATTGAAAGAAAGAATGGCAACTCACATATCTCATAAAACATTTTTATCCAAAATATATAAAGAACTTTTGAAACTTAATAGGAATACAAAAAAATAGTTAAAACTAAAATTAAACACCAGTTACAAATGGCCAAAGTGTTTAAATGGAAACTTCACCACAGAAGGTACACAGGTGGCCTGGCGCAGTGGCTCATACCTGTAATCCCAGAACTTTGGGAGGCCAAGGTGAGATGATCAGTTGAGCCCAGTAGTTCCAGATTAGCCTGGGAAAGATGGCAAGAACCCATCTCTACAAAAAAAAATTAAAAATTAGCCAGTCGTAGTAGCACACACCTCTAGTCCCAGCTACTTGGGAGGCTGAGGTGGGAGAATTGCTTGAACCTAGGAATTTGAGGTGGCAGTGAGCTATGATTGTGCCACTGCACTCCAGCCTGGGTGACAAAGTGAGACCCCACCTTTTTAAAAAAATTTTAAAAGCAAATAAAGAAATTAAAGAAGATGCACAGGTTTCAGATAAGCACTTGAAAAGATAGTCAATACCAATCATTAGAGAAATAAGGATTAAAATTACAAAACTAAAAATGCAATAACAAAATACCAGACACCAATTAAAATGGCTAAAATTTAAAAGATCATATCAAGTGTTAGTGAGGAGAAAGAGGAACTAAAACTCTTATATATGTACTTTGGAAAGCAGTTTGAGAGTTTCTTAAAAAATTAAGGCTATATATTTGTATGATGTATATACTCTCCTCTCCTGGGTATTTATTGAAAAGAAATGAAAGCATATTTCCAAAGACATGCACACAAATGTTCATAGGAATTGTATTTGTAATACCCCCAAACTGAAAATAACTCAAATATCCATCAACCAGTGAATAAACAAATTGTAATATAATTATACAGTGGTATACTATACATCAATAAAAAAATGAACTATTGATACATGCAAAAACATGTATAAATCTCAAAATACTTTTGTTGAGTGAAAAAAGTCAACCCAAAGGGTGAACATATTGTGTTACTTCATTTATATGGAATTCTAGAAAATTTAAACTAATCTGTAATGGCAGAATATAGATGAGTGTTTGCTTGGGGACAGAGTTGGGGTGGCAGTGAGGGTCAGGAGAAAGAGGTTACAAAGGGGCATGAGGACATTTTGGGGAGTGATGATTTCACAGATGTATACATATTTCAAAACTTATCAAATTCTACACCTTAAATATATGCAGTTTATTGTATGTCAATTGTTACTCAATAAAGCTGTATTTTTTAAAAGGGAGGAGGATAGAAGCCATACTGAACATCGACACTCAACAGTCATTGATCTTTTCTGAGCAAAGAATGAGGCTTTCTCTAGCCTTTTCCCCACTCTAAGAGCCTACCTTTCATCTTAACTTCACATTTTTTAGCTCTCTCTGATCACACCTTCTCCAATTATTTTCAGCCTACCAGCAAACACTTTTGTAACACATACTCCAGGCTTAACTTCTTCCTCTACATCTTGTTGCATAGGTTCCCAACACATATTGTGTATTTCTTTTCATTCCTTGTAGCTCTCCAACCCTGGAATCCTGCTTGCATCTGCATTTGGGCTGGAGCCAGAACTCGAACTGGAGAAGTTGCTGGGAAAGAGGGGAATCAGTGGAAAAATGATTCAATCATTTTGGTCCTTGGGGAGAAGGGAGAGCTCATTCTTCCCACAGAAAGCCATTTAGACTTTCTTGAAGATCCTTTTCCTTTGAGAGCTAGTTTATGGTCAACATGTGGAACATGGCTACTCTATCTATAACACCAACAGTACTATTTCTTGAAGACCCACCATGTTCTAGCTCAGTCTTCATCAACTCCTAACAATTTAGAAAAAAAAAGGAGCCATACGGAAAATCTGTACATTTAATAAGCCTAATAATATAAGATTATGCCCTTCATGACAACAGTTAATAGTTATAACCTATGCATAAATGATTGGTAACAGGCAATTAAACCAATGTAAAGTCCTTATAGTTTCTTTTCTATGTACAGATGGCAAACTCTATTAGTGTATTACTGAAGCAAACTTAATCATTTTTAACAAGTCCTATTGCCATCTTCCATAAATTCTTGTGTTAAAATTACTGTTTTTGGCAACCATGTTATTGGGTCCCTAAAGATACTACTGTCACGAGTCTTGTGTACAGAGTGAACAAGCAAATAGGGAAGCATCTCTAAAAAGCAAAAACAAAAACAAAACAACAATAGCAAAAAACAAGTGTGTTTTGTTGAACTGCAAGTAACATCACTAAAAACTTGTTCTTTTTTATACTATTTGATTATCTTCCAACATTCAGATTCTAAAGTTGCATTTCATTCCAATAGCATTGCTTTCCTGAAGCTTCTAGATCAATGATGGCTTCAGTGATACTCTGCACTCTTTTCAAAGTTGGCAGAAAATTCCCTTTAGGAAGTTTCCTAATATTTATTAACCATTTCCCTCTTTTACCTTCCTGTCCTTCCCATGTCTAGGCATGATTCTTCCTCATCATTTGGGGCATGTGCCCTGTATCTCATATAAATCCATGTTTCAATCTCACTTTTTGATATCAGAGCTGATATCACAATCAACTTTCAGTTTTTGTGTCTAAATTTGTTAAAATTTGATCCTGAGAGTATTTTCTTCCAAAATAGTATTGTTCTATTTCTGTTTCTATTTGTTGTTCCATAGGTTTAGGCAATGTGGACACCCTGGAAGAATTACTTTCTGTAGAAGGTGTGCAGGCTCCCATTGGTTAGAACAAAATGTTATCCTTGTAATGTGTTAGTAAAAACCACCATTTTCACTTTAAAACTTTAATTTTGAAAATAACAATAATTATCAGATTGAATATTGTTGGATATTCCTAATTTCTTGAAATGTGTTTTTATGTTCCACCTTTCTAAAAATTATTTCTCTAACCTTACCATCATTGAGCTATTTTATAAAATCATTTTAAACAGTGGCAGCACGTTTTACTCCATAATAAAAAGGAAAAGCGTCTCCAGGAAACCATTACTCTTTAGAATTCATGTAATTCAAGGATAATCAATATGTCACCAGAAACAAATAACTGAGATCAGACTCGTTTTGGGGGAGGTGATGGATAAATATGAACATAGGGCATCTCAAAGAGGGTACAAGGGCAAGTCCTAAAAATATTGAAAAGAAAGGATGTATATGCTAAACTTACTTGCTTTTTATTGAGTTTTCATGAAAATAATATGGCTTGATGCACTTAACATTTTTTGTACCATAGAACAATTCTTCAGTCTATTTAAGCCTATGAACTCTTTTCTCAGAATAAAGTTTCTAAAGACATAAAATAAAATACATACCGTTACCAAGAAAATACAGTTACATTTAGTTATCAAAGTACTGGAGAAACAATCTATGATGTAGCAACATAGTTGCCTTTTATTGTTGTATTAAATATGAAGGCCTGTCATTTAATAATAAATAACGTTATTACAAATGGCATTGAGCATAAATAATATTTTGATATATCTTTAACAACTGTAGTAAAATATGAAAATATCTGTCATTTGTATTAGCGACAAGGTTATGGATACTGCTCATACTACTATGGTTTGTTATTCACATTCAGAACCGAATGAAATGGCAAATTTCAATTAGATGTTTGTGAGAATAAATATGTATTTTTCCCATCTAAATAACAGATCTCTTGAATTTTCTTTCATGCAAGAAGTTCCTTTGCCTGGGATGGTTTAGCAGAAACATTTCTATACGTTTATAAATTTGAGTTTTAGTTATTCAATTAAGCATTATTGATGACATGCTAATCATCTTAAAGTAAGTAAGGGCTCAGAACCAGAACTGCGAGGTACATATCATGGTACTATCTGAAGGAAATGTATATAGCTCAGTAGAGTAAGAAAACCTTATGAATTACTGCAACGAAACATTAGAGATATTATAAAGAGAAAAATATCCAATGTAGAGGAAGCACAAAGAAGAAAAAGTCAAATAAACCAAGTTTCATCAACAAAAAGGGAGTTACCAGGCAGATTTATGGGCGATAGATAGGAAAGAACTCCCCAGGGAGATAAAACTTTATGACCCCAAATACTAAAATATAAAACAGTTCGAAAAGGGTCGGTCATTTAATATGGTTTGCAATCTAATGTAAGAATCTCTTGCCAACATTACCTTTCACTCATAGACTCTGAGATGCTTAAACAAATAGCCACACTTATTATGGAAACTTTATTCCCAAAGAATTATTTAAGCATCTGTCTATTCCCCTGGAATGTTAACTTATTGCATATTTGATGAATGAATGAATGAGTGAATGAATGAAGTATATTTGAACCCTACAGTCCTATAGTGGCCCTGGTAATATCAATAGTTCTTATAAAAGCCATCTGGTAGCAGATATTGAATCCAAGAATGGCTGTTAGCCATGAACAAAACTCAGATGATGAAATGCATAATGCTTTTGTATTCTTTATTTTTTCTGCCTGAATTCATTAAAATCAAAAGGATTTTGTGAGGAGATGGACTGGAGAATATTTTTGTCCCTGTTTGCTTAGAAAAATATGGCTTACTGAACTGGTTTATGAAATTGAATTTGAAAAAGAAAAAATACTCTTGTTTCTGCAAAGAAAAAATAATAATAATCAAAGGGAGATTCTTCAGGCTCTGTCATCTCTATAAAGATTTCTACCCTCACTCTTCAAAATCAGTAAAATAAGGATTATAACCATGAAAGTCATTATATGTTTACATATTATTTAAATAATAATAAATGAGGCATAACAAGATGATGCCTTTCTATTTCTGTCACATGTAAATTAAACTTCAAGTCACCATAAAACAAGTCTCACAGTCATAGATAGCAGAAAGGAGGTGTCTGAAACACAGCATACTCAACTACATATAGGACTAATCCACAAGCCCCCAGTACTGCCGGTTATATTTAATTCTTAATATGATGCCATAAATGGGACATTGAGAGAAAAAGTGAGAGGTTACCCAAAGGAGATTCGCCAGAATAGAAAGCAGGTTATATGGAGAACGGCTGGATAAATGGAGGTATTCAATCAGGAAATGTGACATGGTAGCCACCCGGGTCTCGCATGGGGACCTCGGATAAGCTACAATTGCTCAGAATTAGGACAATTGAGTTACAAAGAAGCAGAATTCTGCTTTCTAAAGGGTAGAATGCTTTAACAGTTAGAGCAGACCACCTAGGGAAACTCTGAGGTTTTCCTCAATAGACTCTTCAGGCACAGGCCCTAATGTAATTATTTGCTTCTTAAATAATTAACCACCCACTCACTATATGCCTCTTGGTAGTGGGCATGGAGCAGTAAACAATATGTCAGAAGCATGGTGGGGGTGGATGCCCTTACTGGCAAATAAAGACCCTGTAACTTAAGTGGGCACTTAAATGAGAAGTCATTAAGGAGAGTGTGAGGACCTGGGCCCTTCTCTGAATTGCTTAGTTCAGAATCAGGCATGGGATTTCAAAATGCATAGTAGATTACATCTGGAGAAGAGCACACTCTTTAATGTGACATGTAGTGTGGCTTGAAGTCAACCACTATAGGACTTCTGTATTCAGCTCTGACATGTAAAGAGCGTGGGAGTCATCACTCCTATCCTTATAATAGTAATATTTTAAAAACCGAACACACTGAAAAGCAATGACTTTTCTTGACCCATTAGAGAACTGAGGTTGTGGGGTAAATTGCCACCCTGAAGTCAGGAGAGACAGGTGAATCCAGAGAATCATAGCTGAAATCTTCTTACCTGGACAAGAATTTGCTAGAATTTTAAACTAGTAGAAACACTGAAATGGTACTTGTGATGAATTTCTGGAGGCTGAATATAGACCAGTGTGTGTGAGTGAGAAAGTTCTGGTGACAGCAGTTGTAGGGGAACCCCCACATTTTCATGGGTTTTGCCTCCAGGAAGCTTTCCGGATTCTCAAGGTAAGATCTGAGACAGATACCTTCGTGGCTCTTGCAGAGAAAGTGAAAGAGCAAACCTTAGGAGAAGACGGGGATGTTTTCTTTCACCACTTCTGTTACATGTAATACCAGTTGTCTGAGCTCGTACAGTAAGACAAGAAAAGGAAGTGAGGCATTCACTTTGAAAAGGAACAAATAAAGCTGTCTATTCAAAAATAACCTAATTATCTATGTATAAAATCCCAGAAACATCAACAAAAATTTCTTAGAATTAATAAATGAGGATAGCAAAAGCATACAATACAAAAATGTACAAAAACCTATTGCTTTCTTATATAACAGCAAACAACAATTGGAATTTGGCATCAAAAATACCAATACCACTTACAATAGAACCAAAAACTCAGAAACTTGGGCATAATTCTAACAAAATATGTACAGGATGTATATTCAGAAAACTACAAAACACTAATAAAGAAATTTAAAAAGAGCTAAATAAACTGAGAGGTGCTCTGTGTTCATGGACTGAAACATAATAGTATGTAAGAGTATGCTAATAGTATGCTAGATAATAATAATAGTATGTAATAGTATGCTAGATAATAATAATAGTATGTAATAGTATGCTAGATAATAATAATAGTATGTAATAGTATGCTAGATAATAATAANGCTAATAGTATGCTAGATAATAATAATAGTATGTAATAGTATGCTAGATAATAATAACAAGGGCAACCATGTGTGAGGTATATGGGGACTCTCTGTCCTATGTTTCTAATATTTCTGTGAATTTAAAACCGTTATAAAATTTTTTCAAAAATATTTTAAAAATTAAAAACACCCTCCCACCTATTAGCACACATTTATGGAACCTAGTGCCACTCTAGTGTTCACCTTTTGGGGGAGTCACAGGAATGAAAGAGTATAGCACGATACTTATCATATGTCCCTTCTGCTTTTCAGGGCTGAAAGGTCTGCACAAGAATAAAACACAAAGATAATGAACATTCATCGTGTTGACCAAAAAAACCCTAAAATCACCTCATGAATTTTCATGATTATCATATGTAACCAAATAACGTCTAAACAAGAGCTCATAATTCAGCAAACTCATGAGTTCACCATAAACTGAGAAACTCCCAAGGCAACCTTCAACACTTGGTCTGTGTGAGCTACTTCCCTCTACTCCACAACATGGCATGGATACGGCAATGGGATAGCTGATGTCACTGCATTTACCAGTGTCTCTGGATCTAACCAGCAATGCAGCTTGACCCGCTCAAACATTATCATGACTTTCTCTTCTCCTCCCCTTTTTTTATGCTTTTTATTTCCTCTCTTCATTCCATTTTCTCTCTTTTTTGTCTTTCTCTGTGTGTTCACTTCTTTTCATCTGCTGGAAGTGGCTTCCTCCACGCAGCAGGAAGCATAGCTGTAGGCAGCAAGGGGGCTAAGAAGAAAGCCCTGTCACCTACACACGTATATGCAGGGTTATTTTGCAATTACAGACCACGATCTATTCCCTAAATCATTTGGACTCATCTCAAGATATCTTCCCGAGGCTCCGCTGTTGTCAGAGGAGATTGATTGCAATACTGCTGATTATGCTTTATATGGTTCCAAAACATTAAATGTTGATGGTTCTGAAAAAACTAATGATGTTCACCTCAATTACTATATACATGGGTTTCAACTCACATGCCAACCCTGACCAATATGTGAGAAAGCTTCAAAGACAAATTCTGAGTTCAGTGTGTGACTGGTTGTCAAATTCTCCCACAGGCTTGGAAGAGAGTGCAGCAATAGAAGAGCTATTCCTGTTTAGCATCATGCTTCATCAGAAATTAGAATGTCTTGCCATTGAAGTATTAGTCTTACCTTAATAGTACAAAATTAATAATCAATATCAAGAGGAAAACCTTTTTATATACTGTGAAAATATAAGCTCTAGTCGTGTTATTTTAATTAACATCAAATGAAAGTCTCCAGAATGAACGAGGTGTTTTCTGAGGAAAATACATTCTATTTGCTTTGCATTGTGCACAAGAAATTACCAGTAATTTAGCAGCTTAAAACACCACTCGTTTATTAGCTCACGGTTCTGTAAGTTAAAAGGCTGAGACAGTGTGGCTGACTTCTCTGCTCAGTATATCACAAGGCTAAAATCAAGGTATTAGCTAGGGCTTCGTTTCTCATCTGGGTCTAAGGGCTCTCTTCTGAGTTTAGAGGTTGTTGAGTTTAATTATTTGTGGTTGTTGGACTAAGGTCCCCAATTCCTTGCTGTCAGAGAAGCCTCGTGGAGCTCCCTAAAGCCTCCCATATGCCTTCTCATGTGACCTCCTCCACCTTTAAATCAGCAATGGCTCATCAAGTCCTTCTCACACTGCAAATCTGTCTGGTTTCTTGTTTTGCCACTGGCTGGAGAAAATTCCTTGATTTTAAAACCTCATGTGACTAGATTAGACCCACCTGCCTAATCTCCCCACGTTATGATAACAGTGCCATATAACAATATGTAATCATGAAAGTAATACCTCATCATATTTATAGGGGTGAAGGAACGACATCTTTCAGGGGTCATTTAAGAAATTCTGCCTACCACACAAAACAGACACACACACCACACAAACACATGCAGTAAATCCTCCTTTGAACACAGGGTAGTTCTTTTAAATAATAAAATAACATTAGCAAATATATATTTGCCTGTTCTTGTGTGTAGATGAGATTTCTCCAAGTGCTTTAAATATACCAGCTTATATATCTCCATGAGGCAGATACTGTTACGAACCCATTTTACAGATGAACAAACAGGCAGGAAGATGTATGATAAGTTTCCCAGAGGATTAGTAAAAAGAGAGACAGAATTAAACCCAGAAACCCAGATGATCTACCTTCAAAGACAACATTCTTAACAATATGACATAATGTGAAAATACTTTGCACAATGCCTGGTTTATAGCAAATGTTCACTAATAGCACTTTTTTGTGTATACTTTTCATTTCTGTTATTACCTGACGTTTGATCATGTAACCTCATTTTTGTTTTAGAAAATAAATCTAATAATTTATTTAACAATTTATGCTATTTATTTATAACTACTTGTACATGCTTATAAAAAAAGATTACGATGCTTAATATCTACCTATTACTTTTTGGTCCATTAAACACACTTGTATATATTTACATTATTTATTCAATACAATGACCCTAGCATAATTCTTGACATATAGTAAGTATTTAACAAGACTTTGTGAGTCATGAATAATTATCCCTATTTTATCAAAAACTCAGTATATAAGTTTCCATGGATAATAAATGCAGAATTAGAAGTTTATATGTTCTGAATTCATTTTTCTGTATTTCTTTTCACAATGCTATATTAGCATCTGTGAGAAAATTAAACAACATACATACAAAAATCTCAGCAGTATATATACTGACATACACATATATGTATATACATATACATATGTACATCTGTTTGCAATTTCCAAAAAAATCAAGAATATTGAGAAGAATTCCTTATTTAAAGCACATCATACTCATCTGATGGAGATAATGCATATATCCTTTGAATTTGGACTAAGAAATGTCCCAGTGATGTTTTGCCACTCATCAGAGAAGACCAGTTTAGTGTCAGAGAGGAGTGTCCTAATGCTTATGCCATATCTTTCAAACTACACATAGGTCCACTTAAAGGATGATTCACAAAACATGTGCACGTACATATGTGAGCCTCATTGTCCCCCAGTAAGTAGGCTGTTGAGCAATGACAAATTTTCTCAGCATTGGCTAGGACTAATACATTAACTAGCAGAAGCACTACACAGAATTTGCAGGGCAGCATTAAAGTTACTGACTAGCGTAAGGTTAATTAACACTTTTCTTAGAAATGTCAAGCGATTAGTAAGAACAGCAATAAATTGGGATCACTGGGAGTTCTTTGTGCAATCAGCATACTGAGTAGCCCATAATATTTTTCATAATAATCTGTGTCAGCCTGTAATGGTCTATATATTTATAGAATATTCCAGTGAAGTTTACAGATTTAAATTTTAATTCAAACACTAACCTTTCTTTAGTTGGTTAATTTACTTGAAGCATTTGTTAGACGTTATATAGAGGGCTTTACATGTATGTTTTCATGTAATAACTCAATAAATATTTAAATGTAAGGTTCATTTCACAGATTTGCAAAATGATTCTCAAAGAGAACAAATAACTAGTGTTAGAACACAGGAAAGCCAGGTTTTGAACCCAAGAATCTTGACTCCTGAATCGTGTAACCTCACACACCTAAAATAAGCACTCTGGATAGGTAATAACACTGATAAACAAATTTAGTTAAGTTGTGGGATGCAAAATCAACATAGAAAGGTCAGTAGCACCTCTGCATGCCAACAACAAACAATCTGAAAAAGAAATCAAGAAAGTAATACTATTTACAATAGCTACAAATAAAATAAAATAGGAATAAACTTAATGAAAGAAGTAAAAGATCTCTATAATGCAAACTATAAAACATTAATGGAGGAAACTGAAAATGACACACACACAAAAAACAGAAAAATGTTCCATGTTCATTATAGATTGTAAGGATCAATACTTTTTAAATGTCCATACTCCTCAAAGCAATCTACAGTCAATGCAATCCTTATGAAAACACAATGATACTCTTCTACACAGCAAAGGAAACAATCAATGAAGTGAAGAGACCACCCACAGAATGGAAGATAAAATTTGCAAACTACCCATCTGACATGAAATTAATAATCAGAATATATAAAGAGCTCAAGCAACTCTATAGGAAAGGATAATAGTCTGATTTTAAAATGTTCAAAGGATCTGAGTAGACACTTCAAAAGAAGACATGCAAATGTCAAACGGGCATATGAAAAGGTGCTCAACATCACTGATTATCAGAGAAATGCAAACCAACACTACAAGGAGATATCCTCTCATCCCAGTTAAAATGTCTTTATCCAAAAGACAGGCAATAATAAATGCTGGTGAGGATGTGGAAAAAAGGGAACCCTTATACACTGTTGGTGGGAATGTAAATTAGTAGTCCCTGTGGAGAACAATATGGAGGCTCCTCAGAAAACTAAAAATAGTACTCCATATGATCCAGCAACTTCACTGACAGGAATATACCCCCTGCTCCAACAAAAGGAAATCAGTATATTAGACAAAAATCTGCATTCCTGTGTTTATTGCAGAACCAGTCATAGTAGGCAAACTTTGGAGGCAACGTGAGTTCCCATCAACAGATGAATGGATAAAGAAAATGTGCTACATATAAACAACGGACTACTAGTCAAATGAAATCCTGTCATTTGCAACAATATGAATAGAACTGGAGGTCATTATCTTAAGTAAAATAAGACAGGCACATTCATTTGTGGGAGCTAAAAATTAAAGCAACTTAATTCATTGAGCTAGAGAGTGGAATGACTGTAACCAGAACCTGGAAAGGGTAATGGGAGGTGGAGATAGTGGAGATGGTTAATGTGGAAAAAAATAGTTAGAATGAATGAGATCTAGTATATGATAGAACAAGAGGGTAACTACAGCCAGCAATAATATATTGTACCTTTTTAAATAATTAAAAGGATATAATTGGAATGTTTGTAACACAAAGAAGTGATAAATGCTTGAGAGGGTGGATACCCCACTTACCCCATTGTGATTATTATATATTATATGCCTGTATCAAAATATTGCATGTACCCCATAAATATATAGACCTACTATGTACCCACAAGAATTAAAAATTTAAAAATAACAGTAAGTACCACTCATGAGAGACACAAGTTTTGGGGATCTGAGTCAGATAGATGGGTCTGAACTGAGCCCTAAGAAAAAGAAATGAGTTCCATACATAGGATGGCAGTGTGGAAGAATTTTAGTTTGGGAGTAGCACAATTAAAGCCCAGCAGAATGCTAGGAATCAGGGTTTGTTTCTGAGCCAATGTGATCAGAGGGAGAGAGGTATGGGCAGACATCCAGAACCACAGACTGGAACAAGATAGGGCCCCCAAGGTGGGGCCAACCCCAAGAAAAGAATGATTAAGGTACACCAAAGCCTGATCCTCACTTCTCCAGGAAGGCTCTCCTGGCCTTGCCCCTGGCACACGGTTCTCTGCCATAAGTCTACATCCCTAAAGGTCTGGCTTGTCTATAATCAAAGGTAAGTAAACAGCAAAGGTAACAATATAGCATGTAAAACTTCAGGGAAATCATCAATGGGCAAGTAGATTTTATTATCAGTCAAGTAATTGTACTCACATTTTTACTCTCTCTCTCTCTCTCTCTCACACACACACACACACACACACCACACCACACCACTCCCTAACACACACATTCATACAATGCTGTCATGTGAGATTGAACAACTCTCTTCAGGCACACATGGGATGTATGCCCATGACAGTGAGTGAGTCTGCTGAAAGAATGCCACTGATACCAGACTAAAATTGAAAGGTTGGTTCAGTGAGAAGCGCCCTAAGGTAGCATACAATATAGTTGACTTCCACCTGTGAATCTTAAGCAGTATACTGGAATATACTCAGAACTTCACTATTATCTTAGTGTGCCATCAGATGTACTTGTATAGGTCTATTGTGAACTCATTTACAGGAATTTTAAATTCCTGACAAATACACACCCACCTTCTGGGGAAAGAAGTCCCCAGTGACTATGAAGCAACTTTCCTTTGGAAAAAAAAAGAATGTATGCATTGATATATTTTTTTATTTTATTTTATTTTATTTTTTCGAGACGGAGTTTTACTCTTGCCACCCAGGCTGGAGTGCAGTGGCATGATCTCGGCTCACTGCAACTGCTGCTTCCCAGGTTCAAGTGATTCTCCTGCCTCAGCCTCCTGAGTAGCTAGGACTACAGGCATGTACCACCACACCTGGCTACTTTTTGCATTTTTAGTAGAGATAAGCTTTCACCATGCCAGCCAGGCTGCTCTTGAACTCCTGACCTCAAGTGATCCTCCCACCTTGGCCTCCCAAAGTGCTGCGATTACAGGTGTGAGCCACTGCACCTGACCTATTTTATTTTTAAATTACATTTTTTTGCCAGGGACTTTAAAAGAGTGAAGGAAGCTAAATATGAACTGCACATGAGGGGGTATAGTTATTTTTCACATCACTGATAAAAACTCTTGCCATAGCAATGTTCCACATCTCATGGAGCTTAGATACTCCAGTCAAATATCTTCTTTTGGGAAATACAAATTAAGGGTGAGCAAAAACAAAGCAAAGCACTCAGCTCAAGTTTGCATATGCCAAGTAGTGCAGTGCAGTTTTCCCTACACACAACTAGTTGGCTACCTGGGACCCAGGAGAACTCTATTGCTAATGAGTTCTTTCTTTCTCTCTGACATTCACTCTGCATATATGATTGAGTCACTCCTGTATGTCAGTCATTTATTCAGGGGCTGAAGATACAGCAGAAGAAAATGAACAGGACCCTTGTTTTGGTGTATTTTACATTCTAGCGGACAGAAAGACAATACACATCAAACAAAGAAATACTTTAATTGTAGGTAGTAGTAAGTTCTGTTATGACAATACAGGAAGGTATTTGGATAAGAGAAAGAGCTGTTTTAGATATTATGATTGGTGGAGATTCTTTTAAGAAAGTCATCTTTGGGTTAAGTACTAAATGATATGAAAGACTTAAGCATGTACATATCTGGTGTAAACATATACTTAGCATCGTTTAGAAGCAGCAAGGCCAGTGTGTACAGAATACAATGAGAAAGGAGTGTAGCAGAAGATAAAAAATTCAATGGCAGCAGATCAGGTAGAGACTTCTAGACTCTGACAAGAAGTTTTGGATCAACTTCTCAGCCTTCTAAAAAATAATTGGAGGATTTTAAGCCGAGAAGTGACATTTGATTTCTCCCGTGAACAGTTTACTTTAGTGCCATGTGGCAAATAGGTTGTGAGGAGAAAGTGAAGCAGAAAGACCAATTAGGAGGTTGTTTTTGGAAATATCAAGTGATCCTCACAAACTATTTTAAATTGAAGTCACAGGAGCTTCTTATGTATTCAGCTCACTGAATGATCCATTATATACTCATTGTTTTCTATAAACCAGATATATAAATGTTAGTATATTGCAAGGTATCCTAATAGAGTTAACTGAAGCTAATCCTAAATTGAACATTGTTTTTGTTTTTATTGTTATTGTTGTAAGACGTTTGGCTTAATTTTCCTTTTGTTGACAGATAAATGTCTTTGTGGCAGAGAACAAATATACAAATGTTTAATTTTTAGCTCAATCACCTTTGCCAGAGATCTTGGACATATCTCTTAGGCACTTTGAGTCACAGTCTCTTTACCCAAGAATGAGTGTGGTCAGTATAGGTTTACCTGGTTCTGAAATTATATCAATGTTTTGATCGTAGAAGTAATTAGACCATGACCTCAATTAGCTTTGTCATTTATGATTCAGAAGGAAAAATGAGTTGACTCTGAAGCCAGTGACCTAAATATTGGCTGTACATTTGTAATGGCTTCGAATAATAGTTTCATTTATTTTATTGCACTTACCATGGTCTAAAATTATCCAGTTCATTTTTATTCCTCCCATTATAATGAATGTTTCATAAGAGCAAGAACATTGTCCATTTTTTCACACCCGTATGTTTAGCCTATAAAAGAGTACTCATAATATATTAGATGTTCAATTAATACATGTTGAATGGATGAATGAATGATTTGCTACCTTGGTGGGAATTCCTATGCATTGAGGAAGTAACAAATATTTCAAAAATCTCAAAAAGTCCTTGGAGGAGCTATATCTGGACTACAGTGAAGTATAGACACCCCACCTTTCTTAGAATATCTCTTAGTCTCCTTATCTATATAAATGCTGTGCGTGGGTGTTGGAGGAAGCTGGAGTATAACTTTCAAAAGACTATGGGCTGTGAAAGAACATAAAAGGGGTTAAATATTGGTTCTATCACAAAATCAGCTATGGATGCTGACAAGTAGCAACATCATTAGAGTTATAATTTCCTCATTTGTAAATTGGAACTATCCTGTCATATGGTCTTTGTAGAGAATGACTTTCAAAATGATCTAGCATAAATTAAACAAAGGTATGTCTCTTTTTTTCCTTAATCTTTTTCTGGGGATAACCTACATCAATCTAGTCCAGGTATAAACAATTTTTTCATGGGAATGTACAGAAAAAACCTAATATGTGGGTAGTGGTAACACAGAAGTTAAAATGGACAAAGAGACTGCTTAGTGAATTATCCTTTGACCAATGGCAAAGTATTTCTCGATTAAATATCTCAGGTCTCATTACCAAGTATTCACTTTTCCTCCACCTGGGGTTGCTGTGCTCAGAGTCCTTATTACTCTAGAACCTGCCAAGACAACACCAAATTGTTATGGGAATTTGATCAAAGATTTGGATATTTTGGGGAAAAAAGTTTTCATTTACTCCACACGTAAAAAAGGTGAGAGCAGCAAGAGTGGCCAGAAGTCATGCTGACTACTTCTCCTCAATTCTTAACATATTAATATTACCTGTTTCCTAGTATAGATGACTGTAACTCCAAAACTACCTCACTCCACTTTTGTACCTTCCTAGGAATATTATTGGGGATCAAATATTATATGGCTAATAATAAACATTGGGGAAAAAATTCAATTGTATGTTTTGAAAGAAAGAGCAGCGATAAAAAATAAGGTAAAATATATAACTGGAAGGATACTCAGATACACATTTGAAAAGAAACATACTCAGAAGAACTAAGGTTAGTGCGATATTGAAGACTTCCTGTTGTTGTTGTGAGATTTTAACTTCCAGAAAAAGTGACATAATCTGTGTTGATTCTGTAAAGTTGACTTCATCATTCTTTGTCGTAACTCTCCCTTATTCTCATGGCCTAAGATTGCTCTCTTCATCTGGCAAACTAACTCATATTTCCAAAATGAGCTCAATGGCCATAGTGCTATGTTCTGAATGCTTGTGTACCCACAAAATTCATATGTTGAAACCTAATACTCAATGTATTTGGAGATGGGGCCTTTAGGAGGTGGTTAGATCATGAGGATGACGCCCTCATGAACAGGATCAGTCCCTTTATAAAAAAGACTTGAGAGTTGGAAAAATAGTAAACAAAGAAAGGTGACTAAGTAGAACCCTCTAGCAATCTTCTCCCAGCAGAAATATCAAATGGAATAACTATGCATGCAAGAAAGCACCTTCACAAGAACTGAAAAATCAGGTGAGAGATCACAGTAATTTGTTTTAGCATAATAACAAGAACAGATTAATTGAAGAGTGTGTAAAGAATAGTCTTGCATTACCTACATGACTCCTACCCCAATCCCAAGCAGTGCAGCATGGGTAGAGAATTTGTGTGCTTGAGGGAAGGAGAGCAAAGTGAGTGTGGGACTCTGCTTTGAAACTCAGTGATGTTCCATGACAGTGGAACACAGCACTGGGCAGAATTCCATGAGTGCTCATGGTCAGAGTACTTAGACCAGCCATGAACCAGAGGGAAACACACTGCCCTGTCAAGAGAAACCTGTCTTGGCCTGCTTCACCATCAGCTAACTAAAGTGGCCTTGGACCCTGAATAAATTTCAGTGGCAACCAGGTTGTTGCAAGTGCAGTCCTTGGGTGAGCACTGGCGCTGTGCTAATCTTGGAGGCTGTGAGCTTGGGAAGTAACCCTTCCTGAGCTGCAGCTACAGCAGCCACAGGAGTGCCTACCTCACCCTTCCCCCAAATCCAGGCAGTGTAAAATAGAGAGAGACTCATTTTTGCTTGGGGGAAGTAGAGGGAAGATTACAGGGGATACTGTCTTACAACTCAGTGCCAACTGCACCACAGGGAAACAGAGCACCCAAAATACAGTAGCCCATTGTACCAGCCCACTACAAGACAGATTGACTGTTTTTCTGCATCTTACCAAAGTCCACCAGGGGTGGGTATCTAGGAGTCTGCAAGTCACAGTGTTCCTGGGCTTAGGACGCCCTCTAGGGCTGAAATGGATTCAGTGACCACAGGCTTAGGAACGTCAACAGTCAATCTCCTTAGAATTATTAGAAAGCCTTCTAAAGAATAATGGGTATAATCATGGGGAGACTACAAAGAACAGAATAAATACAAATTATCCAATGTCCAGACATTGATGAACATCTACAGGCATCAAGAACATTCAAAAAAATATTACTTTACCAAAAGTACTAAATAAAACACCAGTGACCAACCTGGATTGCCAGAGATCTGTGACCTCTCAGACAGGTTATTCAAAATAGCTGTTTTTACCAAAAACAGATATGTAGATCAATGAAACAGAACAGGAGCTTCAGAAATAATGCCACACATCTACAACCATCTGATCTTTGACAAATCTGACAAAAACAAGAAATGGGGAAAGGATTCCCTATTTAATAAATGGTGCTGGGAACACTGGCTAGCCATATGCAGAACACTGAAACTGGACCCCTTCCTTACACCTTACACAAAACTTAACACAAGATGGATTAAAGACTTAAACGTAAGACCTAAAACCATAAAAACCCTAGAAGAAAACCTAGGCAATACCATCAGGACATAGGCATGGGCAAAGACTTCATGACTAAAACACCAAAGGCAATACCAACAAAAGCAAATATTGACAAATGGAATCTAATTAAACTAAAGAGCTTCTGCACAGCAAAAGAAACTACCATCAGAGTGAACAGGTAACCTACAGAATGGGAGAAAAATTTTGCAATCTATCCATCTGACAAAGGGCTAATATCCAGAATCTACAAAGAACTTAAACAATTTTACAAGAAAAAAACAAACAACCCCATCAAAAAAATGTGCAAAGGATATGAAGAGACACTTATCAAAAGAAGACATTTATGTGGCCAACAAACATGAAAAAAAGCTCATCATCACTGGTCATTAGAGAAATGCAAATCAAAACCACAATGTGATACCATCTCACACCAGTTAGAATGGCGATCATTAAGAAGTCACGAAACAACAGATGCTGGAGAGGATGTGCAGAAACAGGAACACTTTTACACTGTTTTTGGGAGTGTAAATTAGTTCAACCATTGTTGAAGACAGTGTGGTGATTCCTCAAGGATCTAGAATCAGAAATACCATTTGACTGAGCAATCCCATTACTGGGTATATACCCAAAGGATTATAAATCATTCTGCTATAAAGACACATGTACATGTATGTTTATTGCAGCACTCTTCACAATAGCAAAGACTTGGAACCAACCCAAATGCCCGTCTATGATAGCTAGATAAAGAAAATCGTGGCACACCACCATGCAGCCATAAAAACGGATGGGTTCATGTCCTTTGCAGAGACATGGATGAAGCTGGAAGCTACCATTTTCAGCAAACTAACACAAGAACAGAAAACCAAACACTACATGTTCTCACACGTAAGTGGGAGTTGAACAATGGGAACACATGGACACAGGGAGAGGAACATCACATACTGAGAACTGTCGGGGGAGGGGGGCTAGGGGAGGGATAGCATTAGGAGAAATACCTGACGTTGATGACAGGTTGATGGGTACAGCAAATCACCATGGCACATGTATACCTATGTAATAAACCTGCACGTTCTGCATATGTATACCAGAACTTAAAGTGTAATTTTTTTTAAATATTGCTGTTTTGAGGAAACCCACTGAACTTCAAGAAAACACAGAGAATAAATTTCAAAGTTTATTAGATAAATTTAACGGAGTTTAAATAATTTTAAAAAATCAAACAGAAATCCTGGAGCTGAAAAATACAAGTGACAAATGAAAATTCCATCAGAATGTCTCAACAGCATAATTGATCAAAAAAGATAAAAGAATTAGTGAGCTCAGAGACTGACCCATTCTTCTTCAGAAGGCTTTCTAATAATTCAAAGGGGATTGACCACTGAATTCCCTAAGTCTATGGTCACTGCAGCCATTTCAGCACTCGAGGGTGTCCTAAGTCCAGGTACGCTGTGTGACTGGCAGACTCCTAGATAGTCAGCCCTGACGGACTTTGGGAAGACACAGAAAAATTGCCTGTGTTCCCAGGCAATCTGTCTTGTAGTGGCCTGATACAATGGGCTTTGGTATTCTCCATGGTGCTCTGTCTTCCTGTGGTGGGTTTGGCACCATGTTGCAAGACAATGCCCCCTGTAATTGTCCCTCTATGTCTCCTAAGTAAAAATGAGTCTTTCTCTACTTTATACTGCCTGAAGTTGGGGGAAGGGTAATGTAGGCACTCCTGTGGCTGCTGTAACTGAGGCTCAGTGTGGGTCACATCCCAAGCCCACAGCCTCCAAGACAAGCACAGCACCAGTGCTCACCTAAGGACTGCACTTGCAACAACCTGGCTAGCACTGAAATTTATTCAGGGTCCAAGGCTACTTTAGTTAGCTGATAGTGAAGAAGGCCAAGACTTAGGTTTCTCTTGACAGGACAGTGTATTTCTGTCTGGTTCATAGCTGGTCTAAATACTCTGACCATGAGCACTCATGGAATTCTGCCCAGTGCTGTGTTCCACTGTCATAGAACATCAATGAGTTTCAAAGACTTGAAAATATACATTCAGAGAGAGAGAGAGAGAGAGAGAAAGACAGAGACAGAGAGAGTAAAGTACTCTTATAAGATCTATAAAATAGGCTTAAAAGGAAAATCTATGTATCATTGGCATTAAAGAGGGAGCAGACAGAGATGAGGATAGAAAGTTTATTCAAAGAATAATAACCTAAAGAAAGATAGGAATATCCCAGTACAAGAAAGTCAAAGAACACCAAGCAGATTCAATCCAAATAAAATTACTCCAAGGCGTATGATAATCATACTCTCAAAGTTCAAGGACAAAGAGGATCCTAAAAGAAGTAAGTCACATAAAAAGGAGCTCTGATAAGGCTGACAACAGACTTCTCTGCAGAAAGTTTACAGGGCAGAAGGGAGTGGGGTGACATATTTAAAATACTGAATAAGAAAGAAAACCTTTCAACTGAGAATACTGTCCCTAGAAAGCTATCCTTTAAATATAAAAAGGAAATACTTTCCTAGACAAACAAATGTTAAAGGAATTCATTACCACAGACATGTGTTACAAGAAATTTTAAAAGGACTTTGTTAACCTGAAAAAAAGAATGTCAAGCTGTAAAAAGAGGTTATAAAAGGCAAAAAACTGACTGGTGAAAGTAAGTACATAGACGTATTCAGAATACTCAGCGTAATGGTGGTATATAAACCACTCATATCTTTATTAGGAAGACCAAAAGATAAATCTGTAGAAACAATAACAATTTTTTAAGAAATAATTAATACAAAAAGATATAAATTGAGAGAACAAAAAGTAAGGAAGTGCAGTTAAAATTGAGTTTTCTTTTAGATTTTTCTTTGTTTCTTTTATTGTGATCAAAGTTAAGGTGCCAATAACTTAAAATAAATTGTTATAACTGTAAGATGTTCTTTGTAAGTCTCAGGGTAACTACTATGCAAAAAAAAAAAAAAAAAAAAAGAGAAAAGAGAATAGATACACTAAAAATAAAAAGCAATAAATTAAAACATATCACCAGAGAAAATTAGTAAGATAGTAAGAAGGAGAGGACTTACAAAACAACTAGAAAGCAGGATGCAAAATGACAGTAGTAAGTCTTTACATATCAATAATAACATTGGATATAAATGGATTAATTTATCCAACTAAAAGACATAGAGCAGCTGGACACATTTTTTCAAAAAGACACAATTACACGGGGCGCGGTGGCTCAAGCCTCTAATCCCAGCACTTTGGGGGCCCAGACGGGCGGATCACAAGGTCAGGACATCGAGACCATCCTGGCTAACACGGTGAAACCCCGTCTCTACTAAAAAAAAAAATACAAAAAAACAAACTAGCCGGGCATGGTGGCAGGCGCCTGTAGTCCCAGTTACTCGGAGGCTGAGGCGGGAGAATGGCGTGAACCCGGGAGGCGGAGCTTGCAGGAAGCCAAGATCGTGCCTCGGTGACCAGCGAGACTCCCTCTCAAAAAAAAAAAAGATTCCTTTTAAGGCCGGGTGCGGTGGCTCAAGCCTGTAATCCCAGCACTTTGGGAGGCCGAGACGGGCGGATCACGAGGTCAGGAGATCGAGACCATCCTGGCTAACACGGTGAAACCCCGTCTCTACTAAAAATACAAAAAACTAGCCGGGCGAGGTGGCGGCGCCTGTAGTCCCAGCTACTCGGGAGGCTGAGGCAGGAGAATGGCGTGAACCCGGGAGGCCAAGCTTGCAGTGAGCTGAGATCCGGACACTGCACTCCAGCCTGGGCGACAGAGCGAGACTCCGTCTCAAAAAAAAAGAAAAAAAGACACAATTACATGCTGCCTAAAAGAAACTCACTTTACCTATAAACAAACATGACTGAAAGTGAAAAGATGGAAAAAGGCATTCCATGAAAACAGAAATCAATAAAGAGGAGTAGCTATACTTATATTAGATAAAATAAACTAAAAGCCAAAAATTCCAAAAACAGAGAGAAAGATGGTAATTATATGGTGATAAAAGAAGTCATTTCAACAAGAGGATATAACAATTGTAAATCTTTATGTACCCAACACATGAGCACTCAAACATATACAAAGCAAATATTAATAGATCTAAAGGAAGAGATAGACTGCAATACAATAATAGTAGAGGACTTCAACACACCACTCTCAGCAACGGACAGATCATCCAAATAGGAAATCAACAAAAATAACATCAGAATTAAACTGCACTGCAGACAAAATGGACATAATTGACATTGTAGAACATTTTATTCATCTGCTGTAGAATTCACATTCTGCTCATCAGCGCATGGAGCAATTTCCAGGATAGACTATGTGCAATGCCACAAAACAAGTCTCAATAAATTAAAAATAGTCAAAATCATATTCAAATATCTTTTCTGACCATAATGAAATAAAACTAGAATCAATAACAAGAGAAACTTTGGAAAATGTAAAAATACCTGGAAATTAAACAACATGCCCCTGAATGACAAATGGGTCAATGAATACATTTAAAAGATAATTAATTTTAAAAAACAAATAAAAAATGGAAACACAAGATTTCAAAACCTAAAGAATACAGCAAAAGCAGTATTATGAGGGAAGTTTATAGCAATAAATGCCTATATCAAAAAAGCATAAAAACCTCAAACAAACAATGTAAGAATGCACCTCAAAGAACTAGAAAAGCAAGGACAAACCAAAAACAAAATTCAAAGAGAAAAGAAATAATTAAAATTGAGATTTAAAATAGTACAAAAGTTTAGCAGCACAAAAAGTTGGTTTTTTTGAAAAGATAAAATTTATAAAATTTTATCTAGACTTAGAAAAAATAAAAATAAAATGATGGAAAGGAGACACTACGACTGATACTACAGAAATACCAAGGATCATTAGAGACTATTGTGAGCAACTATAATCAGCAAATTTGAAAACCAGAAGAAATAGATACATTCCTGCATGGAAAACCTACCAAGTTTAACTATGAAGTTATAGAAAATCTGAACAGACCAATGATGAGTAACAAGATAGAAGCAATAATAAAAAGTCTTCCGTCAGAGAAAAGCCCAGGACCTGAAGACTTTACTGCTAATTCTACCAAACAGTTAAAGAACTAATGCCAATTCCACTCAAACTGTTCCAAAAGAATTAAAGAGTAAGGAATACTACTGAACACATTGTATGAGGTCAGCGTTACCCTGATACCAAAACAAGACAAAGACAAAATAAAAACAGAAAAGTACAGGCCAATACCACTAAAGAATATACTAATAGATGCAAAAATCTCTAATGAAATATTAGCAAACTGAATTCAATACTTTAACAAGATTACTCAGTATTATCAGGTGAGAGTCATCATCCCACGGATGCAATAATGTTTTAACACACGAAAACCAATAAACATAGCACACTTCATCAGCAGAGTCAAGAACAAAAATCATGTGATTATTTAAATAAATGCTTAAAAAGCATTTGACAAATTCAATATACATTCATGATAAAAAAAAAAAAACTCTCAACAAACTGGCTATGGAAGAAACGTACCTCAAAACTTTGTTTTTATAGAACAATATCAAAACCTATGTAATATATGAACTCATCACAATTTTTCTTCATTCAGTATGATGCCATATATGGCAAATCCACAGCTAGCATCATACTGAATGAAGAAAAATTTTGTGAAAAGCGTTTTCACTAAAATCTGGAACAAGAATGCATACTTTCACCACTTTTATTCAACGTAGTACTTCCAATATTAACTTCCAGAGTGCTTAGACAAGAGAAAAAAATAAACAGTATCCAAATGGAAACAAAGAAGTAAAACTGGTGTGTGTGTGTGTGTGTGTGTGTGTGTGTGTGTACTACATGATCTTATATTTAGAAAACCCTACAGAATCTGCCTAAATGTTTAACACTCATAAACAAATTTGGTAAAGTTACAGAGTACAAAATAAATATACAAAAATCAGTAGCATTTCTATATGCTAAAAGCAAACAATCTTAAAAGAAATTAAGAAAGGAAGTCCATTTACACTAGCTCCAAAAAAGATAAAATACCTAGTAATTTAAGCAAATGAATATATTTTTATATTTAAACAAAATATAAAATATATATATAAACAAAATATATTTAAACAAAATATGAAAGATCTCTACAATGAAAAGGATAAAACACTGGTAATAGAATTTGAGTAGGTCACCAAAACAATGGAAAGATATCCCATGTTTGTGGATTAGAAGAATTAATATTGTTAAAATAACAATACTACCCAAAGCAATCTACTGATTTCATGCAATCCCTATCAAAATGTCCATGCCGTTTTCTCAGAAATAGAAAAGTGAATCCTAAAATTTGTATGAAACTACAAAAGGCCCCAAGTAGTCTAAGCAACCTAAGAAAGAAGAGCAAAGCTGAAGGTATCACACTCCCTAACTTCAAAATATACTACAAAGCTATAGTAACCAAAAAATAGTAATATTGGTATAAAAATGACATGTAGACTAATGGAACAGAATAAAGACTCAGAAATAATTCCACATATTTACAGCCACCTTATTTTTAATTAAGGTGCCAAGAACATACACTGGGAAAGTGACACCTTATTCAACAAATAGTGCTGGAAAACTGGATATCCATATGCAGAAGAATGAAACTAGACCCCTATCTCTCACCATATACAAAAATAAACTGATGTGGATTAAAAATGCAAAAGCAATACCTAAAACTGATAGTGACAGGAAACAGATTCCTAGGCAGACAGAGACGATTCCCCAAAGGGGCTCAACCTTCAGACCAAGAACAGTCTGAAGCCTGAAAACCGAGCTGTTCATTCTAGATAGAATCCAAAACCGGAGTAAGAACTTCCATTTCTATCTTACCCACTCTCTCTTTATTGATTCCTTCTGAATGATGCCTTTTAACCAACCTTATGATGTCTTTTCAAGCCCACCCATGGACCAATCAGCATGCATTCTCCCATTTTAAGCCCATCAAAACCCCAGACTCAGCCTCACAAATGGCAACCCACTTTCAGGTCTCCTCTCACTGCTGAGAGTTTTCTTTCTATCACAGAATAAAACTCTGTTCTGCCTTATTCACTCTCCAATGTCCATGTACCTTATTTGTCTTGGTCATAAGACAAGAATGCAGAACTCACCAAACTCTGGGATCAAAAGAGCTGTAACACTTCTGCTTGCTAAGCTACAGATGGTGTGATTAAAAGAGCTGTAACACTCCCTCCCACTCGCTGAGCTACGGTAATGAAGAGGTTGCTGGGTACCACTCCCTCCTGTTTGCCAAACTACAGGAGTGAAAAAGTTACAACATTTTTGGGGGCTCGTTCAGGATCTTCAGAAGGTTGAGTAAGAGTGGACCTATGACTCTTTAGTTTCATTCCAAGGTTATTGTCCTCAGATTTTTTTTCCAAGAACAGATAAAACACCAGACCTCTGTCAGCCAGTAAAGAGTGGATAGCACAGTTGCTGGTCTACAAGACTCAGAAGACAGGCTTCCTGGGAAGGACTTTGTCAATACCCCTTCACCTTCAGATGTTGGTAATGTTGGCTTTGTTCCAATTTAGTTTCCCTTTACAGATGTCTAGCCATTGCATGGTATCAGAATGGGGTCCTGGGGCAACTGAAGGTATCTCACTAAGGTCACACCCTGGCATTACCTAAGAGCTCCTGGACTAGCTCCAATCCCTGACAGCCCATTCAGGTGCTGGACCAAGATTTCCAGTCTTTCTTATCACACTTTCTTTCTTTTGAGATTCTTCTGGCTGCTATCCCTTCTTTATACACAATGTTACAGGTGTTTTTGCAACCCAAAGAGATAATTTTACTGGGTAGAATGAATACTTGGCTTAGTCACCAGGAAAGTAAACCAGAAAATGTTTCTGTCTATTCTTAGAAACAGGGGGATGTGATGATTAAGAGAGTTTTCTTTCCCCTGTCAAAAAAACCCATTAGCACCGGGCAAGAGGCTTTTTCCCCCAGATACCTTCCCTCCTTTGCATTTAATTTGCTGCTGTTGTTGTTGTTATTGTTGTTTCCACCATGTCAGTTATCAACATAATCCTGCGAATACAGGGAGCTTTTAGTTGCAAGGGTTTTTTTTTTTGTTTTTTTTTTTTTCCTGTGGGAGATATTTTGTTAGGCCAGGTCCCCAATTCCAGGGATTGCATTTCTTTGTTTGAGGGAGATCTGTTCCCACAGCTTCACCTTAGCATTACTTCAACGTATTTTCCAAGCTTCAGTTTGAAGCCCTAAAAGGAAAACTAGATCTGAGGGACCCAAAGGCAGTCGACAGTGGAAGGCTATGGCACAGTGGAGGTAAGCATGACTATCCCTGCTGACTAGGCCTTCCCACTTCATAGGTGGAGGTCATAATCACATTCATGGTATAAGCCCCATGAGTTCACCCATGGCGCCAGTACGAGGTACTGAGATTTGGAGGATGCCTCAAATTCAAAATGAGAAAGGTAGAGACTAAGGGACCTTTTCTCCCCTCTCTCTTTTCAGATGGGTAGCAAACTATCCTCAGCCTGCACTACTCTTGAGTGCATCCTGAATCACTGGGACTCCTTTGACTCTCACACTCTGAAGAAATAATGCCTTATATTCCTTTGTACAATGGCTTGGCCAGGTTATAATTTGCAGATGGAAAAGCTTGGTCTCTGGAAGTAGTAACAATTTTAATACTATCCTGCAGCTCAATCTTTTCTGCACAAGGGCAAATGGTCCAATGTCCCATGTGCAGGATTTTTTTTCCTTGTAGGATAATCAGAACCTCTGCCGACATTGTAGGATTGATCCAGCTCTCCTAGTGGTCATCTAATGAGAGTCTGCAAAGGACTATCCTAAGGGACTAGGACAGTAAAGCTCAGAGGTGCCTCCAGCAGGGGAGTAAGCTCCCTCTAATCCTGCTCCTCCTGGTCCATTCTGTTCTCTCTACCCAGGTACTCTGTCTCAAGATTATCCTATCCTAGAAATTTTCATTTTAGGAAGGTCTCGCCTCACTCATGCCCCTACAAAAGATGCCTTGTGAATATGACCTCATTAAGGTACAGGTCCCCCTTTTGCTACAGGAATTAAGACAAATTAAGGGGGATTTTGGTAAGTTTTCAGAAGACTCTGATAGGTATATAGAGGTCTTATAGAATTTAACCCAAGTATTTGCGCCCCTTTGGAAAGATGTTATGGTACTTTTAAATCAAAGCCTGACTATGGCTGAGAAGCAGGCAGCCTTGAAAGTGGCAGAGAAGTTTTGGGATGAGCTTTGTGTCTCATATAGTGCCAAGGAAGGGTGACAGAATTATCCAATTGAAAAACAGTGGTACCATTGGAGGACGCAAAATGGAACCCCAGTGATGACATGAGAGAATGGAGGAGGAAACACTTTTAGATGTGCATATTGAAGGGCTTATGAAGGACTAGAACTAAGTCTCTAAATTACTCCAAACTATCCATGATAGACCAGGGCTCATATAAGAAGCCCTCTGCCTCCTGGAAAGGCTGAAAGGCCTTGGTAAAGCATACCCCTTTATCCCCTGATTCAGTTGAGGGACAGATAACCTTAAAGGATAAGTTTATTACTCAGGTGGCCCCTGATATCAGGAGGGAGCTGCAGAAACAGGCCATGGGACCACGTGTCCTTTAGAGAACCTCCAGAAAGTGCCTACCTCGATCTTTCACAATAGGGATCTGGAGGAGGCTGAAGAGAGGGAGAGGGGACACCAGATAAAAGCAGAGGCTCTAATGGCTGCCTTGCAGGCTTCATCCCAGAATCCCCAAGAGTCACCTATTAACTGCTACAAAAGTGGCAAGCCAGAGCACCTTAAGAAAGGCTGCCCAGGCAACATGAGGAAGTCACCTCAACCCTGTACAATCTTTACAGGTCACCACTGGAAGGCAGACTGTCCCTAGAGACACAGGTCACCAGGTCCAGAACCAGTCTTCCACATGGTCCAGCAAGACTGATGAGTCCCAGGACTCCTCTCCCAGTTCTGATGACTCAGTCTGCCATTACCATCCAGGAGACCCAGGTGATTCTGGAGGTCACACAGAGAAAGGTGAACTTCCTCCTGGATACCAGAGCCATTATTTCTGTTCTCTCTAATCCAGGCCTCCCCTCCTTTATTTGCATGACCATGACGGGCATTTCAGGAAAGCTTTTAATCTGATATTTTTCCCAACCCCTTAGTTGTAGTTGTGAAGACCTCTTGTTTACTCATGCCTTTAAATCATGCCTGAAAGCCCAACTCGTCTACTAGGCAGGAATATTTTAGCTCATATAGGAACCACCATCCTTATGGACCCAGGACAGACTATTTATCTCCCCCTGGTGGAGACTGATAATTCAGGAATTTGGGCAACTCAAGGGAAAATTGGCCAAACCACAACCACTACACCAGTCTGGATCCACCTTAAGAATCCCACCTCTTTCCCTAATGAGAGACAATTTCCCCTAAAACCAGAAGCCAAGAAAGGGCTAGAAGCCATCATTACAACTTGAGGTTGCAGGGCCTCTTTAAACCCTGCAACAACCCTTGTAATACCCTTATATTGGGGATAGAGAAACCCAACAGTGAATGGAGACTGGTCCAGGACCTCCATCTCATCAATGAAGCTGTGGTTCCAACTCATCTAGTGGTTCCCAATTCTTATATCTTGCTACCTCAAATGCCTGAGGGAACTAAATTGTTCACAGTACTAGACCTAAAGTATGCCTTTTTCTCCATATTACTATACCCTGACTCACAATATTTGTTTGCATTCAAGGAACCCTCCAACCAGACCACCCAGCTGGCCTGGATGGTATTACCCCAGGGATTCAGAGACAGCCCCCACATGTTTGGGCAGGTGCTATCATGGGATCTCTCTGAGTTCCTTTATCCTCAGGTTAAAGTTTTACAATATGTAGCTGACATTTTCCTGTGCGCCCCAACTGAAGGAATCTCTCAGGAAAGCAGTAAGTCTCTTAATTTGCTGGCTAAGAATGGATATAAGGTCTCAAAACCTAAGGCTCAGATCTGTCAGATTTCAGTGAAGTACATAGGTCTAGTCTTGTCAGAGGAAATCAGGGTACTGAGTGAAGAAAGGATTAAGCCCAACTTCTCCTTTCTCCTCGCCCAAACCCTCAAACAACTGAGGGGGTTATGGGGCATTCCAGGATTCTGCAGATTATGGATACCTGGGTAGAGTGAGATAGATTGTCCCTTATATCACCTAACAAAGGAAATTCAGGCTGCTAAGACTCACTCTCTAATTTTGGAACCAGGCTAAAAGGGCCTTTGACCAATTGAAACAAGCCCTGCTTGAGGCACCAGCACTTGGTCTTCCCATAGGAAATACATTCGATCTTTATGTATCAGAAAAAAAGGAAATGGCCCTGGGAGTTCTAAGCCTGTCCTGAGGTGAAACCCAGCAACCCTGTATTAGTCAATGTCTCTAGAGGGACAGAACTAATATAGCAGATGTATATATGAAAGGGAGTTTACTGAGGAGAATTGAATCACACGATCACAAGGTAAAGTCACATGATAGGTCATCTGTAAGTTGTGGAGCAAGGATGCCAGTGGTGGATCAGTCCAAGTCCCAAATCCTCAAAAGTAGGGAAGCCTACAGTGCAGTCTTCTTTCTGTAGCCAAAGGCCCAAGAGGCCCCGGAAAGGCACTTGTTTAAGTCCAAGTGTGCAAAAGCTGAAAAACTTGGAGTCTGATATTTGAGGGCAGAAAGCATCTGGCACGGGAGAAAGATGAAGGCTAGAAGACTCAGCAAGTCGGCTCTTCATCTTCTGCTGCCTGCTTTATTCTAGCCACACTGGCAGCTGATTAGATGGTGCCCACCCAAATTGATGGTGGGTCTGCCTCTCCCAGCCCACTGACTCAAATGTTAATCTCCTTTGGCAACACCCTTACAGACACACCCAGGAACAATACTTTGCATCTTTCAGTCCAATCAAGTTGACACTCAATATTAACCATCACAAGCCCATAGGCTACCTAAGCAAGGAGCTTGATTTGGTGCCTAAAGGATGACCAGTTTGCCTACAGGCAGTTGCAGTGGTAGCTTTACTGGTGCCAGAGATGAATAAGTTAACCATGGGGAATAACTTAACCATGGTTACCCCACATAATGTGGCAGGACTACTGTATTCTAAGGAGAGTATCTGGCTAACAGACAACTGCCTCCTCAAATCTCAAGCTCTGCTATGGGAGGGATCTACGGTCCAGTTAAGAAGCCGTCTCTCCCTAAACCCAGCCGCCTTCCTCCCAGAGGAAGCTGACGAGCCTGAACATGACTGCAAACAGATAGTACTGGAAACCTATGTGTCTAGAGAAGACCTCAAAGAAACCCCTTTAGAAGACCCAGACTGGGCTCTTTTTACAAACAACGATTTTGTTTGTTTGTTTGTTTGTTTGTAGAACAGGGGATCCATAAGGCAGGGTATGCAGTAGTCACCCTGAATGACACAATTGAAAGCACAACTCTCTCCTTAGTCATAGTGCTCAACTAGCTGAGCTAATTGTCCTCACAAGGGTGCTTGAATTAAACAAAGGGGGAGAAGTTAACATTTATTCTGATTTTAAGTATGCTTTCCTAGTCTTCCATGCCCATGCCACTATCTGGAAAGAGAGAGACTTCCTCACAGCTAATGTGTCTCCCATTAAATACTATCAGGAAATTAACAGACTATTATCCTCATCTTTGCTTCCACAGGAAGTGGCAGTAACACATTGTAAAGGCCACCAAAACTGGATGGATGAAATAATCAAGGGGAATAAATTGGCAGACCAAGCAGCTAAATTGGCAGCAAGAAGGTCCCAGATTTCTGATCCTCTTGAGGCCCCTCTGGTCTGGGGGGTGCTCCATAAGAGAAATAAAATCTCAGTATTCTCCTGCAGAAATACAATGGACCACTTCTCAGCGATATACCTTCAGCCCTTAGGATGGCCTCAATTGGAGGATGGCAAACTGCCTCTACCAGATTCTAGCCAATGGAAAGTTCTTAAAATTCTTCATCAAGCCTCCCACCTAGGAAAAGATAAAACCTATCAATTGGCTCAAAGATTGTTCTCAGGTAAAAATCTGTTAAAAAAAAAGTCATCAAACAGGTCATTAATGCTTGTTACACTTGCCTTAAAAATAATTCCCTCAACTGATGGCTTCTCTTCTCTTCTCCAGAACCCAAAGAATGGGCATCTACCTGGGAGAAAAAATGGCAAAAGGATTTCACCCATATGCCAGAGATAAGGGTCATCTGGTACCTCTTAGTACTGGTAGATACCTTCACTAACTGGGTAGAAGCATTTGCATGTCAGAGAAAGCCTCTGAGGTGATAAAAATACTAATTAATGAGATAATCCCTCACTTTGGATTCTCTAAGTACCTCGAGAGTGATAATGACCCCTCATTCCAGGCAGCTGTCACCCAGCCTATCAAAGGCACTAGGCATACAATACCATCTTAATTGTGCTTGGAGACTACAATCCTTGGGAATGGTAGAAAAGACAACTGATATTATCAAAAGGCACCTTAGAAAACTGTTTCAAGAGACTCATCTCCCCTGGATTACTCTTCTTCCCATGGCCCTACTACCTGTTAGAAACACTCCTTCAAAGCTGGGTTTAAGTCCCTTTGAAATGATATTTTCTCACCAATGATTTCCTGCTAGACCAAGAAATCTCTGATTTTATTAAATATGCAACTTCTTTGATTCATATCCAGCAGCAACAGAAACAACTCTCAGAGGTCTAAACCCATGAACTAGGGCCTCCTCTATTCAACCCAGGGAACTCAGCACTGGTAGAAGCTCTTCCTTCTCTTTCTCCATCTCTAGGCCCAAATTGGAAGGAACCTTACAATGAACTTCCTTCTACTCCTTCAGCAGTGAAGGTCACTGGAATAGATTCTTGAATTTATTATACTTGAGTAAAGACCTGAGGAACTGACGGAATTAACTCTGTTGACCCAGGAGAGCACACAAAATTCCAATGTGAAGAAATCATAGACCTCAAGTCAAATATCATGAAAGATAAGTGTTAATAATTAACCCTCCAAGGATATCCTCTTTACAGTCTTGCTTATACATGCTGTTCTCACATCCATTCTCTTCCTCTTCCTCACCCGTGATCCTGAATACTCATGGGATTATCTACTCCCCTAAACACCTGTTTCTCCTCTAAAATTTAACTGCCCTACCTCATAAAAGATTTAATTTCTTTCACAATGGTGAAACAGCTCCAGCCACAACATTGTTTTCAGAATGATTAATCTATTTTATTTTTATCTCTGGCACTGGCATGGATTTTTCCTTTTTTAGCTCCTGTTTGTATTATACTCATATTTGGTCCATGCATATTGAACCTCCTTGTAAAATCTGTTTCTTCTCACTTAGTGCCCATCAAACCCCAAATGGCCATGCAAATGGAGACTCAAATGATGGCTCCCTTTTACCGGGGACCCTTAAATAGGCCTCTGAGAAAGAGAGAGAGAGAGAAAGAAAGAGAGAGAGAGAGATCTGACTGCCATTTCCCAAAATAATACCCCCTGTCAGCATGAAGCAGCTAGACCAGTCACCATCCCTATCCTAATGGCAATTAGATGTACCACTTCAAGGAGGGGATTGATAGTGAAATAAAACAGATAGATTCCTGGGCAGACAAGGATGGGTCCCCAGTGGGGCTTGACCTTCAGGCCAGGAACAGTTTGTATCAATTTTAAAAAGCAAAACAAAAAAGAAGAAAAGAAAAAAACAATGTGGTCCTCTCCCTGAAAACAAAATAGGCCTGAGGAAGCTTGTTCACTCCTTTTGCCATGGGAGGACACAGCAAGAAGGTGTGCCATCGATATATCAGAGAGCACACTCTCACCAGATACAGAATCTACTGGTGTCTTGATCTTAGACTCCCCAATCTGCAGAACTGTGAGAAATAAATTTATCTTGTTTACAAATTACACAGTTTAAGGGATTTTGTTCTAGCAGCCTGAATGGACTAAGACACATATTTTCTGTGTGTGCTTATGATTAATTGCTATTAATAATAAAATTATTAGTAAAATGAGAGGTTACATTACAAACATTACACTCTGTTTTCTAAAATCCCACATACTCAATTAAGACCTCTCCTATGTCATTTTCCTGCTATATTTAAAATCTGTAATTCTCTGTCTTTCTACTCACTAGGATATGATATCTTCAAAAGTCATGATCACGTTTCATTATTCTTCATTCCTCCAGTTTCTACCACTGACCTTGGAAGATAGTAAATATTCAGTAACTCTTTATTGAGTTACTTTTCTTGGGTGGAAAAGTAAACATGTTTCTGTCTGGATTTCTTAGTGTATGAATTCAACCACAATTGATTTATAACTTCAGTTTTCTTCACAGTGTTCAAGAAATGCAGACAATTTTATCAAGAATTTCTTGTGTCCTTTCAATTTTCATATTTCTTGTTACCTATCTACTTTTCGGGATATTACTTCTTTCCAGGCATCCAAGTTCCAGGTTAGTTAGTATTACCTAAACTCGGTTATAACAAGTGAGTAGCAGATTTCTAGTAAATGCCTAAAGCCTGTGCAATGGTTTTCCCTTTCTAGAATTCTCATAAACACGTTCTTAAATATTTCTTTGTGTGACATACCTACATATATATGACTATGTGCGTGTGTGTGTGTGTATACACATATATGCCTATACGCACCAAGAGGGCACTCTCTAAGCTTGCTTTCTTGGCTGAGATTTATTGAACTCTAATTTTGCCAGCATTCCCTGTGTCAAACTATGACAATATGAAGTGAAGAAACTTTGTCTATGCCCTTCCTATGCCATTTTTGCTCAGTTCCAAACACAGCAGTTTGCACCTGGTAGACCTTCAAGATATATAATGTGCATGATTGTATCAGCAAATTCCACTTGGCTTGTACCTTATTTGGCCATCTTCAAAAAAAAAAAATCTTCCAAAATACACTTTCCACTCCTATCACTGACTCAGATCTTCCAGTGTGATGATTTGCAATTTTGAACCAGCCTACTAAAACTCTAGCCAGAATTGGTTCCATAAATCCTTGTACATAACTTTGACTCATCTATAATTAATCATCATAATAAGATTGTTAAATTCCATTTATTTCTAATACCATTAATCTTTCATATCAGATAATTTGTGATATGCCATGATTAGCAGAATACTTTAATTAGCACATTCCGTAAATCTAGAACATGATCTTGAATTGAATTCCATTAGTCCTCCTTACCTCATATCAGTAACTGCAGTAGAGAATTAGAAAAGTTGTTGCTCACCCATAGGTTTTCTCTCTTACAGCTCTTTCCTGGGAGCCATATTGCACTAGGAAGTGTCTCTCCTAACATGTCTTCTACTTTTCTCTAACACTTTTTAACTGTAATTTTTAAGTCAGCTTAAGTAAAATTTTAAATATTTTAAATACACAGCAATTTTCACCAAAAGTTCTCATATATACTCACTGCATATAATAACCCTGTAGATTATTATCCTTATTGTACAATTAAGGCAAGCTGCCTAGAACAAATATAGTGTAACTTTCACTGCATTCCACTTGTCAGGCCAAGGCCAGCTTCATGGACATATGATCTGTATAGTTTCACAAAATCTGGTGCATAGAAAGACCCTATGTTTGTTGGTCTGTTGCTGTCATCTTGAAATTCTTAATAATTTTTGAACAAGGGGCCTCACATTTTTATTTTCCACTGGGCCCTACATATTATATCGTTGCTCCTGATCAAAGCAAGTCACAGGCCAGCCCAGATTCTAAGAAAAGGAAAATAAGAGTTAGATTTTACCTCCTGATGGGTGGAACAGCATATATGGTCAGGGGAGAAATGAATTGATTGTGACCACCTTTGCAGAATATTTACCATATTCTTATTTTACTAATGAGTAACTGAGGTGGAGAGAGATCAACTGCCTAGCCCAAAATCACATCACTGACAGTAATGTAACAGATATAGCCCTGGTATTCACTAGAAAAAAATTACTGTGCATAGTCCAGAGCACGTTGGAGATAGAATGGTAAAACTGATGAATTTCCATCTCTTGTACAATCACTAGAGAACAATATTACTAAAATAAGAGCTAATTTAACCACAGTGTATCTTCTTTCAGTATGTTAGCACCCTGTTTAGTGCCTTGGGTTGTAATCTCCTTGCCAGCTCTGATTCTTCAAACTCCAGTGCCTAAAACCAACCATTCATCCTTTATTACACCTGGGCTAGTTCATGAGCCTTCTCCCCCTCAGTTAGGAACATTGAATATAGAAAGGGAAAATGGCTGAGCACTATGGCCAGGCAAGAAAAAAGGTCTAACACAAATCTGAAAAGGTCCATAGGATACCAAAGTAAGGATAGTCAGGAATATAAGACCCTCTAGTGGTGAGATTGAATATGAGATTAAGCAAGAGGAAGGAATGAGAGGGATTGGAGCAGGAGGTTGAGCTTCTAAATTTTGAGTCTTGGAAATACAGCAGTGTTAAAATGCTTCTTTCTAGGTGACTGGTTGATACTCTGAGGAGTCAAGAAGACAAGTATTGGGAAAAGTAAAGCGACTATCATAATAGCTGATTAAATGATATGAGTTTTTTAAACAACTGTAATATATTGTTTTCAACATTTGGTATATGAGTTGCATTACTAATAAAACCAAGTCTTCTTTAACTTTGTATTTCAGTGCTTGATATTTATAGGTTTTCCATTAAATATTAGTGATTCAAATGAGAAAGTAGTATTTTCCAATCTGTAAGAACCATCATTTAGTATTTGACAATAACTGTTCCTCTTGCTCTTCTAGTGTTACTTTGAAAATGGCATTTAGTGGAAAGATGCTATGTTAGATATAATGTAATGTATAAGATAAAACTACAATCAGTTTTTTCATCTAAAATCACCGACATTCTTTAATGTTTCCTATATTCCAGACATTGTAAACTTTAGATATATATTCTCATTTAATTCTCACAAATACCCTTCATAGTAGATGGTATTGTCAAAATTATACAGAAAAGAAATTTTTTTTAAATTTAGATTCAGGGGATACTTCTGCTGGTTTATTACATGAGTATATTGTGTGATGTTGAGTCTTGGGCTTCTACTGATCCCATCACCCAGATAGTGACCATAGTACTCAATAGATAGTTTTTCAGCCTTTGACCATCTTTCTTCCTTCCACTTTTTGGAGTCCCCAGTGTCTATTGCACCCGTCTTTATGTCTGTGTACCTAATCATTGGCTCCCACTTATAAGTGAGATTAAGTAGTGCTTGGTTATCTATTTCCATATTAATTCGCTTAGGATAATGGCCTCCAGCTGCATTCATGTTGCTGCAAAGAACATGCTCTCATTCTTTTTACGGTTGCATAGCATTCCATGGTGTATACATAACATTTTCTTTAACCAATCCACCATTGATGAGCACTTAGGTTGATTTTTCCCCTTTGTTACTGTAAATAGTGTTGTGATAAACATACAAATGTAGGTATCTTTTTGGTAGAATGATTTATTGTCCTTTGAGTATACACCCAGTAATGGAATTGCTGGCATGAATGGTAATTCTACTTTTGCTTATTTGAGAAATGTCCAAACTGCTTTTTACAGGGGCTGAACTAATTAACATTCCCACCAGGAGGGTGTAAGTATTCCTTTTCTATGTATCCTTGTCGACATCGGTTATTTTTTGTCTTTTTATAATACACTGCAATTGATGTGAGGTGATATCTCCTTGTGGTTTTGATGTGCATCTCCCTCATTATTAGTGATGTTGACCATTTTTTGAAATGTTTGTTGGCCATTTGTATGTCTTCTTTTGAGAGGTGTGTGTTCATGTCCTTTGCCTACTTTTGAAAGAGATTATTTTTTTTTCTTGTCTAAGTTCCTTGTAAATTCTGAATATTTGTTATTTGTCAGATGCATAATTTGCTAATATTTTCTCCCATTCTATAGGTTGTCTGTTTACTTTGCTGATAGTTTCTTTTGCTGTGCAAAAGCTCCTTAGTTTAATTAGATCTCACTTATCAATTTTCATTTTCATTGCATTTGCTTTTGAGGACTTAGTCATAAATTTTTTGCCTAGGCCAATGTTGAGAAGAGTATATTTCCTCATTTTTTATAGGATATTTATAGCTTGAGATCTTATGTTTAACTCTTTAATCCATCTTGAGTTAATTTTTGTACATCGTGATAGGTAGGAGTCCAGTTTTATTTTTCTGCATATGATTAATGATTTTTCTCAGTATCATTTATTGAATAAGGAGTCCTTTCCCCATTGCTTATTTTTGCTGACTTTGTTGAAGATCAGTTGGTTGTGGGTGTGCAGCTTTATTTCTGGGTTCCCTATTTTGTTCCACTAGTCTATGTTTCTATTTTTGTACCAGTAACATGCTGTTTTGATTCCTACGGCCTTGTAGTATAGTTTGAAGTTGGGCAATGTGATGCCTCCAGGTTTATTCTTTTTGCATAGGACTGCTTTGGATATTTGGGCTCTTTTTTGATTCCATATAAATTTTAGAATAGTTTTTTTCTAATTCTGTTAAAAAACGATGATGATAATTTGATAGAAATTGCATCAAATCTATAGATTGCTTGGGGCAGTATTGCCATTTTAACAATGTTTATTTTTACAATCTATGAGCATGAAATTTTTTTTCCATTTGTTTACATTGTCTATGATTTTTTTTCAGTGGTGTTTTAGTTTTCCTTGTAAAGATCTTTCACCTCCTTGGTTAGATGTATTCCTAGGTATTTTAATTTTTTGTGGCTATTATAAATGGGATTTCATTATTGATTTGTTTTTCAGATTGAACATTACTAATGTATAGAAATGCTAGTGACTTTTACACATCAGTTTTATATCTGAGACTTTACTGAAGTTGTTTATCAGGTCTAAAAGTCTTTTGGCAGAATCTTTAGGGTTTTCTATGTAATTAATCATATTGTCAATAAAGAAAGATAATTTGACTTATTTTTTTCCTCTTTGGACGCCTTTTATTTCTTTCTCTTGCCTGACAGGAAAGAAAACTAAGAATAACAACTTGCTGAAGTTATCAGAGTTAGGAAGTAAGAGAATTATAATCTATAAACCCTAATTGATTAATCGCACACTATATATCTGTTTCAGGTGGGGGCTATTTTATTAATAGGAGGCAAACTACCCCCAAAACTTACTGTCTTAAAACAACAACCACTTATTTGCTCACAGTTCAGTCAGTTACTTGGGCTGGATTCATCTGGACAGTTCTACTAGTCTTGCCTAGATGACCACAGTGATTGCACCTATCTCGTGGTCCAACTGTGTCAGGATTAGCTAGGATGGTTTCAACTACATGTCTGAAGATAGGTGCTGGTTTGCTACTAGGCCATCCTCTGTGCATATAGTTTTACATAGCATCTGCATTCCAAGAGGGAGAGAAAGATGTTCCAAGACTCTTGGGGTTTAGTCTGGTAACTCCCCCAATATTACTTCTCCCACATGTTATTGATCAAAACAAATCACAAGGCCAGCCTAGATTTTAAAACTGGGAAGTAGATTTGAACCCTAGAGAGGATGAGTTGCAAAGCATTTGTGGCCTTTTATCATTTATCACAATTTCCACACTTGCCAGAGAAAGAAGTTTGATACCAAGTAATTTTCCCAGTTACTGCATTGGTTTCCTGGGCCACTTCTGGACTAATGCCCTTCTGCACCCTTGCACACATTTGAAAAGCAAGGAGTAGGCTAAATTACAGATTCCAGTTGCCCACTCCCCTCAACTGACCGGAAGCCTATTGACATGGCACAAACTACACGAGCACATGCAATACACCTAAATCCACTGATTTTGTCTGTTGGTTGGTTGATTTGGAAAATATTTATGTTTTATTACAAAATAAATTATTTGTAAACATTATATAAGAAAACACGCTGGGCGCAGTGGCTCACGCCTGTAATCCCAGCACTTTGGGAGGCCAAGGCAGGCGGATCATGAGGTCAGGAGATCGAGACCATCCTGGCTAACACGGTGAAACCCCGTCTCCACTAAAAACACAAAAAATTAGCCGGGCGTGGTGTCCCGCCCTCAGGCTACACTGAGTAGCCTGTAGTCCCAGTTACTCAGGAGGCTGAGGCAGAAGAATGGCATGAACCCAGGAGGCAGAGCTTGCAGTGAGCCGAGATCGTGCCACTGCACTCCAGCCTGGGTGACTGAGCCAGACTCCATCTCAAAAAAGAAAGAAAACACTTGCCAGAGCCTGGCATAACAGGCACTGTTAGTGTGGCTGCATATTTCTCTTTCTAAGCATAGCTTCCCTTGAATGAAAATTCAGTCACTAAACCAGCAACAGATAGATGCTGTCTGCTCATGTGTGCACAGACACATTTATCCTGCTGTAATCATGCCTCAATTTAGCTATCTACCTGGAAAAACTGCAGCCATGCCCACTCTAATTTCATTATGGAATGAAAAACTCTACTGAGGGTAATTTATACACCAAATATGGCTACATAACAAGCATCTGAATAGGTAAAATATTACCATTTTAGAGCAGAATATTTTGGTTAAAACCGGTGCTTTGTTTGTGTCAATCACAGAATCTGGGCCTATAAAATGCCACAAAAAATGACCACTACTAAAGCTAGTTCCTATTTTCCAAAAGAAGACACAACATAGACTATGTATGTGTTCTCCCACTGCTCTGTGCAGGGAGGTTGCACCAACAGTACCCAAGGTCCTAAAATGAATTCCCCGTTTCTTTCCCCATACTTCAACTGTGAATTCCTACAAGCTAAGAATAAGTCACAGGTGTGCACAAAAGTGGATCTCCTCCAGCTTCCAATCTACTGGGGAGCTCTGAGGAGCCAGAAACCCAAGTCCAACAGATCTCCAGCAACTCCATCTCAAAGGGCCTTAAATATTATTTTTTTCTATGCATTTCATGAAATGTGAGAGCAGACGGGAATCACTGATTTAGCGTTTTCTTGCTGATATAGAAGTATAGTTTCCTGGTTCTATTTTAAGCAATATTACTGTTTTAAGCAATACAATCTGCTCGTGGACATATTAGGGGAAAAAATCCTCAATGTACTGAGAAGTATAAATTGAAACACTGAAATTCATCTCTTCTTTCCAACAGTCCAGACTTGTCTATGAATAAGCATGTTTCTGTGTGCATGTGTATATGTGTGTATATAGTATACTTATGTGTATATGTGTGTATATACATATGTGTATACATATACATACACACATATACACATATACTATATAATCACATGTATATATCTACATATATAAAATGAACGTTTATACTAAACATACTCATTTTGATTTTTTCATCTTAATATGTCTTCGATGCTGTCCTAATCCATTTAGCCTGCTATAACAAAACACCATAGGCTGAGTGGCTTATAAAAACAGATATTTATGTCTCACAATTCTGGAGAATGAGAAGTCCAAGGTCAAAGTGCAAGCAGATTCTGTGTCTGGTAGGGTCAGCTTCCTAATAAAGAGCATCTCGTCATCTCATTTTAACCTCATGTGGAGAAAGGGCAAGGTATTCATCATGGGTTTCTTTTATAAGGGCACTAACCCCATCATGACCTAATCATGCCCCCAAAGGCCCTACCTTCCAATACCATCAATGTGGAGGGAGGATTTCAACATATGAATTTTTGAGAGACATAAGCGTTCAGATCACAGCAGATGTCTCTCCATATCGGCATAAATAAATATTCTCCATTCCTTTTAAATACTATGCAGTAGTTTTTTGTTTATATAACCATAAAAATTAGTTTACATGACCATAAAAGTTAGTTTCTTGTAAAGAAACACTTCAATTGTTTACAGTTTTGTGCCATTACAATGCTACCAGGAGGCTAGGCAGTTTAGGGTAAAAGTTGTGTCCAGGCCCTGTATCCATCCAGATGCCCTCATTCTAATTCTGCCTGTGTTAGTGACTAGCTAGGGGAGCTGGGGCAAGATAGGCCACCTCTGCTGCCTGATTTTTCTCATGTGCAAAATTGTGAAAACAGTAGTGCCTACCTAGCTGAATTAAAATTGGATGTTTAGTGCTCAAAGCAGAATCTGGAACATTGCAAGTAGTCAATAAATGCTAACTGTTGGTAGATTGTTATGGACATATTTTAACATATTTGTAGGATAAAAATAATTCTACTTTTGAAATTCCTTTGTCAAGTTCTGAAGGATATTTTAAATTGCTCTTGAAAATTTTCATTGCGACTGTTTCTTCAATCCATTTCAATTCATTTAACTACTTAATTTTTGCTGAATTTGATCAGTGAATTTAATTTTAATTAATTTATGTTAATGTGCACATCTGTTTTATTTTTAATATGCTGAAGTATATTCATATCTTTATTCCTGGTATGTCTTTCTTGTTCTGTAAATTGCTCTTTCATGACTTTTGCTTCTTTTTCTATTGGGTGGTTCATTGCTATCTTATTAATTTGAAAGACTTTTGTATGCAAAAAACAATTACATTATCCAAATAAATCTCTTTGAAATACTCAGAAAATGTGTCTTTTGCCTCATATTTATTTACAGTTTTTAAAATCATACAGATTTGCTTTGTTTTATTTTTTTGTTTCTAGAGTTAGTAGTAGGTTACAATATTTCTGTCTTTTCTGTTGATACTGTTTATGAGTACTTCGTTGATTTTGGGTTTTAAGCATTCTAGAGCTTATAAAATGATGTAAGTGATGGGGCAGAGGGTGCATGTGGGTGCGGCTACTTCCAGTAGAACACGCACAGAAGCCATCTCTGATGATGTGACATTTGAGCTATGAACTACAGATTGAGAATGAGCCAGCCATATGCAGAGAGATGGGGGACAGGGAATGCAAAGACCTCAAAGGTCTTTTCTGTCTGAGCAATAGAAAAACCCCAGCATAGCTGAGCAATCTGTGTCTAGTGGAGAAATTGGCAGAGATCCGCTCTAAAGGAAGCCTAAATCACCACAGTTTTCGTACCTGGACCATTACAGCGGCCCCTATCACAAGTGACCCACTGTCACGAACCCAGGGACCTACTAGCACAGAGTGCACTTTGTGGTGTGAAAAAAAAAATTGACTTCAAAATCAAAGTCAAAGGAAGTACAAAGCAAGATTTGTTGATTCTTTAAAATGAGAGAACATTTTTCCCAGTTAATGCAATAAGATGCATGCCATATCACATCATTCCATGAGAAATAATTTATAATGAGAAATAAAACGGCTACCCACACTGGCATTCACAGGAAAATTCTCCATAACAACTTTTGTTAACAAGTATTTTATGAAAACTTACTATGAAATATAGCATAATTGAACACTTCTAAGAAATACAAAAACTATAATCTTTCTTGGTGGAAAGGTAAATAGTATTGTGTAGCAAAGCACTTTGATGTTTGTAGACTGCAGATATTAATTATATGATATCAATATTGATTCATTAATCGTAACAAATGTGCCATACTAACATGGCATGTGAATCACAGAGGAAACTGGACATAGGGTCTATAGGGACTGTCTGTATTATCGTTGAGATAATTTTGTAAATCTAAAATTATCCAAAAATAAAAAGTTTATTTAAAAAAGACTTATGTGCACATCCCACAAAAGACTCATACTTCGCAAACACTTACCCAGAACAAAAAGCTTTTGTGCCTATATTAAAATGAGCAGAACAGACTTTAAGGAAAAGCATTACTAGTGATCAAAAGGAACATGTCATTATATAATGACTCAATTCACCAGAAAGAAGCAACTATTCTAAATTTGTATTCATCTAATAGCATGTCTCAACAGAAAGAGAAAGGAAAAATTACCAGAAGTACAAAAAGAATGGGGAAATCTACAGTCATACTAGGAGGTTAAAACACATTTCTCTCAGTCATCCATAGAAAAGACAGAACAAATCAAAAACTCGCTAAAGATATTTACACAACATGGCATTTTGGATAAGACAATTGATTGTGATACACTGCTCTAGTTGTGTGAGAATGTACCATCTTTGGTTCTATAAACCAAATGAGAGTATTTCCCTCAAATTATTATGACAGCCAAACTGCCCCACACTTTTACAAATAAGGGAGGACAGCTTCTCGCAATATCCTCTCCCAGGCCCCACACACTGTCTGAAACACAGAGTCATCAGACCTTCAGCCATGATATAGTCACACAATATATTATCTTGACCCATTCAGGCTGCTAAAACAAAATACCGTAGACTGAGTAGTTTATAAATGGTAGGAATTTATTTTTCACAGTTCTGGAGTTTGGAAAGCACAAGATTCAGATTTGATGTCTGGTAAAGGCCTATTTCCTGGTTCACAGAGAGCACTGTCTCGATGGGTCCCCTCACTTGGTGGGCAGGGTGAACAAGTTCCCTTGGGCCTCTTTTATAAGGGCTCTACTTTTATGCATGAGACTTCTTCCCTCATGATCAAATCATCTCCCGAAGATACGACCTCTTTTTTTTTTTTTTTTTTTTTTTTTTTTT